>NC_091782.1:26879802-27199353 GCF_029378745.1 Bos indicus | reverse complement strand
TTCCACTCAGTATGTGAGATCTGAATGGATCTAACCTCTCATCTCTTTTAGTTTGGACAAGTTTTATTGGCATCGAAATGAGCCCTTACTCTTGAGATATGTTGCAAGAGGTCCCATCTTGCATAATGTGTTCTGGAAAAATATGCAGAATGGAAACAATGTGCCTTTCAACTGAATGCTCTTCATCTCAACAACTTCTTAATGAGACTATAACAGGTCATAGAAAGACAGAAAATACTAATGATTATAGGAACAAAATTATATGGAGCAGAAAAAGTAAAAAACTGAAAAAGATTATTTAGAGAAACTAAGGAAAGAGAAACATAATCTGAAGATCTGCAGTTTAAAAATTAGGGGAGAAAGGTAGAGACATAGGAAAAGAAAAGAACAAGGAAAGGTGTATAGATTAAGAGCATGGGAATCTCAAGGGCTCAAGAAATCAATCACATGAGAGCAGTCTGTGAGTAACAAGGTTTTAGAAATTTTAACATTTTTTTCCTGAGGGTCTTCTGAAAAATAAAATGGGGAGATCAATAAAAACATAATGTAAATACAAATAAAAGGCAGAATTAATTCAAAATTTATATTTAAAACTAATCTTATCACAATTCAGATAAGCACATTCTTACTCACACATACAAGCATGCATACATTGCACGTAGGAACACAACTCATGCATACAGATGCACCATGTCTAAGGTCTCAATTTTCTCCATAGCATGCATGCGTGCTAAGTTGCTTCAGTCGTGTTCAACTCTTTGCGACCCACCAGGCTCCTCTGTCTACGGAATTCTCCAGGCAAGAATACTGGAGTGGGTTGCCATGTTCGCCAGGGAATCTTCCCAACCCAGGGACTGAACACTGTCTCCTGTGGTTCCTGCATTGCAGGTGGATTTTTCACTGCTGAGCCCCCAGGGTAGTCCTGTCCATAGCATATTCTCCCCCAGAGGAAAGTTGGCATGAAATGAATAAATGTACTGTCTTGAGAAAAAATTGTCAGGAATATTTCTTCTCATGTTCACCTTTTTAAAATGGTCCTGATCCCTTTTGTCACTAGTTAGGCTTTTATTATTCAGTTCACTGGGATTTGTTAAGTTTTATTTTGCTTTCAACTACTGCATATACTCAATTTTCTATTGCAAAGGGTATGTGGTATAGAATTGCCATAATTACTAAATTAGAGAATATTGAATTACTGCATTGTAATATATTACAGGGTAATTTTTCTGTGTTACTCTATACAATTTTCATCAACTGATGAATGCATAAAATTGTGTTTTGTGAATTTCTCTTTAATGCCTAAATTAAATTCTTCTTAATGGAACTCCATGAAAGGAAAGGAGACAAATGTTTAATGGCAGCAGATTAAATCTATGTCAAATGATCTGAATATATATTTGTGGATAAACATTCACAGTAACCATGTGAAAAATGTCAGCACTTCAGAGGTGTGTGATTAATAAAATTTCCTTGACTCAAAAGGAATATTTGCATAAATTACAACAACCTGATAAGTTAAGAGTCAATAAGAGGGGATGACCAATAACTGATGAAGCTTTCAGTTGGAAAGATAAGTTTCAAGAACAAATCATGATCTTTGAGTGTGAAGAAAAAAGTGTAAGTCACAAATGACTTAACTCAAGGTAAACGATGAAATACATTTATAGGAACTACCTTTGACTTCTTCACATTTCATGAATAAAATACTTGAGAAAAGCAAATCAATATGAGGCACAATATCAAGAAGGGAGGAGGATAAAGATTTTATTCACTTCTATAGTGTATAGAGCTCCTATCTTTGCATGTGTTTCAGAAAGACAAGCAAACATGCCAATCAACTTGGTTGCCCTTCAGCTCACCAGTTTCTCTGAGAAAACATTGCAATTCTCTAGAAACAGAAAAAGTCAATGTCCATAGGTAAAGAACGGTATGGAATAAATGAAGTAAGAATGGAATATGAAAGAAGTGTGTGAAATTAAAAGGAAGTTAACTTTACATAACTTAAGAAAGAAGTGCATAAATAATTAATTGAGAGGGAAGGTAGATATCCAGGAGAAGAGCAACTCAATGGATGGTTATAGGTTAAAAGGCAAAAGACATCAATACAAATAGAAACTATCATTTTGATGGGCTTGGGAGGAAGAGGTTTTTGAAAATTTACCTGATTTCACTGGAGTTTTTTCTGAAAAAGAAAATGAAAAGATCAAAATAAACATAAAATTAAAAAAGGGAAGGTAATTCAAATTTAATGCAAATGTTATCTTTCAAGTTGAACCCATGGATATGTGCAAATACACACATGTATATGCCATTGCAGGAAGGCAAACACACTCACACACTTATACACATGCCAATAGTTGAGAACCCAGTTTTATCCAGTGAGTATTTTTCTCAAAGTGAAAATGGACATAAAATTAGTCAGTATTCTCATTTCAGACAACTTTTTAGAAACTGCAGTTCTCATGCTCACCTTAAAAATGTTCCTTCTCCTATTTGAGATAATTAGGACTTTTTTATTCAGTTCATATGTTGTTATAAGTACTTTGCCTTTTAATATGTGCATTCAATCTGGTTATTATGACATTTATATGGTATAAAATAGCCACAAAACTGAACTGGAGGATCTTAAACCACTGCTTCCAGAGGTAACATAGGGTATACCACCTGGGCTCCTCTATTAAGAATATTTACACTACTCAAGGAATATATAACATGGTGCATGTAAATTTATCTTTTGCTGCTGTTGTTGTTATTCAGTCGTCCCGCCTCGTCTGACTCTTTGCAACCCCATGGACAGTGGCTCGCCAAGCCTCCCTGTCCATCACCAATGCCCGGAGTTCACTCAGACTCACGTCCATCGAGTCAGTGATGCCATCCAGCCATCTCATCTTCTTTCGTCTCCTTCTTCTCCTGCCCACAATCACTCCCAGCATCAGAGTCTTTTCCATTGAGTCAACTCTTCGCATCAGGTGGCCAAAGTACTAGAGTTTCAGCTTTAGCATCATTCCTTCCAAAGAAATCCCAGGGCTGATCTCCTTCAGAATGGACTGGTTGGATCTCCTTGCAGTCCAAGGGACTCTCAAGAGTCTTCTCCAACACCACAGTTCAAAAGCATCAATTCTTCTGCGCTCAGCCTACTTCACAGTCCAACTCTCACATCCATACATGACCACAAGAAAAACCATAGCCTTGACTAGACGAACCTTTGTTGGCAAAGTAATGTTTCTGCTTTTGAATATGCTATCTAGGTTGGTCATAACCTTCCTTCCAAGGAGTAAGCGTCTTTTAATTTCATGGCTATAGTCACCATCTGCAGTGATTTTGGAGCCCAGAAAAATAAAGTCTGACCCTGTTTCCACTGTTTCCCCATCTATTTCCCATGAAGTGGTGGGACCAGATGCCATGATCTTCGTTTTATGAATGTTGAGCTTTAAGCCAACTTTTTCACTCTCCTCTTTCACTTTCATCAAGAGGCTTTTGAGTTCCTCTTCACTTTCTGCCATAGGGTGGTGTCATCTGCATATCTGAGGTTATTGATATTTCTCCCGGCAATCTTGATTCCAGTTTGTGTTTCTTCCAGTCCAGCGTTTCTCATGATGTACTCTGCATAGAAGTTAAATAAGCAGGGTGACAATATACAGCCTTGACATACTCCTTTTCCTATTTGGAACCAGTCTGTTGTTCCATGTCCAGTTCTAACTGTTGCTTCCTGACCTGCATACAAATTTCTCAAGAGGCAGATCAGGTGGTCTGGTATTCCCATCCATGTCCCTCACCATCTCCCAGAGTTTGCCCAAGTTCATGTTCATCATATCAATGATACTTTCCAGCCATCTCATCCTGTTATGCCCTCTTCTCCTTCTGCCCTCAATCTTTCACAGCATCAAGGACTTTTCCAATAAGTCATCCCTTCACATCAGATGGCCAAAATATTGCAGCTTCAGCTTCTGAATTAGTCCTTCCAGTGAATATTCAGGGTTGATGGCCTTCAGAATGGACTGGTTTGATCTCCTTGCTGTCCAAGGGACTTTCAGGAGTCCTCCAGCACCACAGTTCAAAGACATCAATTCTTCAGCATTCTGCCTTCTTTAAGGTCTAGCTCTCACAACCATATGTGACCACTGGGAAGAACATAGTCTTGACTATATGGACCTTTCAGGGCAGAGTAATGTCTCTGCTTTTCAATACACTTTCTAGGTTTGTCAGAGCTTTCCTGCTGATAACAAAGTGTCATCTGATTTCATGACTGCAGTCACCATCCGCAGTGATTTTGGAGCCCAAGAAAAGGAAATCTGTTACTACTTCCACCTTTTCCCCTTCTATTTGCCATGTGGTAATGTGGCCAGAAGCCATGATCTTAGATTTTTAATATTTAGTGTTAAGCCAGCTCTTTCATTCCCCTCCTTCACCCTCATCAAGAGGCTCTTTAATTCCTCTTCACTTTCTGCCATTAGAGTGGTGTCATCTATGTATCAGAGGCTGTTGATGTTTCTCCCATCTATCTTGATTCCAGCTTGTAACTCATCCAGCCTGGCATTTCTCTTGATGTGCTTAGCATCTTGATTAAACAAACAGGTTGATAGCAGGCAGCCCTGTTGTACTCCTTTCTTGATCTTGAACCAATCAGTTGTTCCATACAGGGTTCTAACTGTTGCTTCTTGACCTGCAAAGAGGTTTCTCAGGAGACAGGTAAGATGGTCTGGTATTCCCATGTCTCTAAGAGCTTTTCACAGTTTGTCATGATCCATTCCCTCAAAGGCTTTAGCATAGTCAATGAAACAGAAACAGATGGTTTTGTGAAATACCCTTGCTTTCTTTATAATCCAGTGAATGTTGGCAATTTGATCTCTGGTTCCTCTTCTTTTTCTAAACCCAGCTTGAATATCTGGAAGTTCTTGGTTCACATTATGTTGAAGCCTACCATGCAAGATTTTAAGCATGACCTTACTAGCATTGGAGATGAGTGCAAATTTATCATTTAACTATGCACAAATGAATTTTTTCTAAAGTTCCATGAATATAAAAGAAATATTAAAAGTCAATGAAGCAGGTCTACATGAAGTGACCTGAGCATATCTTGGACAAAACTTCAACTTCAGCCACTTGAAAAGCCAATTCGTTAGAGAATATTATGGATAAAATTTATCTGACTCAATAGGAATGCCTACCTATATTGCAGCAAGGGGACAAACTAAATAGCAATACTGGGGGATAATTGAATAGCTAATGAAGAAGGAGCCCTTACTTGCAAAGATCAGACTGAAGAGAAAAAATCTTGTAAAATATGCATATCTTGGAGTTGAGAAAAATGATGTTTGGAAGTTGAATTAAAAGGTATTAATATAAGTAACAGCTGAAACCACACTCTGTGGTAAAAAAAGTCCACGTGCCAAGCAGGAGACGCCTGTTTGATCCATGGGTTGGGAAGATCCCCTGGAGGAGGAAATGGCAACCCACTTCAGTATTCTTGCCTGGGAAATGCCATGGATAGAGGAGTCTGGTGGATTACAGTCCATCAGACTGAAAAAAGTCAGACACCATTTAGTGATTAAACAACAACAAAATAGTTGAAACCATGCTTAGGGACACAGGGAAACTTATTTATGGGACTTATCTTTCTTTTTTTCTTCACCTTTGTCAATAATTAAAAGAAAGAAACCATTCATTCAAAATGAGGCCCAATACCACAAAGGAGGAGGACAAAACTTTCAAGCATTTCCAAATTTGTTTCTGACAGTTATCTCCTGAGAATTGAAAGTGCAGTGGTGTTCAAAGACCATCTCACTAACCAAAGGAAGATTTATTTCATTCTGTGTATCTTGATGACAAAGGGGCTAAGTAGAAATCACAGAACGCAAGGCGGTGGAACAGCACTCCCTCTGAGTTAAAAGCTATGTGTGTGCATGCTAAGCCGCTTCAGCCTTGTCTGGCTCTTTGCGACCCAAGGACTGTAGCCTGCCAGGCTCCTCTGTTCATGGGATTCTCCAGGCAAGAATATTGGGGTGAGTTGCCATTTCCTCCTCCAGGGGATCTTGCCAATCCAAGGATTGAATCCACATCTCATGTCTCCTGCATTGGCTGGAGAGGTCTTTACCACTCATACCAGCTGGGAAGCCTGGATTAAAGTCTATGGGATACATCAATCACTGATTTCTACTGGGCCTTTGACTTTTTTCAGAATAAAGGAAAACACACAGGCATACAAAGAAAGAGGTACTTGAAAAGAGACTGAAAGTGTAGATTAAAAGCACCATTGTACAATACACTCTGCATTGTTAAATTCATACACAGTTTTATAAAAGCCTTAAATCAATATATACTTGAATTGAGTTCCCCTTAAGATAGAATTATCATTTAAGATATCATTACTTGGTGTAAATGTACAATTTAAGGAGAAGGGTAAGCAAAGGAAAGAATAAAGATTAAGAGACTGGGAATGTTAAGGTCTCAAGAAATCCACCATATAAAAGGATTTGTGAGCAGCAAGATTTTAGCATACATACCATTTCTTTCCTGAAGTTCTTTATAAAAATAAAATGATAAGTTTAAGGTCAGTATTATGGAAATGGAACAAGAAAAAAACAAAATATTTAAAAAATTTGTTTTTAAAATTATAACTATCTGAAAACATATACAAACACATACACTGCAAGCACACACACACAACACACACACACACAGAGTAGTTGGGAGCTCATTTGGTCAGGGGACTATTCTCCTATATGACAATAGAGTAAGAGATAAAATTATGTGTCTTAAGTGAGGAAAAACATTAAAATAATAATTTTGAAGTTTACCTTAAAACATGTTCTTTATCTATTTAGATATTAGTAGTCTCTTTATTAGCACCAATATGTTCCTTGGCAGTTATTCAGTAGATGCGATCAAGTTTATTATTGTAAAAGCAAAGATGTATTAAGAAGACATGAACATTGAAATAACATTCTGAATCATTGCCATAGAGAAAAGACCTGGTTCATTTCCCGTATGATTCTATTCATACTTAGGTCAACTAGTGAACACAAAAACTCCTTGTAACTTGAGTTTCTACTTTAGCTCAAACCTAAGTGATGCATGTCTTAATAAAATCACACAAAAAATGGATTTAATTAACTAAATGATAATAAAATTAGTTGTAAATCAAACAATGGAGCATATACTGGAGAAAACCTATACTTTGGTAGCTTGAGAATGCAAAAGTATGAAAAGTACCATTACTCACAGTTTAGTTGACACAAAAGTAATGTCTGTCTAAATTACATGAAAATGAGAAATCACAGAAGTACTAATGGAGGAAAGTGAATAACAATTACAGAATGCAAACTTTTAGTACTATGCCTAATATCTCTCATGGCTACAAAAATCATAATAAAATAATGGCACTTCACTGGCAACACATACAATAAGGCCCTCATGTTTACAGAGAAGAAAAAATATGAAATTAAAAACAAGAAATGAAAAAGGAAGGAATTTGTAAAACAGATGGAGGGAATTAATACAGCATAGTCTATATCCAAAAAATTAGGATGGAAAGGTGAGCCATGGGTGGCATATACATAGAAAGGCAGAGAATGTTAGTATCCATTTAAAGGTTATGGAGCAAAGAGTGTCAGAAAAATTTATTGATTTTTTTTCTCCAAAAAGCCTGAAAAATAAAATGTAAATATCAAAAGAAACAAAAAAGATAATTCAGTATTAATGAAAAATTTTATAGAGATCTTCATTTACTATAAAATAATTAATATGCAGATACACACACAGAATAGGAAAACCCTTATGGAACATGAGAATATATAATACATACACAAGCTCATAAATCCACATTGGCAAACCTGGCTCTTCCTAAAGGATATTCTCCAGAAGTGGAGAGGGGCATAAGTTGATATATAAAATGTATTATACTTAGAAATATATTTAGAAACTTAGTCCTAGAATTTACCTTTTTAAAAATGTCTTAATTATGTTTGTCATTAGTTTGGTTGTCTTTTTCAGTTTGTAAGACAAAATAGGCTATTTGGTTGCTACTATTCATCTTGAAGAAAGTATGGAAAATCACTAGACCATTCAGGTATGACTTAATTCAAGTCCCTTATGACTATAGAGTGGCAATGACAAATAGATTCAAGGTTTTAGATTTGATAGTGAGCTTGAAGAACTATGGATGGAGGGTCATAACATTGTACAGAAGGTGGTGACCAAAACCATCTCCAAGAAAAAGAAATGCAACAAGGCAAACGGTTGTCTGAAGAGGCCTTACAAATAGCTGAGAGGAGAAGTGAAAGGCAAAGGAGAAAGGGAAAAACATACTCATTTGAATGCAGGGTTCCAAAGAATAGAACAGAGAAGTAAGAAACCCTTCTTAAGTGAACAAGGCAAAGGAATAGAGGAAAACGATAGAACAGGAAAGACTAGATACCTCTTGAAGAAAATTAGAGATACCAAGGGAAAATTTCATGCAAAGATGGGCACAAAAAAAGGACAGAAACAGTAAGGACCTAACAGAAGCAGAAGAGGTTAAGAAGAGGTAGCAAGAATATGCAGAACTGTACAAAAAGGTCTTAATGACGTGGATCACCATGATGGTGTGGTCACTCAACTAGAGCCAGACATCCTGCAGTGTGAAGTCTAGTAGGCCTTAGGAAGCATTACTATGAACAAAGCTAGTGGAGGCGATGGAGTTCCAGATGAGCTATTTCAAATCCTAAAAGATGCTGCTAAAGTGCTCTACTCACTATGCTAACAAATACAGAAAACTCAGCAGTGGTTACAGAGTAGGAAAGGTCAATTTTCATTCCAATCCCACAGAAGGGCAATGCTAAAGAATGTTCAAGCTTACTGCACAATTGTGCACATTTCACACGATAATAAAGGAATGCTCAAAAATCCCTCAAGCTAGGCTTCAATAGCATGTGAACGGAGGACTTCCAGATGTACAAGCTGGATTTAGTAAAGGTGGAGGAACCAGAGATCGAATTGTCAACATTCACTGGATCATAGAAAAAGCAAGAGAATACTAGAAAAACATATACTTCTGTTTCACTGACTAGGCTAAAGCTTTTGACTGTGTAGATCACAAAAAATAATGGAAAATTCTTAAGAATGGGAATACCAGCCTATCTTACCTGCCTCCTGAGAAACCTGTATGCAGTTCAAGAAGCAACAGTTAGAACTGTACAAGGAACAATGGACTGGTTCAAAACTGGGAAAGGAGTACATCAAAGTTGTATATTGTTACCCTGCTTATTTAGCTTCTATGCAGATTACATCATTGAAATGCTGGACTGGATGAATCACAAGCTGGAATCAAGATTTCAGGGAGAAATATCAACAACTACAGAGAGGCAGATGATACCACCCTAGTGGCAGAAAGCAAAGAGGGACTAAAGAGCCTTTTGATGAAAGTGAAAGAGGAGAGTGAAAAAGCTGGCTTAAAACTCAACATGCAAAAAGTGGAGATCATAGTATCTGGTGTCATTACTTCATGGCAAATAGGACAGGAAAATGATGGAAACAGTGAGAGACTTTATTTTCCAGGGTTCCAAAATCACTGTGGATTGTGACTGCAGCCATAAAATTAAAGACTCTTCCTTCTTGGAACAAAAGCTAATACAAACAAAGACAGTGTATTAAAAAGAAGAGGCATCATTTTCCCTACAAAGGCCCACATAGTCAATACTATGGTTTTTCCAGTAGTCACGTATGGATGGGAGTGTTGGAACATAAAGAAAACTGAGAGCCGAAGAATTGATGCTTTCAAACTGTGGAGCTGGATAACACTCTCGAGAGTCCCTTGGGCAGCAAGGAGATCAAACCAGCCAATCCTAATGGAAATCAACCATGAATATTCATTGGAAGGACTGATGTTTAAGCTTAAGCTCCAACACTTTGGCCACCTGATGGGAAGAGCTGACTCATTAGAAAAGACCCTGATGCTAGGAAAGATTGAGGCCAAGAGGAGAAAGGGGCAACAGAGGATGAGATGGTTGGATGGCATCACTGACTCAATGGACATGAGCAAGTTCAGGGAGATAGTGAAGGACAGGGAAGCCTGGCATATTGCAGTCCATGGGGTCACAAAGAGTCAGACATGACTGAGTGACTGAACAACAACAAATTCATCTCTGGGCTTCCTGAGTGGCTAGATGACAGAATCTGTGTACAATGCAGGATGACAAAGGGAAAGTGAAAGTCGCTCAGTTGTGTCCAACTCTTTGTGACCCCCATGGACTATAACCAGCTAGGCTCCTCTGTCCATGGAATTCTCCAGATCAGAATACTAGAATGGGTAGACTATCCTTTCTCCAGTTTATCTTCCTGATCCAGGATTTGAATCGGAATCTTCTGTATTGCAGGTGGATTCTTTACCAGCTGAGTCACCATGGAAGCAATTCAGGATACTTGGGTTCAATACTGGATCAGGAAGATCCCTGGAGGAGGGCATGAAAACCCACTCTTGTATTCTGGCCTGGAGGATTCTATGAACAGTGCAACTTAGCACACACACACACATTTCACCCAATGCCTAGATGAAATTATCTGAATTAAGTCTCATGAAAGGAAGGGAAATAAAATATTCAATTCCAGTGAAACAAGTTCAAATTACATGACAAGAACCTATCTTAGACAAACATACTACAAGAGCCACACTGAAAATGACAATATTTCAGAGGTATGCTATCACTACCTTTAAATTGACAGGAAGAAAATGTCTACAGAGATTGCAACTCTATGATGAATCATAAAAGTACCAATGGAGAAAATTGAATAACAACAGAAAATGTCAAACATCCCTTGAAAAGACAAAGAAATGAGACAAAAATCATACAATAATGTTCATATAATATCTCTGAAAAGGATGGTAACTGAATGTTAATGACAAAAATACCATATCAGATGGATCCATGTCTAGGTACACAGGGAAACACAACAATAGAATTTGCCACTTTTCCCTCCATATTTATTCACAAAGTCAAAGCAACAAATAAACAATTCAATCAAAATGAGAGTAAAAAGTCAAGAAGGAAAGAGGACAAAACCTTCTGTAGTTACCTATCAGGTTCTAACAGACACATATTTCTGAGCACTGAAACTGTGAGATTCCAAGACTATTTCATTAATGATAAAATAATGTATACCTCTATATATGCTTAGGTTTAAAAGAGAATGTTACTGAAAATGACAGCAGGCAAAATAAAAAGACAATAGAAGGACAGAGTAAAGGCATCCATCTGTCAACAATTCTAGCTATAATAGTAGTCAGATAAAACCTGCTACATAAACAATTTTGACATGTAACTGAATTGAATTATTTTTGAAATGAACATTATTACAAAAGCTGTCTTTAGGAAATATCAAAGTTTCAAGGATTATATCCTGTTGTAGGAAAAGAAATTCTTTGGTAACTTCCTAGGACAATGTCTTCTTTGACGTTCACATCAAAAGTTAAGAACTGAAAGAGATATGTGAAAGTTAAAGTGGCTCAGTCATGTCTGACTCTTTGTGATCCAGGCCAGACTCTGTGAATTCTTTGTGAAGACTCTTTGTAAATTCTCCAGGCCAGAATACTGGAATGCTTAGCCTTTCCATTGCCCAGGGGATCTTCTCAACCCAGAGACTGAATCCAGGTCTCCCACCTTGCAGGCATTCTTTACCAGCTGAACCACAAGGGAAGCCCAAGAAAACTGGAGTGGATAGCCTAACCCTTCTCCAGACGGTCTTCCCAATCCAGGAATCAAACTGGTGTCTGCTGCATTGCCAGCAGATTCTTTACCAACTGAGCTATGAGGGAAGTACAAGAGACAGACAAACAAACAAATTTCCTGGAATATATATTTCTTCTAAAAACACTAAACAAAGTTTGTGCTGCCAAGATGATCATTGTGGCATTCAAAATGCAAAACAAAAATTCAAATAAAAAGGAAAAAATTACCGTTCTTGAAAGAAAAAAAATTCCAAGAATAACTGGAAATGTTTTTATGCTTTGGAATGCTAGGGCAATGTATCTGGGTACAATAGAAGAATGTGTGTCAAGTTTATGGGCCAAGAAGAGAAGCATAATTTACACAGGCTTTCAAAGTGAAGAACTAAAGAGCCTCTTGAAAGTGAAAGAGGAGAGTGGAAAAGTTGGCTTAAAGCTCAACATTCAGAAAACTAAGATCATGGCATCCAGTCCCATCACTTCATGGCAAATTAATGGGGAAACAGGGGAAACAGTGGCTGACTTTATTTTTCTGGGCTCCAAAATCACTGCAGATGGTGATTGCAGCCATGAAATTAAAAGACATTTATTCATTGGAAGGAAATTTATGACCAACCTAGATAGCATATTAAAAAACAGAGACATTACTTTGTCAACAAAGATCCATCTAGTCAAGGTTATGGTTTTTCCAGTGGTGATGTACAGATTTGAGAGTTGGACTATTGAGAAAGCTGAATGCTGAAGAATTGATGCTTTTGAACTGTGGTGTTGGAGAAGACTCTTGAGAGTCCCTTCGACTGCAAGGAGATCCATGCAGTCCATTCTAAAGGAGATCAGTCCTGGGTGTTCATTGGAAGGACTGATATTGAAGCAAAACTCCAATAACTTTGGCCACCTGATACGAAGAGCTGACTCATTTGAAAAGACCCTGATGCTGGGAAAGGTTGACGGCAGGAGGAGAAGGGGACGACAGAAGATAAAATGGTTGGATGGCATCACCGACTCAATGGACATGGGTTTTGGTGGACTCCAGGAGTTGGTGATGGACAGGGTGGCCTGGTGTGCTGTGGTTCACGGGTAGCAAAGGGTCAGACATGATTGAGCGACTGAACTGAACTGAACTGAATGGACAATGAATAGACAAACTTCACTCAGCCTGTTATGTATCTTCTCTCAACTGTGCAGATTTGGGGAAGTATTATTGATCTAAATGTGTGCCTTTAAAAATAGAATATGATGAAGTTCCTGACTAGGGATATGCCCAGAAGGTAAACAGGATGGAACCCTGTGCTTTCAGTTTCATGTCCTCTGTCTCTTTAAGTTTTCAGTGAGCCTGTATCAAGTCCTCAGAGACAGACTGAGGAAAACAGAAAAATGCTGATATGTGTAGGAAGGAAACGATGTGGAATGGGAAAAGTGGGAATTGAAATGGCTTTTAGGAAGAGAAACTAAATGGAGAGAACATCTTCTGAATAAGTGTGTAACAAATTTGGAGATATAAGACAGACATCTAGGGGAAGGACAAGACAGGGAAACCAATGGATTAAGATATTGTGAATGGTTTGGTATGAAGAAATTAGTTATGTCTAAGTCATTTGTGAGTAATAAGTTTTTACTTACCACTTCTTTCCTGAGGTTCTTTAGAAAAAGAAAATGGAAAATTTAGGGTCAATCATGGAAACGGAAGATCAAAAAACAAAATTTATAGCAAATATTGACCACATATGTAAAATTATAGCTCTCAGAAAGCATACACAGCAACACATAAGCACACAGAAAACACACACTGTGGACTGTCTATGACAGCTCTTTTTTTAAATATAGTGTTCTCCTGAAATAGACAATTATGTATTGTCTTAATTGGAGAAAATTATTAAAATACTAGTTCTGAAGTTGACCTTTCAAATTGTTTTTTATCTATGTTGACAGAACTAATGTATAAATATTCAGATTATTAGCTTTATAAATTTATTTGGCTGCTACTTAATAGGTAGGGTTAAATCAATTATTGTAATATCTAAAATGTTAAGAGCCATGAGCATTGTTTAACATCTTGAACCAGGGATGTCAAAGAAATAATGGGTTTGCAGCCTAGATGATTCTACTCACATGTTTGTCAATAAATGAATATTTAAACTACTGTAATGCAAATTTCTATTTTGGCTAAAGCCTAAGTGAGGCAGGTCTTTCATGTATTAAAAAACTACATGCAGAAATGGTATGCAAATACTAAATAATGGTGAAAGGGTTTGTACATCAAAAGGCTGAGCATATGTTGGAGAAAACTCACACTCAGAAGCCTAAAACTGGTAAATCTTTGAAATATACCAATACTAACATTTAGTTGACACAAAAGAAATGTCTGCCTAGTTTGTATCAAAATGAGAAAATCACAGAAGTACTAATGGGGAAAATGGAATGCCAAATGCAGAAGACAAACAAAATTTGGGAGACTAAATAAAAAGACATATCATGTAAGTTATTTGTTTGATGGTGCTTGGGAACATGGAAATTGATTGTTGGAAAAAAAGGTATAAAAACACAGATGAAACCACATGTAGGTTCATAGTGAAAAACATTTTGAGTCATGCGTTTTCCTTCTTCACACTATTGTGAACAAAAGAAAAGCAATCCAATTCATTCAAATCTGAGGACAACATCAGGAAGGGACCAGGTCAGAAATTGGAAACACTTCCTTCGTTTGCTTTTGGGTTCAAAGGGACCACCATTTATTGGAATTAAAGCCAAAAGTTTCAAAGTCCACCATACTAATGAGAAGTACCCATTTTCATTCCACATATTCCACTGTGCAAGGTTGGAAATGGCCCCATCAGGGGAGTTACATTGTGAGTTCTCTTTAATAGTATCAGATCCTTGCGTTTGTGTTGGCACTTCTGCCTTTCTCAGTATAGAAAATTAGTGTGAACTGATAGACAAGCAACGTATTTAAAAGGTGATAAGGAAATATAAATGGACTTTTGTACACATGGGCTAATGGATCAGTAACCAGTTTTAGCTTTCTACTATACTGCTAAGTTCTATTTCCTCTGAAACAAAAGATGTAAGTGAAAAACATCAAGAGAATAAAGGAGATAAACATTTAGTGTTTGAATTAGTGTTTTCTGAATAAATCTTTTAAATTTGTATTCTGCACCAATTAAAATTTTGAGTTAAAAGAGGCTGCACAATACTATGGGGCTTCCTCATAATAAGATCAAGGGGAATGCGAGAGTAGGTTTAGAGCTCACATGTAATAAAGGAATGTCATTGAATTAATAGTCTTTGAAAGAGCAGAAGGCAGAGTAATTTGCTCAACAAATTTGGAGTTTTCTGTTCACTTAAATTTTGGGTCAGTATCAATCACATGGTTATTCTCCCTTGAACTTGAAAGGTCACAGTGATTTAACATCATTGGTCATTTACACGAAAACATCTATTTCATGGGAATAATGTGGTGATCAGCCTAATATCCCTCATCCCTACGAAAGTTAGAATCAAATGAAGAAACTCTCAGGAGACATAAAAAGGAAAACACTGAAGTATATCGACAAGAATGGGTATATAATGAAAAGCAAGGAATAGGAAGAGGTGGAACTAGGGAAAACCAGATGGAAGAAGTTCATATGAAAACAGTCCATATAAAGACAATTGGAGAGGAAAGAGGAGAAGGATGAGAGAATAGGTGCCAAAGAGATAGAAAGGGAGGGAATGATAGTAGTCATTTAAATGTCTATGGGAAAAGTGTCAGAAATACTTAACAATTTTATTTCCTAAAATATCTAAAAAAATAAAATTAAGAGTTCCATGTAAATATTGAAAGATACAAACACAAAATAATTCCTTTCTAAAATTTGCATTTACAATTCAATTTTTTAGTGTTCAGAAACACAGACACACATACACAAAACACTGATATAGAACATGCATATACACAGAAGAGCTCACAGGAATATCAACACCCAGAACCTCATACATCTACAGTAAGAAACCCTCCTTTTGCTTAATATATTCTCTGGAAATTCAGAGTGGGCAAAAATTAAGTCAATCTACTAGATTGAGATATAATTTTAGAAACATTAGTCCTAGAAGCTACCTTTTAAAAAAGTTTTTAATCACTTTTGACATTAGTTAGGCATTCATTGTTCACTTTATAAGATATGATAAGGTATTTGGAAGCTAATATATATGTGAGGAATCAAGGTAGCTTTGTTCAATAAACTAGATACAAATATTGAATTATAGGATTAAAAGCATTCTAGAGATTACTCTTCATTATTAACTATGTGCCTCTATTCACATATATGTCAACCAATGAATACCTCACCTTGATTTGGGACGTTTCTATTTTGATCCACACCTAAATGAAGCACATGTGATTTATATCCAGTGCCTGTAAGAAAAATAAAACATTCAATGCCAGTGGAGCAAGAATTATCACTTTTGCAGGAAATTATTCCAAGGAGATCCAACCAGTCCATTCTAAAGGAAATCAGTCCTGGGTGTTCATTGGAAGGACTGATGCTGAAGCTGAAACTCCAATACTTTGGCCAACTCATACGAAGAGTTAACTCATTGGAAAAGACCCTGATACTGGGAGGGATTGAGGGCAGGAGGAGAAGGGGACGACAGAGGATGAGATGGCATCACCGACTCGATGGACATGCGTTTGAGTGAACCCCAGAGTTGGTGATGGACAGGGAGGCCTGGCGTGCTGTGATGGGGTCGCAAAGAGTCGGACATGACTGAGCAACTGAACTGAACTGATTCCAAGAATCACTTCTGAAATATTTCTTTATCTGGGAAGCCTAGGGTAATATATTTGGGCACAGTGGAAGAATGAGTGTCAAACTCATGGATCAAGAAATAAAGCAGAATGCTTACATGCTTTGAAGGACAATGAGAGGCAACCTTCACTGAGCACATTAGGCATCTTCTCCTCTATCTCTGCAGGTTTAGGAAGTCTTGTCCAATAACCATGAGCCCTAGATACAGGCATTTTACAGAGGTCCTAACAATGGATGTGTCCTTGGAGATAAGCAGAATGGAATTCAGTGCCTTTTAACATAATATCCTTCATCACATACTCTTTATAATGAGCCTATAACATGTCTGGACAACAGGAACAAGCTAATGTTTACAGGAAAGAAGGATACAGATTGGAAAATAGAATGAAGGACTGAATAGAGAGACTGTCTGGGGAAGCCTATAATTCAACTGGGAGACACAAAGTCAGGCATCCAGGACAAGCACAACACAATGGAAAGCATCTGGATTAAGAGATGGGGCCTCAAGAAATCAGTCATGTTAGAGAGGTTTTTGAGAAGTTTCAGAATACTTACCATCTTGATCACGAACTTCTATAGAAAAATAAAGTGAAATTTTAAGGTCAGTATCATGGGAATGGAACACTATGAAAGAAACTGTATTACAAAATTCATATTTAAATTCATTTTGATCTGAATGCAAAAAAAAAAAAAAAACTCAAAACCAAATACACAGTGTGGATGAAAAGCCATTTTGGCAAGGGACTATTCTTCCAGAAGATTACAGTGTTAAGCAGGAAAAGTTGTGTCTTAATGGGGTAAAAGCATTGAAATGATACTTATGAAGTTTACCTTTGAAACATGTGCTTTTCTTTTTTTTTTTTTTGCTTTTCTTAACATAAAATCAGACATTACTATACATATGGTTATTGTAATATGAACCACTTCTGGCCTCCTACAACTGTAAAGAGATAGTTTGGAAAGTTCTATTTCCCCTGAAACAAAATGTAAATGAAAATATCAAGTGGATACCTGAGGCAAAACTTTAGGCTTTGACTTAATGTTTTACGAAAAACTCTTTTAAATTTCTAAAGAAAGTTGCTTCTCAATTCATTAACATAACATTTCATTATTGAGTGATACGGTATTAGGTGACCTTTTGTTAACAGGTGACATTATCATAAACACAATGAGAAAATGTTCAGTTTGCAGACCTAATAATTTAGAAATTATTAAAAAAAACATACAATATTTGGTAGAACACATCTACACCCAGAACAATTAGGTCGTGTGATCAATGTGAATGTGAGGTTAGGCTTAGAGCTCACATTGGCCAAGGAATGACATCTGAAAATCTAGTCTTTTAAAGATTTGCTCAGCAAAATTTGCTCAGCAAATATGGAGTTATCTGCTCACTTAAGTTTTGGCTCAGAGTTAGTCACATAGCTATTATCCCTTGAGTTTGAAATGTCACAGAGATTCTACATCTGTGGTCACTTGTAGGAAAATTTATTTAGAATTGAAAGAATGTAGTGATCAACCTGATATCACTTATCTCTACAAATATACCAAACCTAGTCAATTCTCTGGAGACAGAAAAGGAAGAAAAGAAAAAAGACCTAATGTTTAGAGAGAAGAAAAGATACATTTAAAAAAGCAAGTAATGAGAAGGGATAGGAATAGGTAAAAGATAAAAGGAATTAATATGGGGGTAGTCCATATCCGAAAGGTTGGAGATGAGAGAGGGGAAAGATGAGCATGGTAAGAAAGGCAGGGAATTATGAGCAATTATTTAAAGGGTGTTGGGGCAAAGGATGTTAGAAACACTTACCAAATGTTTTTCCACGATCATCTAAAAAATAAAATGAAGAGTCCAGGCAAATATGAAAAGAAACAAAGATAAATTAATCTTATGGACTCTTTTGAAGTTATAAATATATTTTCCATTATTCACACTCACACAAAACAGGAAAACACATATGGAATATGCATATACACTCAGGAGCACAAGCATATACTCACACACATGCACACACAAACACACACATATACAAAGAAGCTCACACATTTTCAGTGATCAAATCCTCTCTTTTGCTCAACATATTCCAGAACTAGAGAGTGGCATAATCTGAGTCATTTAAGAACACTGAGAGATAATTTCAGGAATGTTGTTTTTGGAATTTACCTTTTAAAAAAGCTTATAATCACTTTTGACTTTAGTTAGATGTTCATTTTCAGTTTGTGAGATATAAGTTATTTGGATGCTAGCATACATGTCTAGAGGTCACAGTAGCTTTCGTCAATAAACTAAATACAAATATTTAATTGCAGGATTGGAAAAAAATTCTTCCAGAATTTACTGGGTGTCTCTATTCACATTTATGTCACCAGTGAACATACCTACTTGTCTTATGTGGTTTCTGTTCTGACCTTCTCCTAAATGATACACATTTGATTTAAATTCAGTGATATAAGAAACATAAAATAATCAATATCAGTGAAGCAACTTATAAATTACAGGATATGAGAGTGACTTAGATTAATGCATTACACAACAGCCATACTGAAAATGACAATAATTCCCAGAGAAGTGATCACTGCCATTAACTGGACAGGAAGTACATGCTCGCAGATATTGAAACAACAAGAGAAATCACAGAATTATAAATAGGGAAAACTGAAAAAAATAGTCCATATAGCAAACATACATTATAAAGACAGAAAGGTGAGACAAAATCATACAAGAATGTGTGCATATTGACTTTGAAGAAGATGGAGATTGAGCACTGATGACAAAGGTACAATAACAGATGAAACCATGTCTAGATCCACAGGGAAATACATTAATGAACTTTGCCTTTTTTCACCTAACATTTACTAACAAAGTCAAAGGAACTAATAGGCAATTCACAAAATGAAGTAACCATGACAGGAAGGAAGGAGGACAAAATTTTCAGACACAGCCTTGGTTTACTTTGTGTTCTTAATGATAACACACTTCTGAGCATTTTTTGAAACCATGAGTTTCAAAGGACATCTCACCAATTAGGGGATGATGTCCTTGTACTTTTATAAATGCCTGGTTTCCAAATGAATAAGAATGAAGATGACACCATAAAGTGTGGGGTGGTCAACCCTCTGTCTGAAATAAAGGTTACATTCATCAATATTGCATTGGGTCAACCTCCTTTTCTAAATTTCAATGAAAACAGACAGAAACTGAACTATAAGAGAGGTACTTGAAAAGGATATTAAAGACCAGAAAAAGGATATTGAAGAGCAGAGTAAAGATATTCATCTGTCCACAATCCACTTGTAGAAGTTAAGTGAAGCTTCATTGTTATTTAATCACTAAGTTGTGTCCAACACATTTGTGACCCCATGGACTGTTGGACCAGATTCCTCTGTCCATGGGATTTCCCACGCAAAAATACTGGAGTGGGTTGCCGTTTCCTTCTCCAGGGTGTCTTCCTGACCCAGGGACTGGACCTGCGTCTCCTGCATTGGCAGGCAAACTCTTTACCACTGAGCCGGCAAGTAAGCCTGCATGTCAAGACTACAACATACATAATTTTGATACAGATCTGAATTAAATTATGTTTGAAATAAGAAAGTCACTGAAAACTGTCATTAAAAGATGTTAATATTTTAAGGATTATATTATGCTGCAGGAAAAAAAAAATTTGGCAACTTACTAGGGCAATAGTTTCTTGGGCTCTCATGTTGAGAACCAAGAGAAGAATGTGTTTAAACAACTGGATATTTCCTGGGATGTATATTTCTTCTCAAAACACTAAACAGAATTCAGGTTACTAAGACCATTAAAGTGTCATTCAAAATGTAAAGCCAAAAACAAATAGAAAGAAAGAGAGTACTATTGTTTGTAGAAAAAAATGCAAGAATAACATTGGAAATATTATTATACCTGGAAATGTATTCAGGCACAGTGGAAGAATGAGTATTGTTTATGGATCAAAAAATGAAAGCAGAATTTATATAGGCATTGAAGGGACAATGAAGAGGCAAACTTCATCAGCCTGTTAGCAATCTTCTCTGATCTCTGCGGGCTTCGGGAAATCTCATTGACCTACGTGTGGGTCCGAGATATGGGAACTGAGATGCGTCCTGGAAGATAAACAGGATGGAGTCCAGTTCCTTTCAACTTGATATCCTTTATATCATTAACTTTTAAGTAAGCCTATAGCAAGTTGCTAAAAGTAGATAAAAATTAACTAGAAATGAAATGATATAGAATGGAAAAGGAATTGAAATAGAATTTAGAAGGGGAAATTAATGAAGTGATGGGGAAATCTCTAAGTAACGATCAGAGAGGTAAAGGTAGACATTCAGAAACAGGACAATACAAAGAAAGCATGTGGATTATGAGAGTGGGAATGTCAAGCCTCAAGAAATCACTCATGTAAATGAAGTTTGTGAGAAACAAATTTTAGGATACTTACCATTTTTCCTCTGGGGTCCTTTAGAAAGATAAAATGGGAAATTTAAGGGCAATATCATGGAAATGGTATACCAAGAAACAAAATTTATTGTAAAAGTCATATTTAAATTTTAAGTATCCAAATGCAGATACACACACACACACACACACACTGGCTTAGAGCTCACTTGGTTAAGACAAAGGGAAATAAGTATAAAACATAAAAGTATTGTATTAATTGTGAAAAATTTAAAATAATAATTCTAAAGCTTTCAGTTAAAGAAATTTCCAAAGGTTAAATAAGTATAAAACATAAAAGTATTGTATTAATTGTGAAAAATTTAAAATGAACAATTATAAAGTTTTCAGTTAGAAGAAATGATTGACTTTACCTATGATTGAAAACTACGACTCAACACCCAGGTGTAGTACATTAGAAAGTAATGTACCCAATACATTAACAAGATCTTCCCTTTTATTCCCTAACAGTTACTGAGAGTCAAAAGACAAATACAAAATTCACCCCAAAAGAAGTAACATTGTCAGGAATGGAGGATGGACTAATTTTTCAAACACTGCCGTCGTTTTCTGTGGGGCCTAACCAATACTCATCTCTGAAAATCCTGAATCATGAGATTCAAAGCCCATTTTCACCACTTAGGGGGAAATAGAGTCCTTTCTTGGTGGTTCAGATGGTAAAGAATCTGCCTGCAATGCAAGTGACCTATGTTCCATCCCTGTTGGTAAGATCCCCTGGAGAAGGGAACGGTTATCCACTTCAGTATTCCTTGCCTGAGAATTCCATGGACAGAGGAGTCTGCTGGGCTACAGTCCATGGGGTCACAAAGAGCAGGACATGATAAGCGACTAACACTTGCAGTTTTCACTTTGTTCATGTGTACTTCCATATATGCCCGGGTTCCAAAAAGAATAAGATTGAAAATGACACCATGGAAAGAGATAGCATAGCTTGCCCACAGTGATAAAAGTCATTATCAATAATTGGTCTTGCCTTACTCCATTGTCCTTTTTAAGAACATATAGACAACAAAAGAAAACTCATTTGTAAGAGAGGTACTTGAAAAGACATGAGGAGGGACCGAGTCCCTCTGTCCACAAATTTACCTGTAAGAGTAGTCATTTAACTCCTGTCAAATACGTTTATTTGATATTACTGAGATGAATTTTCTTTGAAGTAAAATTTGTCACTGAAAACTGTCTTTAAAGGATACCAAAATTATTAAAATTTTATCCACTTTGAAATAAAAAAATTCTCAGTGACTTCCCAGGACAATGGTTTCATTATCTTTTACATCAAAAATTGAGACTTGAAAGAGAATACAAACAAGTGAACATTTCCTGAGATACAATATAATATTGGAAATCTTAAATTCAGGAGAGTTTGGATAAGATACTCAAGCTCAGTGGAAGAATGTGCCTCAAGGTTTATGGATGAAGGAAGAATATCAGAATACACACAGGCTTTGAAGGGACACAGCAACTGCACTCTGTAGGCAGTTTCTCTCACTCTGCAGGGTTTGGGAAAGTCCTCATTTGCTTAAATGTGGATCGGTGAAATTGGAATGTGATAGAGATGCTATCTAGGGAGGTGTCCTGGGAGACACACAAAGTGAACTCCTAACTTAATGCTCTTCATCTCATCAACTTTTCATTGAGCCTTATAACAAACTGCCAAAAAATAGAAAAAATAAAGACAAGGTTAATAGGAAATAAATGATACAGAATAACAATAAAGAATTGAAATATATCTAGGTTGAGAAAATAAAATGGAGGAGGAACTTCTTCTACGGGGGAAGTCTATAAATAAAATCTGTAAATGTACACATCCAGGAGAAGGGCAAGACAAGGAAAAAGCACTAAGTCTAGAAAGATAAAGGGTAACACAGCAATTCAGTCATGTAATAGGAGATTTGTGAATAACGAGATTTTAAAATACTTACTCTTTGTTTCCTGAGGTTCTTCAAAAAAAAAACAAAATGAAAAGTTTAAGTCAATATCATGAAAATGGAAAACCAAGAAACAAAATTTATGCAGATACACAAACAGACACCACACACATAGGGGATGACATCTCACATTGTCAATAAAGGAATAGGAGTCAAAAAAAAAAAATCTTAAGAAAAAACTATTAAAAGAATAGTTTTTAAATTCATATTTGAGATAATATTCTTGGGCATCCCTAGTGCCTTAGTGCCTTCATGGTAAAGAATCTGCCTGCCAATGCAAGAGACATGGGTTTGATCCCTGGCCCAGGAAGATCCCAGATACCACAGAGCAACTAAGCCCATGTGTCCACAACTATTGAGCCTGTGCTCTGGAATTCGGGAACCACAACTACAGAGCCCACGTGCCACAACTACTGAAGCTTGCACACTCTAGAGCTTGTATTCTGCTCACAACAGACAGAAGTCACTGCAATGAAAAGCCCACACACCACAACTAGAGAGTAGCCTCTGCTCACTACCACTAGAGAAAAGCCCTCACAACGATGAAGATCCAGCACAGCCAAAAGCTACCTAAATAAAATTATACATATATATATATATGTATATATATTCTTTAGCTTTTTTGCTGTTTTTGTCATAACAAGTGATTTGGTATTAGGAATATTCAATTATTTATTAAGTATATATTTATTATTATTAATTATTTATCCATTAGGGTTATTAGTACTAGTACATTCTTTGGGTTGTTACATAGTAGATGGTGTCCACTTCATTATTATAATACCTAAGATGACTTTGAAAACACGAATATTGACTTAACATCTTTGGCCAGTGTTGCAAAGGAAATGTGGGAGTTGTTTCCTGGATAATTCTATTCACATTTTTATCAACTGATGAATACATAAACTTTCATAATAGGAATTTCTATTTTAAATAATACCTAAGTGAAGTACTTTCTTAATGGAATCAAATGAAAGAAGAGATATAAGTACTAAATGACAGTTAAACTGTTGTAAAGCAAATGACTGAGCATATATTGGAAAAAATTCATACTTCAGAATCTTGAAAATGCAGACTTTTGAAATGTATAACCGCTAAAATTTAGTTAGCCCAAAGGAAATGTCTGCCTAGATTGTATCAAGAAAAGAAATTACAGAAGTAGTAATGAGGGAAATTGAATAACAAAGGCAGAAGGCAGGCTTCCTTGGAAAGACAATCACAAGAGAAAACCATATGCACATGCATGATGTGAGTCACATGCACGATGGTGTTGAGGAAGATGATAATTGAGTGCCGAAGACAAAGTTATGAGAAACAATGAGAGTTTGCTTAGGTTCGCAGTGAAATATGCTGTGAGACATGCTTTTTCCATCTTCAATTTATTAATGGAATATAATAAAGGAAACAACTATACATTTAAAGTAAAGAAGAAAATGGCAGAAAGAGAAGGAGGAGGTCAAATATTTTTTTAATGCTTCCTTGGTTTTCTCTTAGATTCAAATTGAAAGACATATAAGAATCCAAACCATATGGTTCATGTCCATCTCACTAATGAGAAGTCATGCAATTTAAAGTTCATACACTCTTTTCCTAAAAGGATATACAATGGGAAACAGCCCCATAAGAAGAGACAGATTAGGAGTTCCTCCAGGTTAAGCAACATCAGTCTTTGATATTGTGTTAGTCCTTCTAACTATATAAAAATAAAAAAATATATATATAATAATACCATTAACAGACATACTGGAGATATATTTTAAAAGTGATGAGGAAACAAACAGTAAAGGGACCCTTCTCTACACATGGGTTAATGGAGAATTAGGCACTTTTAGCCTCCTACAAAATATAAAGAGGTATCTTGTTAAGTTCAATTTCACTGAAACAAAAATGTAAATGAAAAATATCAAGAGAATACAGGTGGTAAAAGCTTAGTATACAAATTCACGTTTTCTGAAAAACTCTTTAAAAGTTTCCAAGGAAAAATCACTATTCTTTTCACTAACACAACATTTCATTAATGAGAAATATGTTATGAAATGAGCCTTCTTTAAGGCTCTTAATTTCCTTCTAGGGAAATTCTTAAACAAGTTAAGAAAAAGTGCAGTTTTCAAAAAATAGCAATTTTGAAAGAAAAACAAAATATTAGGTAAAACATTGACTAACCTCAGAACAAATGGTTAATAAGATCAAGGTTTATTGGAGACTTAGTTTACAGCTCACACTTGACCAATGAATGACATCAGAATTTATAGTCTTTGGAGGCGCAGAAGGTGGAGAAGCTTTACTTAGCAAATTCGGAGTTTTCTTTTCACTTAAGTTTTGAGTCAGTATCAATTGTATGGATATTGTCCCTTGAACTTGACAGGTCATAGAAATTCTACATCAGTGGTTATTTGCATGAGAACATACACAGGATGGAAGTGATGTGTTGATCAGCCTAACATACCTCAATTTTACAAAAATCAAATCAAATCAACAAGGTCCTGTAGACATATGAATATTTTTAAAGCTAATGTTTATAGAAATATAGGGTCTCCAATGAAACCAAGAAATGGGAAGAGATGGAAGTACATAAAACAAATAGAAAAAATTACAATGGTTGTAATCTATATAAAATATTGGTAAATGAAGGGGGAAAAATGAGTCAATGAATGAAATATAAAGAGAAAGGCAGACAACGTTACAATTATTTATAGGTTTATGAGGTAGACAGTGTCAGAAATATTTACCAAATTTTTTTCGACGATCCCCTGAAAAATACAATGAGAAGATCTATGTAATTATTTTTTTTTTAAAGAGAGAGTTCACTTTATTTAAAATATTGTTTGTAAAAATCAAAGTTATTCTTAGTCTAATTCATACAAATACAGAACAGTAAGACACATATGGAACATAAATATAAAAGGAGCACACACACACACACATTTAACACATCAGAATGACCAAACCCTCACTTTGCTCAAGGATATGTTCTAGAAATTGAGAGGGGCATAAAGAAAGTCATTTTACTATATCGGGAAAGAATTTTAGGAATTTTAATTCTAGAAGTAATCTTTTTAAATAGTTCATAGTCTCCTTTGACATGAATTACGAGTTCATTATGCAGTTTGTGCTTCTGTTAGGTCCATACCATTTCTGCCCTTTATGGTGCCCATCTTAATGTGGAAAATTCTTAAAGAGATGGGCATACCAGACCACCTGACCTGCCTCCTGAGAAATCTGTATGCAGGTCAAGAAGCAACAGTAAGAACTGGACATGAAACAACAGACTGGTTCCAAATCAGAAAAGGAGTATGTCCAGGCTGCATATTGTCACCCTGCTTATTTAACTTATATGCAGAGTACATCATGAGAAATGCTGGGCTGGAGGAAGCACAAGCTGGAATCAAGGTTGCTAGGAGAAATATCAATAACGTCAGATATGCAGATGACACCACCTTATGGCAGAAAGTGAAGAACTGAAGAACTTCTTGATGAAAGTGAAAGAGGAGAGTGAAAAAGTTGGCTTAAAATTCAACATTGGAAGACTAAGACCATGGCATCCAGTCCCATCTCTTCATGACAAATAGATGGGAAGCAATGGAAAAAGTGAGAGACTTTATTTTCTTGTGATCCAAAATCACTGCAGATGATGACTGCAGTCATGAAACTAAAAGATGCTTGTTCCTTGGAAGAAAAGCCCTGACCAACAGAGACAGCATATCAAAAAGCAGAGACATTACTTTGCCAACAAAGGTCCGTCTAGTCAAAGCTATGGTTTTTCTAGTAGTCATGTATGGATGTGAGAGTTGAACTATAAAGAAAGCTTAGCACCAAAGAATTGATGCTTTTGAACTGTAGTGTTGGAGAAGACTCTTAAGAGTCTCTTGGACAGCAAGTAGATCCAACCAGTCAAACCTAAAGGAAATCAGTCCTGAATATTCATTGGAATGACTGATGTTGAAGCTGAAACTCCAATCCTTTGGCCACCTGATACGAAGAACTGACTCACTGGAGGAGACCTTGATGCTGGGAAAGATGCAGGTGGGAGGAGAAGGGGGGTGACAGAGGATGAGATGGTTGGATGGCATCAGGACTCAATGGATGTGAGTTTGAGTAAGCTCTGGGATTTGGTGATGGACAGGGATGCCTGGTGTGCTGCAGTCCATAGGGTCACAGAGTCAGACAACACTGAGTGACTGAACTGAACTAAACTGATTCCATTTGTAAGATAAAATAAGAGTTTATTATCATTTTTTAAAATAGTTTATTTTTAAAAACAGTTTATTACTATTTAAAAAAAATAGTTTCCCTGTCTTTCACCAGGGAAGCTAAAAGGATACAATTGTCTATTTCAAAGTTTATATCTTTAAACTCTATCTGTAACAGTAGTCATGTGCTCATTAAATAGATGAATTTTTGAAACGAATTCCATTGAAATCTAAAATACAGTTGTAATACATCATTACCCAAAACACATTAAACAGTAAAAATATATTTCTGATTGAAAATGATTCAAAGAAATGGAAAGGTATCCCATGTTCTTGGATTATAAGTAATAATACTGCTAAAATGTCCATACTGCTGCTGCTGCTGCCAAGTTGCTTCAGTTGTGTCCAACTCTGTGCGACCCCATAGACAGCAGCCCACCAGGCTCTGCCGTCCCTGGGATTCTTCAGGCAAGAACACTTGAGTGGGTTGCCATTTCCTTCTCTGAAAACGTCCATACTACACAAAGCAATAAAAAGTTTAATGTGATCCCTAAAAATTACTTCTGACATTTTTCACAGAACTATAGCAAGTAATACTGAAATTTCTATGAAACAACAGAAGACCTAGAATTGCCAAAGCAATCCTGAGGAAAGAGAACCAAACGAGTCATAACACTTCCAAACTTCAGACAATACTACTATTTCCCAGAAGAATCATGTTAAAATTATTTGTATACTTGAAAATGCTTGGACAATACGGTAAAGAGAACTGGATAAATGAGCTTCAAATTCTTTTTTTTTTTTTTCTCTCTCTCTCTTTTTCATTTTTTTAAATATAAATTTATTTATTTTAATTGGAGGTTAATTTCTTTACAGTATTGTATTGGTTTTGCCATACATCAACATGAATCTGCTGCAGGTATATACGTGTTCCCCATCCTGAACCCCCCTCCCTCCTTCCTCCCTGTACCATCCCGCTGGGTCATCCCAGTGCACCAGCCCCAAGAATCCAGTATCAAATTCAATTTAACTAATGATTGATGTTTACTCATGTCTGAGTGGACAATACATGGAAAAACATTACTCACATGATAGACATCTTCTCTCATCTCTAAATATTTGATAAGTATCATTGCCATAGAAATGTTCCTTGAACTTGATATATGTGATGGACATCCTATCTTTGGATGTGTTTCAGAAGGGAAAAGAAAACGTACCCATCAGACTAATGCCCTTTGTCTCACCAACTACTCAGTGAAATGACTGCAAGTGTCTGGAAAAGCCAATATCCAGAGGTAAAGAATGGTTTGGAATTTAAAAAGCAGGAATGGAAAATAAAGGAAGCTTGGGAAACTAAAATGACACTAACTCTAGGTCACTTAAGAAAGAAGTGCCATCCCAGTGTACCAGCCCCGAGCATCCTGTATCATGCATCAAACCTGGACTGGTGATTCGTTTCACATATGATATTATACATGTTTCAGTGCCATCCTCCCAAATCATCCCACCCTCGCCCTCTCCCACAGAGTCCAAAAGACCAGTCTATACATCTGTGTCTCTTTGGTGTCTCGCATACAGGGTTATCGTTACCATCTTTATAAATTCCATATAATGTGTTAGTATACTGTATTGGGGTTTTCCTTTCTGGCTTACTTCACTCTGTATAAGAGGGATGGTATGGGGAGGGAGGTGGGAGGTGGGTTCAGGATGGGGAACACATGTACAGCCATGGCGGATTCATGTTGATGTATGGCAAAACCAATACAATATTGTAAAGTAATTAGCCTCCAATTAAAATAAATTTATATTAAAAAAAAAGAAATCTAGAAGAAGAAAAAAAAAGAAGAAGTGCATAATGGTTTAATTGGGAGGGAAATGTAGACATTCAGGAAAGAGCAGGCCAATAGTAGATACAGATTAAAAGGCAGAAAATGTTAATGCAATGAGGAACCATCATTTTAATGGAGTTGGGAGCAACAGGTTTTTTGAAAATTTACCTACTGTCATTGCAGGTCTTTCTGAAAGAGAAAATAAAGAGATCAAAGTAAATACAATATAAAAATGGGAAGGTAATTTAAATGCAATGAAAAACATATGTTTCAAAGTGAACCCACATGGATGTGCACACAAATACACACATGTACATACCACTGCATGAACACACACACACTCCCACAATAAACACATGTCCAGTGGCTGAGAGCTCAAGTTTTTCCAAAGAGTATTTTTCTCAAAATGAAAATTGGCATCAAATGAATGAGCATTCTGATTTGATACAACATTTAAGAAACTTCAGTTCTCGTGCTGCCCTTTAAAAAGTTCCTCATCCTATTTGATATAGCTAGGCTTTTATCATTCAGTTTGTATGATCTGATAAGTACTTTGCCTTTTAGTTAATATGTACATTCATTTTGGTTACTACATCTAAGTGATATAAAGTAGCCATAAACACTGAATTGGAGGATCTACCACCACTTCTAGTGGTACTACAGAATGTATCGCCTGGGCTCCACCATTAAAAATATTTTCATCAACTAGGAATACATAACACTGTGTATGTGAAGTTCTCTTTTCCTAAATAAAATTTCTCTTAAGTTCCCTGAGAAGAAAAATAAAATAATGATTGTGAAGTGGGTCTGAATCAAGTGACTTAGCTATGTCTTGGACAAAACTTTTACTTCAGACACTTTGAAAACCATAATGGCTACAGAGGACTAGGATTAGTAAAATTTACTTGACTGAAAAGGAATGCCTGCATTCATTATAATAACAGGACAAATCAAATAGCAATATTGGGAAAATAATTTAATAGCAAATGAAGATGAAACCCTTAGTTGCAAAGATAAGATTCAGAAAAATATCATGTAAAATATTCACAACTTGGAGTCAAGAAAAATGATCTTTAGAAGTTGAAGTGAAAGGCACAGGTAACAGATGAAACCATGTTTACATACAGGGAAACACACTTATAGGACTTACCTTGCTCCTCTTCACATTTATCAATTTAAAAAAAAGAAAGAAACAATTTATTCAAGATTAGTCATGATGTCAGAAAGAAGGAGGACAAAACTTTCAAATACTTCCAAAGTTGTTTCTGAGAGTTGTATTCTGAGAATACAGACTGCAATGTTCAAAGACCATCTCATCAATCAAAGATTTTTGCATTTCTGTACATGATGCACCTCCTGATGACAAAGGGATAAAGAGATAATTATAGACTGCAAGGCAGTATGATAGCCCTCCCTCCAGGTTAAAAGATATGGCATATGCCAATCATTGTTTTGTATTGGGCTTTCCAACTTTTTCAGAGTAAAAGGAAAACACACATTCGTAACCAAAAACAGATACTTGCAAAGAGAAAGAATAGATCAAAGCCACCATTGCCCAATAATCTGTGCATTACATACAGCTTAATTGAAATAGTAAATCAACATATAGCTGAATTTCCTTTGAAATAGAAATTGTCTAAAAACACAAATACATGGAACCTGTTAAAGTTCTAATTGCATTATATTTGTATTGTAAGACAATATCTTAGGCAATATCCCACAGTAATGATTTCTGTCTTTCACAGGAAAAATTAAGAAATCAGAAAAGTAAAAATGTTAGTCACTCAGTTATGTCTGACTTTGTGAACCATGGACTGTAGCCTGCCAGGCTCCTCTGTCCATGGGATTCTCCAGGCAAGAATACTGGAGTGGGCTGCCAGTTCCCCATCCTGGGGATCTTCCAGACCAAGGGATTGGACCCAAATCTCCTGCATTGCAGGCAGATTCTTCATGGTCTGAGAGGTACATAGTAATGGAACATACCCTGAGAATTAAATTCTTTCTACAAATACAAAAAAGGAACTGAAGTTTAATAACAAATTAAAGGTAAATTGCAAAGGTAAAAGAGAAAGAACAGCACTATAACATACATGAAAATTTCCATGAGAATCATAAAAGAATATTCATATACTTTGTAAGTGTTCTTTATATATTCTAGATGTTATTGTTGTTGTTTAGTGGCTGAGTCATGTTGGACTACTTTTCGACCCCATGGACTGTAGTCCACCAGCCTCCACTATCTGCAGGATTTCCTATACAAGAATGCTGGAGTGGGTTGCCATTTCCTTCTCCATGGGATCTTCTCCCAGGGACTGAACCAGAATGTCCTTCATTAACTGGTGTATTTTTAACACTGAGCCATCTGGAGGGTTCAAATATTCATATATTTTGGAATGCTCCGGTAATATGCTCTATACCAGTGGAATAATGAGGCTCAAATTCATCTTTGACCAATGCACAATATCAAAATTTACACATGCCTTTTTAGATAGACAAACTGAAATCAGTAAATGAGAGTCTCCTTTCAACTCTTAGATTATAAAAGCATCAGTGGTATGAAAACTGGCTCACGCACGTGGCCTCTGTGACAGGAGTCCTAATATTGGATGTGTTCCAGGAAAAGGTACAAAATGGAAACGATGTCCCTATCAGACTAGTGCCCTTTATCTCATTGCCTTCTGAGTGAAATCATAGCACATGCTTGGAAAACAGAAAAAGCTAATGTCATAGGGAAGGAGCACTTTGGAATGAAAAGAAAGGAATATGGAAAATGCAGAAAGAGGGAAGTTGTAAGAAGAGAAACTTAATCTGGGAAAAGTCTGTAAGATGTTAATTGAGAAAGTAAAGGTAGACCCTCAGGAGCAGTGTGAATGGGTGACTGACATCGGATGAAAAAGCAGGGAACGTTAAGGCAACAGGAGAGCAGTCATTCTACTCAGGTGGGGAGGAAATTTACAGGATTTCAGAAAATTTACCATCTGATGTCTGATGTTGTTCTGAAATAAAAATGGAGAGATCAATGTAAATATCATGGAGAAGAATGTGAGAAAATTCAAATTTAATGCAAAATTTATATAATAATAAACCAATGAGGACAATGATGCACACACACGCACAAATGCTGTGACATAGGGCCAATTTTACCCTGAGGGTATACTCCCTGAAACAAAAGTGTTATTAAATTAGTGAATTTAATGGTCTGTGAGAAAATTTTAGGGAATAGTAGTTCTCATGGTTGCCTTTTAAAATATTCCTTATCCTTTTCGACATTACTTAGGGTTTTATTATTTAACTTGTATGACTTCATAAGTACACTGGTTTTCAATTTACATGCACTGTTTGATTCTATTTATTATACAATCTGTTTCCACAATAAATACTAGACGAGAGGATCCTGAAGCACTGCTTCCAGAGATACTACAGAGAAATTTACCTGAGCACCTCAATTCACATTTTAACCAACTGATACATAAATAACCTGTGTTTTGTAAGTTTCTATTTTTAGTAAATGCCTAACTAATGTTCTTCTTAATAAAATTCCATGAAAAGAAGGAAATGAAGTGTTACATGGCAGTGAAATGCAACTGTAATGGTTTAAATCAAATCACCTGACGCATCTTGGACAAAACTTTCCCATCTGCATTATGGGAAGTGCCAATACTTTAGATGTATTTGTTTAATAAATTGCCTGGCTCGAAAGGAATATCTGCATAGGTTGCAACAAAAGGACATATTAAGGAAGAAACAGAGTGGGTATTTGAATAGCAAATGATGATGGCTACCATCCGGGCAAAGATAAGTTTGAAGAAAATAAACATATGGAAGTCCAATGAGAATGATGATTTAAGGAGTTTAGAGAAAATACAAAAAGCAGATAATACTTTGATTATGTACACAGGGAAATACATTAATGTGATTTGCCACTTTCTTCTTATTTATTGAGAAAATAAAAACAAGAAGAGACTATTAATCCAAAATGAGGACCCAATGGCAGGAAGAAAGGAAGACAGAACTTTCAAAGTCTATCATAGTTCTCACCACGATCCTAACTGGCACACATTTCTGAGAATTGGTGCTACAAGATTGAAAGCCATCTCGCCAATCAGAAAAAACTGTGTGTGTGTTTTATTTCCTTATACCCCTTGTTGAAAAAGGAACAAGATTGCCAGTACACCACACAAGGAAGTAGACTGAAATGCTGTTCTGTTTCTCTGGGATACAAGATATAGCAATCATCCCTCTAGTATTTTGCCTCCTACATCTTTCAGAATAAAATGAAAATACACACTTATTCATAAGAAACATACTTGGAAACAGATGAAAAGAACAGTATAAAGCTGCCCATCTGTCCACTACTCTATCTGTGGAAATAGTTACATAAAGATTATATACATGATAAATCAGTATATTCTTGAGTTGAATTATCTTTGAATTAAAAATTTCCATTGAAAAATTATCATTAAAAGAGGTCATTAAACCTTCTAAGAAGTGTATTTGTGTATAAGAAATATGTTTTTAAAAAACTTACAATAATAGTTGCCCATGCATTACACAGGAAAAATTGAGAATTAACAGATACACAATGTTGGAACACTCCCTGTGCTATAGAACTCCTCTTTACATATTTAATAGAAATTGCAGTTTGTGTTAATGATAAACGTGACACTGAAAATACCCAAATCACAAAACAATGTTTTGGTTAAAAAAAATTCTGAGAAGACTAATGGGAAATATTTTCACACCTGGGATTCTTTGGACAATAAATTCTGTCACAGAGAATAAGCCTTAATTTCTCATTGTCTAATGGATTGTAACATAAATTTCATAGGCTTTGGAAGAGCAAAAGATGGACAAATTTCACTCAGTATGTGAGATCACTTCTCATGTCTTTTAGTTTGGGCAAGTTTCATTGGCATCAAAATGAGCCGTTAAACTTGAGATATGTACAGACTTCCCATCTTGCAATGTGTTCTGCAAAAATATGCAGAATGGAAACAGTGTGCCTTTCAACTGAATGCTCTTCATCTCAACAACTTCTTAATGAAACTATAACAGGTATAGAAAGAAAGAAAATACTGATGATTATGGGGAAAAATTATATGGAGCAGAAAAAGTGAGAACTGAAAAAGATTATTAGAGAAACTAAGGAATGAGAACATAATCTGAAGATCTGCAGCTTAAAAATTAGGGAGGGAAAGGCAGAGACATAGGAAAAGAACAAGACAAGGAGAGGTGTATAGATTAAGAGCATGGGAATCTCAAGGGCTCAAGAAATCAATCATGTGAGAGCAGTCTGTGAGTAACAAGTTTTCAGAGATTTTACCCTTTTTTCCCTGAGGATCTTCTGAAAAATAAAAAGGGAGATCAATAAAAACATAATGTAAATACAAATCAAATGCACAATTAATTCAAAATTTATGTTTAAAATTAATCTTATCACAAGTCAGATAAACACATTCTTACACACACACACAAGCACGCATACATTGCATGAGGTACACATAAACTCATGCATACAGATGCACCATGTCTAAGGTCTCAATTATGTCCATAGCATGCATGCGTGCTAAGTTCCTTCAGTCGTGTTCAATACTATGCAACCCACTAGTATCTATTTATGTATCCACAAGTATAGATTTATAGGAATTACCTTTGACTTCTTCACATTCATGAATAAAATAATTGAGAAAGAAGCAAATCAATATGAGGACACAATATCAAGAAGGAAGGAGGATAAAGATTTTATACACTTCTATAGTTTTGTCTGAAGCTCTAATTGATACACATTTTGTAACCAGGAAGTTCAAAGACCATCTTATCAAAGAGAGTAAACACTGTTTTACTAGAATACACCATTTGCTGTCAACAACTAAACTTGAAAATGATTCCATATTAGAAGAAAGAGTAGCACTTCCTCTGGGATAAAGATGTATATATAACAAGCATTGATTTTTCGTTGAGGCATCTACATTTTTCAGAATAAAATAAAAACCTACACTTACACAAGAAAGATGCTCATAAAGAGATAGAAAAACAGCAGAGTAAAGGCACTGCTCTGCCCAAAACTGTTTTAGAGGTAGTCAGATAAAGCCCAGTATATGTATTAATTTGATATATTCCTTAATTGAATCCTCTTGATTAAAAATAAGTTGAAGAAGTGGCATTAGAAACAGGATGCTATAGTCCTAATAATTATATTATTGTAAGGGAAAAAATGGCAACATTCTAGAATAATTGCTTCACATATCATGTAAGTGAAAATTAGGTCACAGGCCACACAGTGCACTTGGCTCCTGCTTCTTTTGACACACAGCTGGTAAGAGGAGAGATCCATTAGAATCAACATCCCAGACAAAGTATATTATCTATCTCCATTGCTACTTCATTTGATTATATTATGAGTTCTTGCCAATGAAATAGCGAAATTTATAGGATTGTTTCTTGCCTGGAACCGGTTTCTGCTGTGACTTTCTCATGACCTCTTTCTGCATGAAAAGGAAAAATATTAAAATCATTTACTTCATAATTTTTGTTAAATTCATTCAATTTCCCAGTTTTCTTACTCTGATGAAATACACATAACAAAATTTATTATCTTAACCATTTTCCAGTGTAGAATTTGGTTGTGTTAAGTATATTCATATTGTGCAACCATCATGAACAACCATCTTGCAACACTGAAACTCTGTACCTATTAAAAAATAATACCTACGGTTCCCTCTTTTCAATCCCTGGGAACAATCGTTCTACTTTCATTTTCTTTCCTTTTTAAAAAAATTTCTCCCTTTTCTTCATGCTCCAGTTCCTGGTAGAGCAACCTTCTATTCCGTTTCTGTGTTTGGATTTTTTTTTTTTTTTTTTTGAGTTCACATATAAATTAGATCATGCAATATTTGTCTTTATATGTCTGGTTTATTTCACTTAGCAAAATGTCTTTCATGCTCATTCATCTTGTCAAAAAAAGGTAATATTTTATTCTTTCTTAAGGCTGAATAATATATCATTGTATCCTATACATATTCTCCTTATATACTTGTCTGTTGATGTAAAATTAGGTTTTTCAATGTCTTTATTGTTGTATAATGCAGCAATAAACTAAGAGCGAAGATATTGCTTTGAGATCCTGTTTCCTGCTAGTGGTTTTATGATTTCAGGTCTTATGTTTAAGTAATTCACAAGGGAAATAATTCCAGAAGAAAAATCGGAGCATCAGAAAATAAACAACATCAAAAGTGGTAAATATCTATGTGTATATGTGTAGTTGAATCTTAATCACTCAGTCATGTCCAACTCTGTGACTCCATGACTATAGCTTGCCAGGCTCCTCTGCTTACGTGGAATTTTCTAGGCAAGAATACTGAAGTGGGTAGCCATTCCCTTCTCCAGGGGATCTTCCTGATCCAGGGATTGAACCTGGGTCTCATGCATTGTGGGCAGATTCTTCATTGTCTGAGCCACCGGAATAAAAATCTAGGTATATAAAATAGTTAACTTTCCTCTTATTTTCTTCTAAAGACATAAATATCTGTTTTATAAAAAATCAAATATTGATGTGTATTTTTCATAAACTATGGAAGGTAGGGGAGATAAAAGGACCTATGTTGTTGCTGTTTCTATATTTTGAATAAATATAAAATGCAAGAATGATGTAAAGTGTTAGAGCTAAAAAGTCAAAAGATAAAACAATATCCTATCCTGAAATTATTTGAATAATCCAAAGAAAACTGAAAAGGGCAGACAAAGTACAAAAATCAGAGGACATAAGTAAAAATATATTATACAAAATGGTAGACATGCATCCAACCATATTAAGAATTATACCAATGCACTGAAGAACATATTCTAGAAGCAAATTGAATGCAGAATATAACTAGAAGAAAGGCAATACTTACACTACTTTGAATGCTTTTTTAGCAACTTGTCAACTTCCACAAAACAACAAAAATCTAAAAAATAAAAGAAACAAATAATTGGGAAAAAATTTTAAAAGTCAAAATTTGGGTCTTTGCAGAGAGCAACAAAATTGATAAAATATTCATCTATCAAATCAAGAATAATACAGATCAAGAGATATTACAAATCACCAACATTAGGAATAAAGGTAGAGCTGTCACCATAAATTCTGTATACATTAAAAGGATAATAAGAGAAGACTTTATCAACTTATAGGGTAAATTGGCGGAGAAGGCGATGGCACCCCACTCCAGTACTCTTGCCTGGAAAATCCCATGGACGGAGAGCCTGGTAGGCTGCAGTCCATGGGGTCGCTAGGAGTCGGACACGGCTGAGCGACTTCACTTTCACTTTTCACTTTCATGCATTGGAGAAGGAAATGGCAACCCACTCCAGTGTTCTTGCCTGGAGAATCCCAGGGAAGGGGGAGCCTGGTGGGCTGCTGTCTATGGGGTCACACAGAGTCGAACACGACTGAAGTGACTTAGCAATAGCAGCAGGGTAAATTGGACAACCTTTATTAATTTTTTTAAAATTCCTTGAAAATACAACATACTAGAGGTGATGCAAGAGAAACATAGAATATCATTATCCCTAAAGTCTATTAAAGAAATAGAATTTATCAAAACCTTTCCTCAAAAAAAGTTCAGAACAGTGATTTCACTGGTGAATTCTTCTGACTATTTAAAGAAGAAATAACAAGTCTTTTACAAACTCTTGCAGAAAATAGTAAATGAGGAAACATTTATCAATTTGTTTCATGAGATCAGTATATATCTGAAAACAAAACCAGGCAAAGATATTACAGAAAAAGTAAGTTTCACACCAACAGCATTAATAAGCAAAAATAAAAGAAATCCTTTACAAAGAAACTGCAACTCCAAATCCAAAATATATGAGAAGACGGGTCAGCAGAATTTGTCCCCACTGCAAGACTGTTCAATACTCTTAAAGCAATCAGTGCAACTCTTCATATTAACAAAATAAAGGGAAAAAAACAGATAATCATTTCAAGGACTTTTAAAAAAGCCTTTGACCAAATATGCCATCTATTCGTGGTTTTAAAAAAAACTAAAATGCCATTGTAATAGTAATGGGGGGAATCTCCTCAACTTGATCAATGACATTCATGGAAAAATCCTAAAGCTTATATTGTACTTAATGTTGAAATACTGAATGTTTTCCTTCAAGATTGAAAGACAGGAAAAGGAACCCATTCTCACCACTTTTCATCAATAATTTACTTGAGGTACTAGCCATTGCAGTAAGAAGGAAAAGAACATTTTAAAATCAGAAAGTTAAAAACTAACACTATCTCTATTTGCAGATAATGTGTAGAATATACATGTAAACTTTCTAAGGAATCTACAACATCTGCAACTAATAAGAGTATTTAGCAAGGTTACAGAATACTGTTAATACATAAATATCAATTTAATTTTATGGATTAGCAATAGACAGATGACAAATTAAATATAGAAAATGCATTTGTATTAACAAAAGTGTGAAATACTTAAGACTATACATAACAAAAGACATGCAGGATATCCTCTGTGAAAACTGAAGATTATTGTTAGGAAAAATTAAAGAAAGCATGAAAGGAGAGAAATTCCTTTTTTTTTTTTTTTTTACAATTTATAAGTCTCATAATTGTTAATTGTCTGCTACTGCTGCTAAGTTGTATCAGTCGTGTCAAATTCTGTGTGACCCCATAGACGGCAGCCCACCAGGCTCCTCCGTCCCTGGGATTCTCCAGGCAAGAACACTGAAGTGGGTTGCCATTTCTTTCTCCATTGCATGAAAGTGAAAAGTGAAAGTGAAGTCGCTCAGTTGTGTCCAACTCCACAACCCCATGGACTGCAGCCTACCAGGCTCCTCTGTCCATGCGATTTCCCAGGCAAGAGTACTGGAGTGGGTCACCAGTGCCTTCTCCAGTTAATTGTCTATTCTCCCTAAAATCATCAATAGCACCAACCTCATCCCCATGAACAATTGAGCTGCCTTTTCCTTTGTGGAAATTCACAAACTGATACTGAAGGGCGTAGATTAGTCAAAACAATATTAAAATGAAGAAAAAAGTGAGAGTTTATATATATAGTTTTAATTTCAATAAAGGCACATTAACTCAGAAGTATGACATTAGCATCAGGAGAGATATATAGACTAATGAACCTGAGAAATACAGAAATCCACCCTTATTTATATGCTTAAATAGCAATAAAAGTGCCAAACTCATTGAACGGGAGAGAGAATAATTTTTCAATGAATGGCACTGAAACAACTGAGTATCCACTTGGAAAAAAATAAGCAGCAACTCTAACTTCATAATATTTAAAAAATCAAATATTAATAGAGTTGCATATAAAACAAGTTATAGATGTTCTAGACAAGCACACAGGGGAAATTTTCAAGACTTTAGGCAAGTATTTCTTGGAACATATAAAACATGAATCAAAAATAATTTATAAATTGGATCTTCAAATTTTTAAATTTTTTTCTTCAAAAGATATAATCAAGGAAAGAAAGGAAAATATTTACAAAATAGCTGGCAATTTTTTGTGATACAGCAATGCCAGTTCTACAGTAATCTATTCCCTTATAGGATGACAGAGCATAGTACTCTCAAATTGGCAGCAAAAGTCTAATTGGTACAATTCTTCTGTTTTCTTAAAATCTAAAGCTTTGATTTGAGCATCTGTATGAAGGAAAGTGGAGAGCATTATGTTTTTAAATCTTACAGGTCTCTTTTAACATGCATTGTATTTTCATGGTTTTCATATCCTGTTTTGTTTTTGTTGTTTAGTGGCTAAGTCATATCACACTCTCACAACCCCATAGACTGTAGCCTGCCGGGTTGTCTGTCCTTGCGATTTCCCAGGCAAGAATTCTGGAGTGGGTTGCCATTTCCCTCTCCAGGGGATCTGCCTGACCCAGAGATCAAACCCGTGTCTCTTGCAAGTCTCTTGCGTTGCAGGTGGATTCTTTACTGCTGAGCCACCAGGGAAGCACATCCTGTTTTATACATTAATGTTAAATAAGTAAAAGAGTATGAAGAAGTCTTATGAGGGATTTCAGTTTATAAAGGATTGACTTTAAGTAGTTCATGCATTGGAGAAGGAAATGGCAACCCACTCCAGTGTTCTTGCCTGGAGAATCCCAGGGACGGGGGAGCCTGATGGGCTGCCGTCTACGGGGTCGCACAGAGTCGGACACGACTGAAGCGACTTAGCAGCAGCAGCAGCAGAGAAGTACAAGGCAGAAACAGGACTCAGAATGTTCTCACCTACAGAAAAAAATGTCTGTTGGACAGATGGTGGTGGAAGGAGAATTCAGAAATGAAGGAAGCACACAGAGACCATGGAAGGGATCCATGACCAATAGGAAAAGAGCCAGACTAGTTGTGAGAGCCAGAGAGAGCAGGGTGAAAGCCCAGTATCCAATGCTGGAGAGCGTTCGACTCTTCTAGAGGAGCTCTTAAGGTTTCTAACTAGAAAAAGAAAAAAATAAAAGATGGACAAATCATGAGGATCAGAGCCACTAAATCTAGAACCTTTTATCTAAATTCACCATGTCTCTATCGATAGTGCTTTCTCAGGCCCTTCATGCACACACACACACACACACACACACACACACATACAAACCACTTCTAAATTCTCAGGAAACAAAATACCTTTAACTCACCTGGCTTAATTATCAACTAAGCAGTGTCAGTTTCCTCTCTTCTCTTGAGCCCCCTTTGAAATACTGAAGTTTCAGTCAGACCACCCAGCTGTCTCCCTCCCTGTTCCGTAACCAACAGGGATATGAGGGTGGCACAAGGGCAGGAAGCAGCAAAGAAGGGAACTCTGGACTGTACTTTACTCCTCTTCATTCATGTGATGGTAATAAATATGGTCTCACATGAACCTAAAGCTGATATATATGCTCATGTGAAGACACACACACATTTAAAACTCTGTGAAGAATGGCTGTCCTTACTGTTTATATTATATTATTTTCAAGAGAGTAGTGCAGAGGTAGATATTTAAGTAAAATATTATCGTACAAACTTTCTAGAATTATGCTATTCCCTTTACAGAGTAAGGAATTGTGTGTGTGTGTGTATATATATATATATATTTTTTTTTTGCAATCTAAACTTATTAATCTTACAGTTTGTGGAAAATCTACCTGGGACAATGAGGGTGGCTGATTCTTAATTTTATAGTCCCGTAATTGTTTATAAACTGTCTGTGCAAAAAGTTCTGATAGATATTTACAATTTTCAAGAGTTTGCTTTCTCCAGGATACCCCCATGCCTTAAACAATATCAATCCATAAAACTAAATTAGAGATTCTAATAGTTGCTACAGGCAAGAATTCAGAAACAACCCAGCTTTCATTTGTTGGTCATTTGCACTAACTTTTTAGGATATAAACTGAACTCTAGGGGTTATTACCTGAGTATACTAGATACATCTTGATTCCTCCCATTTTGATCCCTGCTTGAGAACACCATTGACCCTCATGGCTGTCAGTCCCCACGCTAACATCAGCATCATGCATTTCTTTGACCTTGGAGTCAGTCATTCCCTGTCTGAGAAATATCCCTGTTCTCAGGTGGGCAATTTGGATGACTGAATACAAGAAGTCCCTACACCTACCCCCTCCTCCTGTCAGACAGAGTAGTGAAAATATGTATCCCAAACATGTTGTAGATGAGAAATGCAGAACTCCGCTATTTGGAGGATGTACTTTGAAAATAACAGAAAAGATTAAAAGCAGATTTTAATGGTCTTATATGCGCAAAGGACATCAGATAAGCAAGCTCCTCTAGATCCTTCTTTCTTCCATGCTTTGTAGAATTTCAAGAACTTGAAGAAAATTGTGGCCATAGTTTTGTGAATGTATAGATATCATGATGTCAAGATGACTGTTTTCATATCCCTCCTAATCTATGAGCCTATTACTTGCTATTCACTGCCTGACTACTGGTGAAATTGTTGTTTCACATTAGTGTAAAAAAATCAAATAGGAAAAAATTAAGCCCCAAATAACATTCAAGTCCTATGATAAAAATCCTATTGAAAGTATCAGGAATTTCTGCTAAGTAAGTGTACTTAACTTTCTAAGCTACTCAGTGACAGACCTTTGGCCTATTGCTGACTAGACTAGTGTGGGGGTGGTTTCTCTACAGTTAACTCACTATGGAGAACAGAAAGAAAGTTAATACTGATAAAGGCATTCTGGGGAATCTTTAGAAATCCTTCACTTTAAATCCTAATCTTATTGGTAAAAATGACTGGCTCAGCTTCCCTAGATTGAGACTAGCTTGTGTCTCACTCAGGTATGTCAATCCTCTGTGCAACTTCTCTTCCATTTCAGTTTTTGGCACTTCTAAGCTATATATATATATACATATATATATACACATATACATATATACATTTTTTTTTCACTTTTGGATTGTGCTGTAATTTTGTGTGTCTGTGATTTTGTGCTATGTTACTTTAAGTGTGAACTCCATGGCCCAACCTGTTGGTGTCAGAATGGGAATTTAGCCTGGCACAACTCTTACAAGGGCAGATGAGGAAATGCCATGATGTACATTCTGCCAAGTACATAGTTTTCTCTCAAAATATATTTTCAACAATAGAATTAAGTCAGATATCAAATAAAAGGATAATCATTTACTTGTCCCACCTAATGCTCAGATTCCTTGCTATCCAGCTTTTTACATTTTTATTAGTTCATACTTTCTTGTGAAGTATGAAAAAGAGTATAACTGAGTTAAGTGCTTTTAGAACAAATGAACAGTTGAATTAATGGATTTCATATGCCTTTATATTATTTTTATGACTCAGTTGTAACCTACATTTTTAAGTAGGTCATATGGCATAATTCATGCATCTTCTTTTTCAAGAGCTTGCTGATTTTCCCATCTCCATTTCTCCCCATGAATTCTCTACTGAGTGTAATCAGGAGTCTGTCTCCCTGTCATTCTCTTCCTCTTCGCTCACTTCTTGGTATGTTGTTGATCTTTGAACACAGGACTTTAGAAAATATGAGAAAGGCATACAAATGTTTTTATTGCCCAGATAAGAATGACTGAAGAAATAAATCAGCCGGAACTAATACTTAGCAAAGATATCTCTCAGGGCTATAAATTTGTTCACCTTTGTAATTTCGTCCATAAGGTTGGGGAAGGGTGGTATTGCTCATACTGCTGGAATAGGAACTTAATGTAAAAACTTTTTTTGTGTTTCATCATTGAAAACTTGAAGAATATTCTAGGTTTTATAAAAAGGAATTAAAATAGTGGTATTTTTCAGAGGCAAAAGTCATGATAAAATTAGTGCATGAGAGCTATTAGAGGAAAGATTTTAAAAGGACCAAGAAAGCAAATATACAGATGAGAGGGACTTTCAGAAAGAATAGAGAGAAAAATGCAAGGACCCCACAGAGTGTTGGAAGATCATTTCTGCACAGAGATAAATAACATCATCTATGGAGGTCAGTATTAACTGGTTGGTAGTAACAGGAGCATGAATCTGGGCTAAGTTTAACATTGTGATTATAAGATACAAAGCTAATGACACATGGTAGTGCGTGAGCTCCTCCCTCAAAAAAAAAAAAAAAAGACCAAATGGTGACAAATCTAGACCCTAATTAACTGAGAAACAAAAATGCAACTAGGACAATTTCTATGATTTACCTGCACAAACACTCCCATGGTTTCTTGCACTTTCTCATCATCTCAAGCGCTCAGAGATGTCCCTCTTCTCCAGAATCTACAGTTCCCTTTGCTGTCATAATATTTCTCCTGGTTCAGTATGGTCTTGGCCTCCATAGGTATTAACTTTCCACTAGATCCATTACTTGTGCAGATTATGTTAGTCACCTCTTAAACACAGCCTGAGAGTATTTTAACCACCATTTTGGTAGGTAATTTTTCTCTCTTAAAGATCTTTTCCACCATATGTACCCTTATTCAGACTTCAGTAGTAATCACTAAACCTATGACACTCAAATCTTGTTTGATTCCCATGAAATACTTGTTTTTTTGTACCTATGGGACTCTGTAGGCCTATTACAGGGTCTTTCTATTGATCCCAGCTCCTAACCTCTTCCCTTTACCCCAGTTATATTCCTCTTGAGCACCCAACAGATATTTAATGACTTCTAGAACATCTCATTTTGGTCATTTTATTTGTTCTTTAAATTCAGCATATGCAAACATGACTTCACCATTTGCTCCTCAAATTTTGTCCTATGCCATGTAATTTTGTTCTCAAAGAATGTCAAATCATCCACTCATATTTAGGAAGTTCAGTGTTATCTGATCATTGTTCTTTAGGGAAAATACATTTTTGAAAGATACAGCATTTTCTATTTTTACTTATCAGTATTTCAATAGAAATTTTTCATTCTTATCATAATTTCAGGGGATTATTCCTAGGAGTACAGTTGTATGTGTTTGATATGTTAATGCTGTCTATCCAACCTTATATTTAGCCAGAATATAAGTGCAAATGATCAGGTTCCTACGGGTTTAAGTTCTGCTATCTTTGAAAACATGGTTCAAAACCTGGCAAACATGTATTTGTTGAGAGTTTTTCTTTCTAGGAAAATTTTTTCTTTCAAGTACTTCAAAATTGTGGGAAATTTTATACTACTCTCCTCTTTTCCCCTGCTACCCCTGCCAACCTCCTGCACTGCCCCAGCACTTAAGAAATGTCCCATGGGAAAAAAATATCCTTCAGAGTGGGAGCCTCTAATTTCTACTTGATTGCTGCAGATTCACCTGTCAAAGGCTACACCAGTGTCCCTCTGCTCAAACTAAGCCCTTTCCTGAGTTAGCAAATGACCCCCAGGAAATAAACTGCCCAGTGAATCAACTCATTTGTTCAAGTCAGTATTTCTTCCTTAGTTTTTGGTCATTGAGACCAAGCTCACTCTGCTTTCAGCACAAAAGTCCAATAAGAGTATAAATAAGATGTTAAGGCAAATGCCATGCTTCATTTCTGAGTCTGTCTGACTCTTTGTGACCCCATGGACTGTAGCCCATCAGGCTCCTCTGTCCATGGAGTTTCCCAAGAAAGAATAATGGAGTTGATTGTCCTTTTCTTCTCTAGGGGATCTTCCCAACCCAGGGATCTAACTCAAGTCTCCTGTGTCTCCCACATTGGCAGACAGATTCTTTACCACTAAGCTACCTGGGAAGCCTCCCAGGTTGAGGCAAGGGATGTGACTTTATTAGGAAAGACAGCAGATTAAGAAGATGGCTTACTAGTCAGACAAAGGTCTCAAAATAGCCATCTTCTCAAGGTCTGGATACTAGATCCTTCTACAGAACAGAGTTGAAGAGAGGTGAGGAAATGAAGTTAAAAGGCCATTAATCTTGCAGATATATGTTAGAATGGCAAGCCTCAGGGAGAGGATGTTGCTCATTTCTCCCTTCCTGTAGCCACCCACAGGTGGACAGGCTCCCAAACAAAGGCATTTTGGTTTAACATTCAAGTAGAGGGGCAGGGTTCCCCAAGGCAGGCCATTATGTATAAACAATATCTTTTTAGTGAGCAAAAGCAATGGGAAGGTTAACATCAAAGAAGCAAATCCAACATGGAGACAAAATTGGCTCTTCTAGTAACATTTTGACTTGTTTAAATCTATAATTTAATTTACTCATTTCATTTGTTCTTGATAGGGCCCACATGGGGTCTCATTGATAAGATGGCTTGTTATGTCAACCTTCCAATGTCCCCTTATGCCACAGCTGGGACATGATCGTGGAGGGGCCCTTGGCTTTAGGCATGAGTGGGCCCAGTGGTCTTCTTTGCCACATTTGAAGCAGGGCCCAGGTGGCTTCTTTTCTTTGTTGGTTGATGGAGGCTTGGAGCCATGTAGGGCAGTGGCTAAAAGGTGATATTCAGCCTGATCTTGTTGGGCCTTCTCTAACTTTGCTTGTTTTTCTTGGTTATTGAAAATCTTAAAGGCTAAATTTAAAAGGTCTTGTTGAGGATTTTGAGGGCCTTCTGCCTTTCTTAGTTTCTTTCAGATATCTGGGGACGATTGGGAGATAAAATGGGTGTTAAGGACAATGGTGCCCTCTGCTGAAGTGGGGTCTAATTTTGTATATTTTTGTAGTGCTTCTATTAACCTAGGTAGAAATTATGCAGGGTTTTCATCTAGTCTTTGACTTATCTCCTGGAGCTTATCAAAGTTCACGGGTTTATGCCCTGCCTTGTGAAGGCACACAACGAGGCAAGCAACCATGTGATTATAGGCTACTCATCCAGATCTCCCTGCCTGATAATCCCACTTGGGATCATCTAAGGGGACAGCCATCACCTTTATGGGCTTTGTGTATCTCATCAGCATGTGCCTGAGAGGCTTGCGATACTCGTTCCTTCTCTTCTGGGAGAAGAGTGGAGGAAAGTATGATGTAAATACCATGCCAGGTTAAGTCGTAATGAAGGAGGAAACAGACAGAACAGGTTCTATCTTGAAAGCAGGACTCCATCTTGGGTAGGACTGTGGACTTTGAGCTATACGCCCAGTATCTATGGAAATGACATACCAACTAGAAAACCAGACTCTCTGGATGGAAGAGCTGAAGGGCTCATACCTAGACTCCCTGCACCTAAAAGAATACCTTTATTTTCTGTGTAACCGAATAAAATTATAAATTCTATTATGCTTATTGGGGTATGACCACAGGCCTATTGATAATTGTCCACTGTTAACTACCTAGGCTTAAAGCATATGAATCACGGGTTAACTTTGATTGTATCTTTCTTTTCTTTTGTTCAGACTAGTTTCAGGGAATTTGGGGAGGTGGGTTTGGGCACATACACTTAGAGTATATAAGGTTTTCACAAAAACTGGTTGGAGTCCTTGGCCTTTGGCCCACCAGTGTAATAAACTGCAGTTCACTATCTGCATTGTACTTCTGAGTTTGTTTCCCAGAACACGGGGCTACAACAGTAAGACAGGTCAGGGTCTGAGGAGAAGGAGCCAAGATGCTTTTCAATCTGAGATAGATCAGTGAGGGAGAATGGGACTTGAACCGAACAATGCCTTCTGCTCCAGCTACTTCCCAAAAAGGGAGGAGTAGAGCAAGGGAAGGAACAGGGTCCTGCAGTGAAATTTCCTATTTTAAAGTTGTTTAGGACAGGGTATGGGGAGGGGATGTAGGGAGGTCGGGGTAAAGGCTTAGGACCCTCAAGGTAGAGGGTGGGGCTGAGGTCTCAGAGCTTTTCTCAGGCACAGGCTGGGGAGGGGTTTGGGAGCTGCCACGGTGGCAGAGGTCTGTGCTAGAGAAGGAGGGACGGAGGAGGGGACCCAAGATGGAGGTTGTGGAATTGGATATGAAGTGGCTGCAAAGGGTCTGGGAGCAATAGGGGGTGGGCTGTGGTTGGAATGGTCTAAGGGAGAAGAAGAAAAGTCTGAAAAGCGATCAGGAGACATTGTATTAGGAGGAAGTGGCCCAGAGTGGGCTATTTAGAAGTAGAACAGAATTCACAGAGAGAGGGTTGAGAGCAAAGAGCAAAGAAAGCCTGAACATAAGGGATTCTATTCTTATTGGGTTTCTGTGTGTAAGAGAACCCCAAATAAGACGGTAGGTGTTGCAAGAGGGCATCAGAGGGCAGACACACTGAAACCATAATTGCAGAAAACTAGTCAATCTAATCACACTAGGACCACAGCCTTGTCTAACTCAATGAAAATAAGCCATGCCCTGTGGGGCCACCCAAGACAGGCGGGCATGGTGAAGAGGTCTGACAGAATGTGGTCCACTGGAGAAGGGAATGGCAAACAACTTCAGTATTCTTGCCCTGAGAATCCCATGAACAGTATGAAAAGGCAAAATAATAGGATACTGAAAGAGGAACTCCCCAGGTCAAGGAGGTGCCCAGTATGCTACCGGAGATCAGTGGAGAAATAACTCCAGAAAGAATGAAGGGATGGAGCCAAAGCAAAAACAATACCCAGTTGTGGATGTGACTGGTGATAGAAGCAAGGCCAGATGCTGTAAAGAGTAATATTGCATAGGAACTTGGAATGTCAAGTCCGTGAATCAAGGCAAACTGAAAGTGGTCAAACAGGAGATGGCAAGAGTGAACGTCGACATTCTAGGAATCAGCCAACAAAAATGGACTGGAATGGGGGAATTTAATTCAGATGACCATTATATCTACTACTGCGGGCAGGAATCCCTGAGAAGAAATGGAGTAGCCATCATGGTCAACAAAAGAGTCTGAAATGCAGTACTTGGATGTAATCTCAAAATCGACAGAATGATCTCTGTTTGTTTCCAAGGCAAACCATTCAATATCACAGTAATCCAAGTCTATGCCCCAACCAGTAACGCTGAAGAAGCTGGTGTTGAACGGTTCTATGAAGACCTACAAGACCTTTTAGAACTAACACCCAAAAAAGATGTCCTTTTCATTATAGGGGACTGGAATGCAAAAGTAGGAAGTCAAGAAACATCCAGAGTAACCGGCATATTTGGCCTTGAAATACAGAATGAAGCAGGGCAAAGACGAATAGAGTTTTGCCAAGAAAATGCACTGGTCATAACAAACACCCTCTTCCAACAACACAAGAGAAGACTCTACACATGAACATCACCAGATGGTCAACACCGAAATCAGACTGATTATATTCTTTGCAGCCAAAGATGGAGAAGCTCTATACAGTCAACAAAAACAAGACCAGGAGCTGACTGTGGCTCAGATCATGAACTCCTTATTGTCAAATTCAGACTTAAATTGAAGAAAGTAGGGAAAACCACTAGACCATTCAGGTATGACCTAAATCAAATCCTTTATGATTATACAGTGAAAGTGAGAAATAGATTTAAGGGACTAGATCTGATAGATACAGTGCCTGATGAACTATGGATGGAGGTTCGTGACATTGTACAGGATACAGGGATTAAGACCATATCCATGGCAAAGAAATGCAAAAAAGCAAAATGGCTGTCTGAGGAGGGCTTACAAATAGCTGTGAAAAGAAGAGAAGTGAAAAGCAAAGGAGAAAAGGAAAGTTATAAACATCTGAATGTAGAGTTCCAAAGAATAGCAAGAAGAGATAAGAAAGCCCTCCTCAGTGATCAATGCAAATAAATAGAGGAAAACAACAGAATGGGAAAGACTAGAGATCTCTTCAAGAAAATTAGAGATACCAAGGGAACATTTCATGCAAAGATGAGCTCGATAAAGGGCAGAAATGGTATGGACCTAACAAGCAGAAGATATTAAGAGGTGGCAAAAAAAAAACACCAAAGAACTGTACAAAAAGATCTTCACAACCAAGATAATCACGATGGTGTGATCACTGACCTAGAGCCAGACATCCTGGAATGTGAAGTCAAGTGGGCCTTAGAAAGCATCACTATGAACATAGCTAGTGGAGGTGATGGAATTCCAGTTGAGCTATTTCCAATCCTGAAAGATGATGCTGTGAAAGTGCTGCACTCAATATGCCAGCAAATTTGGAAAACTCAGCAGTGGCCACAGGACTGGAAAAGGTCAGTTTGCATTCCAATCCCAAAGAAAGGCAATGCCAAAGAATGCTCAAACTACCGCACAATAACACTCATCTCACATGCTAGTAAAGTAATGCTCAAAATTCTCAAAGCCAGGCTTCAGCAATACGTGAACCGTGAACTTCCTGATGTTCAAGCTGGTTTTAGAAAAGGCAGAGGAACCAGAGATCAAATTGCTAACATCTGCTGGATCATCAAAAAAGCAAGAGAGCTCCAGAAAAACATCTATTTCTGCTTTATTGACTGTGCCAAAGCCTTTGACTGTGCGGATCACAACAAACTGTGGAAAATTCTGAAAGAGATGGGAATACCAGACCACCTGACTTGCTTCTTGAGAAACCTATATGCAGGTCAGGAAGCAACAATTAGAACTGGACATGGAACAACAGACTGGTTTCAAATAGGAAAAGGAGTATGTCAAGGCTGTATATTGTCACCCTGCTTATTTAACTCCTATGCAGAGTACATCATGAGAAATTTTGGGCTGGAAGAAGCACAAGCTGGAATCAAGATTGCCAAGAGAAATATCAATAACCTCAGATATGCAGATGACACCACCCTATGGCAGAAAGTGAAGAGGAACTAAAAAACCTCTTGATGAAAATGAAAGTGGAGAGTGAAAAAGTTGGCTTAAAGCTCAACATTCATAAAACGAAGATCAGGGCATCTGGTCCCATCACTTCATGAGAAATAGATGGGGAAACAGTGGAAACAGTGTCAGACTTTATTTTGGGGGGCTCCAAAATCACTGCAGATGGTGACTGCAGCCATGAAATTAAAAGATGCTTACTCCTTGGAAGAAAAGTTATGACCAACCTAGATAGCATATTGAAAAGAGAGACATTACTTTTCCAACAAAGGTCCATCTAGTCAAGGCTATGGTTTTTCCTGTGGTCATGTATGGATGTGAGAGTTAGACTGTGAAGAAAGCTGAGCACTGAAGAATTTCTGCTTTTGAACTGTGGTGTTGGAGAAGACTCTTGAGAGTCCCTTGGACTGCAAGGAGATCCAACCAGTCCATTCTGAAGGAGATCAGCCCTGGGATTTCTTTGGAAGGAATGATGCTAAAGCTGAAACTCCAGTACTTTGGCCACCTCATGCGAAGAGTTGACTCATTGGAAAAGACTCTGATGCTGGGAGGGATTGGGGGCAGGAGGAGAAGGGGACGCCAGAGGATGAGATAGCTGGATGGCATCACTGACTCAATGGACGTGAGTCTGAGTGAACTCTGGGAGTTGGTGATGGATAGGGAGGCCTGGTGTGCTGCGATTCATGGGGTCGCAAAGAGTCGGACACGACTGAGCGACTGAACTGAACTGAAGGAATTCTAACCACTTGCCCTTGAGGTGGCAGAAGTTATTGAGGTCCCGTAGAATATTATAATCAAGAGTTCCATTTTCTGGTCATTTGGATCTGTTATGAAGTCTTTATTGCAGCCAGACAGTGTTAGAATAGTAAATAAGTCTTTTTGGTCTTATCTCCCCTTAGAAGCCCAAAGCTTTTAGGTTTTGGAGAAGGCATTCTAGAGGAGTAGATTTTGAGATTGAGAATTTCACATTGCGGCCAAATAGGGAGGTTAAGGGACGAGGAAGCCTGGTGGGCTGCCGTCTATGCGGTCGCACAGAGTTGGACACGACTGAAGCGACTTACCAGCAGAGAAAGCGAGGAGAAAGGGCTGAGAGAAAAGGCGTGCCCGTTCTCAGAGAGTAACAACAGTCTGCTTTGAAATGGGCGTGCCCTGTTTCAAAGTCAGACGGAGTACAAGGCCGAGGGCCTGAGGGCTGTGGGATTCCTCCCGCCTAGTGCTAGGACTTGGAAACGAGGTGAGAGAGAGAGGATCCGAGGAAATGGGATTTCACGCGCCCTTGTAACCAGTGGATTCAATGTGGGCAGGTGGGTGGATGTCAGTCCAGCAAGGCCAGTGGAGAGTCCTGCCCCGGAGCTCGTCTCAGTTTCTAGGCAAGGTCCAAGGGAGGGGACCACGGGAGGTGGGCTCCTCAGAGGAGCCCACTCAGTCCCTATGTAGACGATCTTCAAATCTTAATGCTCTTTCCACCATCCTTTACACTGATTTATATAAATTCCAGAGAGGTTAAACAAATATTCAGACAGGTGATCAGTTTTGCCATATAAAATTTTGAAATATTAGCACTGAAAATATATCAAAGAATATTAGTAGAAAATCTGAGAGGAAAACTAATATCAAAATATCTATCTGTATCTATCTATGTGTGTCTATATATAGACACACATAGAAAGATAAAGATAATAGTAATTGGATGACAGTGGAGAGTAATAAGAAGAGATTGAAAGCCCTAAACTGCCCGATTATTGTTTGCATTAGGAGGTTTTGAAAAGTCTACATCTCAGTGGCTCCCTGTAAAACACCAGCAGGGATATGGTAAAAGATGCATTCCCAGTTGAGAACAGTATTCCCACTACTATCCTCCCCACCAGACCTGCCCTCATGGGCTCATTGTGCCCCACTACATCTGGGACATGGAATCCATACATGTTCAAGCTAGAAAATCAAGCTGATATCTTCCCTCCTTAGAAAGTGAGGTACTGTTTTGGTCTTCTCCAGGTAACTGAAAGTTCCTACATGCTGGTTTCACATCCAGAAAGTAAAGCCATTGCCAAATAAATTGACTTTAGCTATTTCAGAAAATTTCTAATATGATTATTATGGCTTAAAATTCTTTGAAAGAAACCAATATATCCTTCACCAGGAGAATGGATAAACAAACTGAAACACACTGATGATGGAATGTGAAAGTGATAGTCACTCAGTCGTGTCTGACTCTTTGTGACCCATGGACTATAGCCTGCCAGGTTCCTCTGTCCAGGGAATTCTTCAGGCAAGAATACTGAAGTGGGTAGTCATTTCTTTCTCCAGGGTTCTTCCCAACTCAGGGATTGAACTCAGGTCTCCTGCAGGCAGATTCTTTACCATCTGAATCATGAGCGATGTTATTCATCAATGAGAAGAAATGCACTATCAAGCCACAAAAAAGGCTTGGAGGTAACTCAAATGCATTTCTCTCAGTGAAAGAAATCAGTCTGAAAAAGCTACAATACTATATGATTTCTGCTATATGACATGCAGAAAAAGGCAAGACTATAGAGACAGTAAAAAGATCAGTGGTTGCTAAGGATTTGGAAGGAGGGGAGTAAGAATGGACAGGTGGAGGGTGTAGCCCAGTTAATGTTGGTTTATCAGTTATAATGGGTGTACCACACCAATGCAAGCTGTTACTAGGTGTAACAGTGTTCATGGAATAAGGGATATAGGTAAATTTTCTGTATTTTCTGCAAAACTCTTCTGTAAACCTAAAGTTGCTTTTAAAATAAAGTCTATTATAATGTTTGTAAAATGGATTAAAGATGCCCAGAAGGCACACAAAGAGTAAATAAGCACAGGATTATTATTATTAGATGGATTCAAATGATAACACAATGAAATAACATCCCATACTTATTTTAATGGTTAGAATTAAATATCAATAATAAATAGTGAAACAAGAAATTAAAACTAACAATACCAGGTGCTGGTAAGGATATGAGGCAGTTGGAACTCCCAATCATTTCTAGTAGGAGTGCAGAATGGTACGGCCACTCTAGAAAGAGTTTGGCAGTTTCTTATAAAGTTGTAACTGCTCTAATCACATGACCCAGTCATTTCATTTTTAGATGTTTACCATAGAAAAGTGAAAACTAATATTCACACACAAATGTTTATATAAATGTTTACAGCATCTTAATTGTGGCAGTCTGAACCATGGGTTTGCAAAGAATTTCCAGACATAGAGTATTGTAAAAAGGAGGGAGTTTATTAAGAACAAACAGCAGAGATAATGCGGTCACTGCTAGTGTCTCAGGTGCACTCTCAGTGCAAATTCGACACTTTTCTGTGGGTTAGTAGCCAGTTTTTCGGAGAAGGCAATGGCACCCCACTCCAGTACTCTTGCCTGGAAAATCCCATGGATGGAGGAGCCTGGTGGGCTTAGTCCATGGGGTCGCTAAGAGTCAGGCACGACTGAAGCAACTTAGCAGCAGCAGCAGCCAATTTTTATAGCTTCAAGACAAAGAAAATTTTTGCTGCTAAGTTGGCATTAGGGTGATATAGGGTGGGTATATTTTTGCCTAATATGTGGTCAGGAAGCCTACTGGTGGTGTTCATCGGGGCTTTTGACAATTATTATAATGGGGCTCAGTCAGCTTCTGAGATGACCTTGGTGCTGTGCTCAGCTTCTGTGGCCTTGGGGCAGGACTCCACATTAATTTATAGTCATCCCAATTGGAAACAACATTCTTTAGAGATTAAATGGTCAAATTACTGTACATTAATTCACTGGAATACTACTCAGCAAATAGGAATCAAGTATTAATACCTCTAATACCATGGTTAAATATCAAAAGCTTTATTCCAAGGGAAAGGAGCCAACCTCAAAACACAAAATATAATGGTTCTATTTATATGAACTTCTGGTAAAATACAAAACACACAGAATCACTAATCTGATCAATTGTTTCCAGGTTAGGTATTAATGAAAGGTTTGACTACACAAATCTATCACAAAATAGTTTTTTGGTGTAATGGAACTATCTTTTATCCTGAATCTAGTAGTGGCTACATGAGTCTGTATAAGTGCTAAAACCCACAAGATTGTTCTAAAATATAATTCATACTCCATGTACATTAAGAAACTGTCTTCCCAAGTTATACATAGTAACAAGAAAAGGCAGGAACGAACCAATACCTCAGGGTGAATGGGAGGGTAAAAAGTGTAAGGATGGAATATAGATGCTCACACAGAGGAAGCTTAAGAATAAGCTTGAAAACATCTGGTTCCCTCTGAATGCCACCACGTTAGACAACTGAGAACAACTCAATTATTTTTTATTTGAAGGTTTTATTTTTCAGCATTTCACTTTATACATGCAGTACAAAACCCAAAGGTGCCAAAGAATACAATACAAAAAGTTATTCTCCCCTCATTTTCACCTTTGACATTTTAAATTTGTAATCTTAAAGACATTGCAACACTATATGGACAATCACATACTCTAGTGCTTTGTATACATTTAGAATGATGATATGATTATATTTTATGATCTATTTTTCATTACACATACCACAAGCAACACACAGTTTTCTACTTTGCACCATGCTGTGGGGAAGCTGTTTCTGAAGGAAAAAAAAAAAAAAAAAGGATAAGGTGCCAGAGTCCAGCTCCAGCAGCCAGGGGATCAGCCTGAACGGATGAGCAGTGTCAGTGGAAAATGATGGAGCCTCTGACTCGAGGTATGGGACTACATGTTTATTTCAAGCATCAGATCTTCTTTTATACTTTTTCAAAAACATTAGGTCAGAGGTTTTACATTTTCAGCTCCCCCTCACCCAGATTTATTATCTCCTTGTTGTCCTTCAAACAAAGTTCCTGCTTCAGTGATTCTCTCAGAATCATGTTTACTTGTGATTACATTGTAACTCATGCATACCACATTTCTCAGTTTATTTTTTATCTTTCTAAATCCTGCTTGCCCCTAGTATCTTAAGCTCACTATCTCCTAAAAAGGCTTCTATGCTATGCTATGCTAAGTCACTTCAATTGTGTCCGATTCTGTGTGACCACATAGACAGCAGCCCACCAGGCTCCCCCGTCCCTGGGATTCTCCAGGCAAGAACACTGGAGTGGGCTGCCATTTCCTTCTCCAATGCATGAAAGTGAAAAGTGAAAGTGAAGTCGCTCAGTCATGTCCAACTCTTAGCGACCCCATGGATTGCAGCCTAACAGGCTCCTCCGTCCATGGGATTTTCCAAGCAAGAGTACCAGAGTGGGGTGCCATTGCCTTCTCCGAAAAAGGCTTCTAGCTATTCTTAATTATTCCTAAACCCTAAGCTCAGCAAACTTCTTTTGCCAGAAACATTTCCCTCACAAACAGGTCTCAGATAACAGTCTTTCCCATGGCTTCAAGCTGTGGCCTACGTGCTCATCCTGGGACATTCTTTGCAAAAATCCTTGAACAAATGTCAATGGTTATTTTATAGATTATTTTCTGGGCACAACTGCAGAAGGCTTTGTGCTTTCTTATGCTTCTCTCAAGAACAATAAGCACCTTAACATTCTTTCCAGCCAACTGAACCGAAGAAAGGAAGAAACAAGTCAGAATACAGAGCTAACTCCTGCATCCCGGGTCTGTGCCTGCGGAATGAGGAAAGGGGGCTGGGGCCATGCCTCCATTTTGTCAGTAATGCCTAACACGACTCCCGACAATAAGGAAAACCATTCAAATAGATAAGAAAAAATAATTTGCTTCTGGTCTAGGAGAATTCACGTCATGATCAAATGCTTCAAACCACACTGACCTGCAGCTTATATGATGCTCCTAGTACAGGGGATTCTGGGCTGCTTCAGGCCCTGGACAGATGGTCAAAGGCTCTGACTCACTTGGCCAAAGCCTGAAAAAAGGCTTTAAGGGCCCACCAAAGGCGCCTTGAGACAAGGTGTGAATGTGAGGTTTATCTACCATATTATAAAATGAAATGCTTCCCTCCTCATATTCTAGGAAGATACACACTCTGGCCGGGTGCACCTTTACAGTGAGTTTTGTTTCTGGAGAGGTGAGTGCCCAGTACTCCTGCTTATAGAACCTGAGGGCCCAGAAACCATCCTCAGGTTTGATACAAACTCTGCCCTTTCTCATTACATGAGGCCTACAAATCCCCAGGTCCCATGCGCCGTGGGTCCCGACCTCTACTTCCCAGTACCACGTCCCTGTGGTGATGACCTGATGACCCAGCACACAGGGAAGAGAATAAAATCTCTGTGGGTCCTCAGGCAGGTCTTGAGACTTCTCTCCCCAGGTTACACGTCTGTTCCCTTCCGACAAGAAGAGGGAAGGATGGGCGGTGGCTGGATCCAGAGTAATATCCACTGAAAAGACAATAACCATTTTAATATCTGAAAAAGAGGGTGCTATTATTACCCTGAGATATTTTTGAGCTTGTGGGGCACTCATATATTTCCACTTGGACTCTTTCATCTGCCCTCTTTCAATAAATCCTCAGACTGATCCTGAGAGAGTAAGAAGTAGTCTCTCTTCTGCCATCAGGGAATAATTTCACTTACCAGCCTGGAAAAATTCTTTCCTCCAGTCTAAAAAGAAAATAAATAGTCATTATCATACCTAGTACCTGAATTTCCTTGTACAAGAGGTAATTTCTTCTTTCTAATGCTTCTTTTGCTAAGGATCCAAAAGTATTCTATAACTTATCCTTGAACTAAAGCTTTCACTGTTTTTCTTATTAAATATTCTTATAAGAATGAATTCCTCTAAATTATTCTTTATATAGTGCAGACTATAGGCATTCCCAACAAACAGTTACCCTCTTCTTAAACAAATAGCTAAATTATATACTTGCCTTTCACCACCTTCACTGAATTTAGTTGAGACTACATGACTGAATTGTAGGCAATAAAATGTGCTCAGCACAAGACCATATCATTTCTAGGTTTGACAATAAAATAGTTCATGTTATTTTTTTTTTCATTTTCATTCTTACTGTACACTTTCCCACCCAACCAAGAACTGTAAGGCCCTAAAAATGGAGAAAACTGGAAAAAAAAAAAAAACCCACCTAGTCCTCAGAGTTACTGTTTTAAGTGAGTTGCTGTGGAGAGCCACTGACCAAGATGATATAATTTATATGAGTGTGGTTAAACTGTGGAGATAATAGGAATTGCTTTAAAAAAAAAAATCAAAGCTAATTACACTGCTTGTTGCAGAAATTGCTATTGTAAAGTGAAAGCAAAATACTGTAACCAACACTTTAAAAATGTGTGGTCTTGGTTTAATGCTTAGGTAATAGGAGTGACAGAAAAAGGTGAATCCGACTGCATGTAGAGACATCCATGATACGCGTGTGTGTTGAGTTGCTTCAGTCATGTCCAGCTCTCTGCAACTCTATGGACTGTAGCCCACCAGACTCCTCTGTTCATGGGATTCACTAAGCAAGAGCACTGGAGTGGGTTTCCATGCCCTCCTCCAGGAGATCTTCCCAACCCAGGGATTGAACCTGTGTTTCTTATGTCTCCTGCATTGACAAGTGGGTCCTTTAACACTAGCACCACCTGGGAAGCCCAGGATATCCATGATAAGAGGAGACAAAACAGTTGCTAAGACAGTTTCCTATGAGTATTTAGGAAACATACCTTATGCACTACACAGGACTAAAGGAGCTAATTTGAAGAGGGTATTCACTGGGTCTGTTACTAACATCCTATTAAAAAAAAAACTATTCATTTAATAATAATTATTCACCTTTTTTCACTCATAAATCAAAATAAATGTAAAGCTTCTAAAATGGGTAAATTTTCAAAGTTAAAAGGTGACTATCTAGCCAAGAGTGAACAAACTATGTATGGCCTGGGAGCCAAATCCGGCCCATCCCATGTTCGTTTAAATACAGTTTTATTGTAACACAGCTGTGTGTGTGCATGTGTGTGTTCAGCTGCTGAGTTGTGTCCGAGTGTTTGCGATCCCATGGACTACAGCCCACCAGGCTCCTTTATCCATGGGATTCTCCAGGCAAGAATACTGGACTGGGTTGCCATTTCCTTCTCAACACAGCCATACTAATTATGTATTGTCTGTGGCTGCTTTTGTGCTAAAAGGGCACAGTTGAGTAATTGTGACAGGGACCATGTAACCCATCAACCTTACAATATTTACAGTCTTGGCCTTTACAGAACAAGTATGGCCATCACTTTTGTAGGCCACCTAAAATAAGAGATGAAATTAAAAGTGCACTCAGCACAAGGGAATAGTGCAATTTATTTATGAAGTAGAGTCTTTTAGGAAAATTAAGAGTGAGCAGAAATCAAGATGATGGACTTTTTACAGCTTTACCAGGGACCTTCAAGTGAGCAAACATAACGGGGGACCTTAGAAAAAAAATGAGATTGGCAAATAAGTCTATAGTTGTATTTTTCCAACAATGATTGACACATGAAACTAACTGAAAGAAAATGTATGAGAAACCTATCAACATGAAGAATATTTCTGGAAGGGCTGAGTAAATAACTAAGCAAATGTTCTTCCCCAAGGCAACAACTGAGACTTGAGAAATTGTGAAAAATGATCACTTTATATTGAGACATATATGAGTCATTCATGAAAAAATATTTAAAACTGTTTAATTGAAGAATGACAATAAAAGGATGATCTCTTTTTAAAATAAAATTAAGTTAGTAATAAAAAAGAAGCAAATTTTAGATACACAGAACATCTGGGTATTAATCAATATATTTATAAATAATCTGTGAATCAAAAAGAAAATTTTGAAAATATTTGGAATTGAATAAAAATGAAATCACTACCTACCAAACTATTGAATGCAGCTAAAAGTATTGCCTAGAGGGAAACTTAGAGCTTTAAATGTTTGAAGCAGAAACAGTATTATTTTAAACCAGTAACCTAAGCTTCTCCCCAAATGGACTAAAAGGAGAAGAATAAACTAAATTAGAGCAACAGAACAGAATTTTGAATCTAGAAGTCAATTTATGATCAAGTGATGTCTTTTCAAAAGTTACCAATGCAACTCAATGAGGAAAAGTATACTATTTTCAAGAGTTGGTGTTAACACAGTTGGATATCCACATACAAAAAAAAAAAAAAATACATTTAGATCTTTCTCTCTACCCACTCAAAACAACTAACTCAAAATGTGTTATAGACCTAATGATAATAGCTAAAAATATAAAACTTTCAGTAGAAAAAAATAGATAAAAAATTGAATAATCTTGTTATACAAGGATAACTGAAGATGTAATATAGTAAGAATAATAAAAACCGCAAAAGAGAAAATTATATTTTACTGTCATTTTTAATTTCTGCTTTAATCAACTTGTAAGATGCATGTGAGAAAAAGATGAAAAGAAAAAATGCTTTAAAAATTATTGTTCTTGCTATGTTTGCTAAGGAAAAGAAGTTGTGTTCTGTACTTTTTTCTGTTAGCAGTACAATACTGCATAGACTTTAGGAGCTTAATTCTGTATCTTAGAATCTCTTCTTCAGGGCCATGCACTTACCAGGGTACAATGATGTCTTCTGCCAGCCTGAAAGTGAGCAAAATGAGATACTATTATTCCCCTTTCCTGGTGCTTCTCATAGCTTTTCCTCTCTCGTCACTGGCATTCTCTAAGTATTCAGTGACTTATTTACCTCTCCATCCCTTCCCTTCCGCACAATACTGTGACCATGCCTTTAACTTTAGAATGGTTTGGCCTGTGAGTGGGAAAAATATATAAAGTTAGAAGGAAAATCAAGCTAGAAGCAAGAGAAGGAAAAAAAGAAAAAAAGATAGAAAATAAAGAAGTGATGGAAAGAAAGGTAGGTAGTTTAGGAAATGAAGATGGAAAGAAAGAATAATAGACAAACTGGAAGGAATGAGGGGAGGAGGAAGGAAGGGAGAAACATGAAGAACAGACGTGAAAGGATAAAGAACTAAAAGAGTAAGACAAAGACGGAAACAGTAAAGAAAGGAGTAGTAAGGGGATGGAGAGAAAGGAAGGAAAGCTTTAGAAATATCCATCAAAATTACTTTTTTTTTTCATCTCAAGGAAAAGATGTCATCAATTAAAAAAGAAAATGAGTTAATTCATTTTTACAGACTCTCTTCCATTCATGCTTCTATGGTGAGCACATACAAGGGTATATTATGCCTGACTCTTTTGGGAAGGAGGTTTAGAGAAGAGTTAGGTATTTGATTATCTGTGGAATTCTATCCAGTGAACGAACTTCTGAGTTACTTACCATTCTTAAATTGAGCTTTCCTCTCATCTGAAAGGAGATGTACATGTAAGACAGGGACTCTCAAAGAGATGAAGAAGACAAAGAAAAAAAGATATGCTTTTTACTGAGGGGTTTATCTTAATTATTACTATTATTAGTCAAGCCATTGCTCTCTTCTGAAATTGTTTTTTATGAATAAAACGTTGAATCACATGATTTTAAGTGTTAAATCAAGGCAAGCAGATAAATTATTCCTAGCATGATAGCTGCAATATGTAGAGGCAGTAGGGGAATGCAAAAGACACATGAAATAAGGAGTTAAGGGGGAAGAATAAAGGAAAGCAAGGGGTTACCAGCAGAGGACAATCTTGCAAATATTTGACTACTAGAATACAATTACCAATTTCATTTTGCAATTTTCCTGAAAAACAAGAGTGAAAAACGCATTTTAATGTTCCAGTGTAACAAACACCTAAAGTTGCTTGGAAGGACGACACTAGATGACTTAAATTAGCTCATTAAGGTTTAAAAAACCCTCAGTTTTCTCCAACACTTGTTTCAAAAAAGAAAGAAAATAAGAAAACATATTACATGTTAATATAGATAAATAAGTTTACAGTTAAAATTCAAGAGGGAAATTATCCAATTCCTCCATGAAGGTATCCTTTTAGTCATGATAATCATCACATGCAATGCTGTCATGCTATAAATCATCTGTGCAATGGAAACTACTATTTATTCAATGTTTTCAATGACAAATATTTGCTAAGTGCTTTATGTAATTAATTAATACTAGAAAACTAATTGTGAAATAGTGCTCCTCTGTTCACAAAAGAAAAATCTGAGAATCAAAGGGGTAAGTAGCATGAAGAAATTTCTGTTGGTTAATGGACAGATCAATAATTTGAACTCAGCTCTGTTTAAATGTGAAGTGAAGATGCTGTGTCCCTATGTCTCCCTATCCCTATCCCTTTTGTATCCCCATAAACCTCCACTCCTGGTCCAGCCTGCTGAGTCTTCAATCACAAGACAGAGAACAGTGGCATTCTCTGCAAGGAAGAATTTATTGTACTTTTTCAACAGGGTCCTGCATAGAAGAGGTTTTGAATTTTTCTTAGAATCAGATCAAGGGCATAGTAAGCACCACGAGAGTTTTTTCAAATATATTCTCATTCGAATTTCATTCATTTCAGAGGCATGAGAAGGAGTTACTGTTAGCATCATGGAGACAATCAAAATATAACAATACATCAGATAAAGAGAACAGTGAATAGGAAAAGTGAGTTAGCTGATGAAAGCAGAACAAACAGAAACAGGTAGTAGAAGTTAGTAATATAGTAAGAATGAATAAAATTCAAAAAAGAGAAAATTATACATAGGAAGTAGGAGGATTGAAAAAGAGAAGATCTTGGGGCTGGTGCGCTGGGACAATGCAGAGGGATGGTATGGGGAGGGAGGAGGGAGGAGGGTTCAGGAAGGGGAACACATGTATACCTGTGGTGGATTCATTTCAATATTTGGCAAAACCAATACAATATTGTAAAGTTTAAAAATAAAATAAAATTAAAAAGTAAAAAATTAATTAATTAATTTAAAAAAGAAAAAGAGAAGATGTAAGAAAAATCACTATAGAAAGATCATATCTTATAAATTGTTATTAAAGTTTACCATTTTCTATCCTGAGTTGATCTGAAAAAATAAAAAGTAATATATAAATCACCACAATATTGTAAAATAATTAGCCTCCAATTAAAACAAATAAATTAATTAAAAAAGAATTCTTATGAAAGAGCTAATAGGAAGATCATATTTTGTAAAGAGTCATTGAAGTTTACCATTTTCTTTCCTAGGTTGATCTGAAAAAAATAAAAATAATCATATAAGAATTTTTAAGAAACAGCTAATAAGATTATATTTTGTAAAGAGTCATTAAAGTTTACCATCTTCTTTCCTAGGTTGATCTGAAAAAAACAAAAAAGTAACATAAGAATTCTTATGAAACATTTAACAGAAAGACCATGTTTTGTAAATAATCATTAAAGTTTACCAAGTTCTTTCCTAAGTTGATCTGAAAAGTAAGAAGTAATATAAAAATCACTAAGAAATGGAAGCAAACACAAAAACCTTCCAAAATCTCTTCACCTGTTTTATATATAATAGATTATCCACTTTAGAGTGAAGAAACATATTTATTTTCTAGGTGTTGTTCTGTAAAATATACAGGGGTCACATTGCTCTTTACCAAATGATGAAGTAGAAAAAGAAATTTTAATTTATCATGACTGAACTTAAAATCCCACAAAATGGTTTCCCAAAGTCCTTTTAATGATATGGTAACAATACTGTTATCATCACTATCATCATCACCGTTACGACAATTGACTTTTACTGAAGTACTTTCCCCATACTAGACTCAATGATACTTGTTTTAGAGGTAGCATTACATTTGGTCATCAGAAGTGCTCCAGATAAGTAATTACACATATGCGGAGCGGTAAGGTGAAGTTAGAGCAAAGATACATTACTTGCTGAATTCCCCACAGTTGCTTATTTCAGAGTCAGAGCTTTATCCAACATTTGTCTGACATCATAAATAACTATTTTACCCAATACAAATATCTGTTCTGCTTTCTGTATTATCTCCGGGCATTTTAGCATCATTTTTAAAAGCAGTCGTTCATCTTCTTGTTGAAGAGTATGTCAAATGATGGATGAGATTTAGTAATGAATTCACTTTTAAAAGTAATGCCATTTAAAAGAAAACTGGACATCCTCCATCCCTGAAAATAGCTTTTTTAAAAGGTGAAACTCTCCCTAGGATTATAAGAGGTAGAGCTAGCCATTATTTTTAAAACTATCTAAGTAACAGTTAAGAAAATTTTTTCTTTAGAGAAATTCCCTTTTCATAAAAGTGAAGTATTAGTTATCTTTTGTTACTTTGATGACCAAGTTCTTAGATTATTAAAACTATATGGCAGAAAAATTCATACTGGAAAAGAATCATAAATCTTGTTTCCATATACACCCTATTTTCAACTCCACAATGCACTTTAATTCTTCATTACCTTTGACATTGATATGTCAAGAAATTGTTAAAGGTTTTTATGGGAGTTGGACTTCCTCTTCTGTTTTATGATCCTATTTACTACATACAAATAATATCTATTTTCCATAAAATTTTTTGTGTGTGTGTTATTTTTTATTTTTATTTTTTTAATTTTATTTTATTTTTAAACTTTACATAATTGTATTAGTTTTGCCAAATATCAAAATGAATCCGCCACAGGTATACACGTGTTTTGTCTGCATATTTCTATAAAATTTAATACTGTTTTGGTCCCTCTCTATTTGTTATCGTTTGCTTTGACTTTCATTGTAATATGAGTGAGTGGAAGTCTCTCAGTCGCGTCCAACTCTTTGTGACCCCATGGCCTATACAGTCCATGTAATTCTCCAAGCCAGAATACTGGAGTCAGTAGCCTTTCCCTTCTCCAGGGGATCTTCCCAATCCAGGGATTGAACCCAGGTCTCTAGCAGTGCAGGTGGATTCTTTACCAGCTGAGCCATAAGAGAAGCCCAAGAATACTGGAGTGGGTAACCTATCCCTTCTCCAGGGCATCTTCCCCACCTAGGAATCGAACTGGGGTCTCCTGCATTGCAGGTGAATTCTTTACCAACTGAGCTATCAGGGAAGCCCCTCATTGTAATATAATTCTTCCAATAACAGGTCTCTCTGGTAAAAAGATATAAGCATATAAAAACTGTTAGTTATTTTTAACCAACCTACTCCAATGATCCATAATTGAACCTAATATGTGTCAAAACAGAAAAAATGGGATGTGCACTTGCCTGTGTATTTTATTATTAGACAAAGAGACTTTCAGTAAAAGAATGAAGCCTTAGATAAAGTAGCACCCTCAAATACTATGCAGTACTATGTAATATTGTGTGATACATAGCAATACTATGTAAAGAGTTTGTCAGACACTCAAAAAGTTAAACACTTCATATTTCCTATTTCAACCACAGTAGTGAAAATCAAATTAGTCATTTAACATAATCAAAAACCTCCAACTATTAATTCTTTTATTTACTATATTTTATTATTAACTCTTTTATTTACTATATTATATTTTACTACATTCATATTATGTACTCCAAATGAAACAAATCTAAATGCCAAGTGCTTAAAACCATAAAAAAAAGAAAACATAAAGTTACATTATCATAACCTTGGGTTTGAGAATGAATTCTTAGAAATGATACCAATGCAAAAGGAACACAAGAAAGAACAACAGATAAATTGGAGTTGATTTTTTAAAACTTTGAAAACTTCTGTTCATCAAAAGATTGAATAGTGAAGAGACAAGGTATAGAATGGGAGAAAATATTTGCAAATTACATATTTTAAGGGCCTAGGATCAAATATATATATAAAGAAAATAAAGTTCTGACTGCTCAGTGATGGAAAAAAAAAAATCCAGTTTTAAAATGAGCAAAGGTCTTTTAAAAAAAAAATGAGCAAAGGTCTTGAATAGACATTTCTCCAAGGAAGATATACAGTTGACTAACTAGCATATGAAAAGATACTCAATTTCTTTTGTCCACTGGGAGATGCAAATCAAAACCCTAATGAGATACCACTTTCCAGGCACTACTATGACTATAATTTTCAAAAATAAAAAGTAACAAGTGTTATTGAGATAGAAGACACACTGGAACTCTAATACATCGCTGATTGTAATGTAAAATGGTGCCATCTTTATAGGAAACAGTTTGGCAGATTTTCAATAAACTAAACGAAGTATGCCATATGACCCAGTAATTGCTAAGTATACACCCCTACAACTGAAAACAGGCATTTAAAGAAAAATGTAGCAATCGAAAGCAATACCATTCACAATAATCAAACAAGCATAAAAAGGCCAAACGTCCATGAACAATTTATGGATAAACAAAATGTGGTATACCTAGACAATGAACTCGGCCTTAAAAAGGAATGAAGTACTGACACATGCAACAACATAAATGAACTTCAAAAACTTTATGCAAGTGAACAAAGGCAAAAACAAAAAATGTGGCAGAGAGTATAATTCCACGCATATGGGATCAGGGACAGAAGGCAGACCAGTGGCTGCCAAGACTAAGAAGTGGGGGAATGAGAAGTGACTTCTCAATGAGTTTGAAGTGTACTTTTAGGGTGATAAAATTATTTTGGAACTAGATGGAAGTGATAGTTACTCAGTATCATGAATGTATCAAACACCACTGAATTGCACACTTCAGTGGTTAACTTGACATTAGGTGAATTTTACCTCAATAAAAGTAAAAAATACATCAATAGAAGCAATCCAAAAATTAAATAACAGAAGGTCAAATCAATTCATTTTCTCACGGACAAAGCCGTTGGTTCTAACAGTGCAAAAATACTCATAGATAGAGTTGCTGTCATGGAGAAGGGAATGGCACCCCACTCCAGTACTCTTGCCTGGAAAATCCCATGGATGGAGGAGCCTGGTAGGCTGCAGTCCACGGCGTCGCTAAGAGTCGGACACGACTGAGCAACTTCACTTTCACTTTTCCCTTTCATGCATTGGAGAAGGAAATGGCAACCCACTCCAGTGTTCTTGCCTGGAGAATCCCAGAGACAGAGGAGCCTGGTAGGAGGCCGTCTATGGGGTTGCACAGAGTCGGACAGGACTGAAGCGACTTAGCAGCAGCAGCAGCAGCCTAGCATTATACTGCAAATTCACAGATAATGGTCAGCAGCAATAACATTGCTAAATCAAATTTTTATTCACAAATAAAATTACAGAGAAATGAATAGTAATTCTTTTATGGACAAAATTCCATTTTACATAATGCCAATGTACCAAGAACATAGCTTTTATATAAATCAGGTCTGATTTTTCTTCAATTATTTATTTTCCATTTGGGAGGAGATAAATTGTCCTTTTACTTCTTTCTCTTAATAAAAGATTAGATAAGCTCATTTATTTCCAATAAATTTATACAACTTACAAATGAATTAAGAATTAGAATCAATTAGGTTATTAGTCAAATCTTTGTACATGGATGAAGGTAACATACCTTTTTCTTTCTTCATGTTTTCTAAAAAAAAGGGGGGATGGAGTTTTTAATTTTCAGAATAAAAACAGATAAAGACAAACTCTTCACCTTATTTCTATCCACCAAATCCTTCCCTTGCTCTTTATTAATCCCTCTGGGGTCATTTCCTTTAAGCTTGCACAAATTCCTTTAGAGTTTCTCATTAAACAGATTCTAATACTATATTGATTGCTTTAGTTTATTGTTAGGAATTTTAAAAGATATTTGGTGAAATTTTGCATCCTATTTTGTGCCAATATCCATTTTTCTGTTGTGATGACTATATTAACTTAAATTGAGTTTTTAAAAATTTTGTCTTGATTTGATTTAAGATTTTATCTTGATTTTATTTAAAGTCAGTGTGTTAGTTTTTAGAATAAAATATTTTCATGGGATGTCATTCAATAATATTCATTGATTTCTACTGCTAAGTATCTAGGCTGAAAAAAAAAATCTGTGTTTTTCCTTGAGTATTTCTGCATATTCAGAAGTTTTGAATTTGTATAATATTGCATATTTTATTTTCTAAGGAGTTGCTTTTTTTTTTTTTTCCTAAAAGCAACTTTAAAAATTGTGAAAACCCTGTGGTAAAATTTTCTTAACATTACCCTGCAAATCTTGATTGAGAATATAGGATTTTTTCTTTACATATTATAATGCAATCCTCCACCGGATTTAGGAATCTACTCTCTAATATAAGAAAAATAATTCCTATATATGACCATGAAGATTTCAACAAGGACTTCCCTGGTGTTCCAGAAGTTAAGAATCCATCTGCCAATGCTGGGGACAAGGATTTGATCCCTGATCCTGGAAGATCCCTCATGCCACAGAACAACTAAGCCTATGCACCACAACTACTGAATCAGTGCTTAGAGCTCATGTGCTGGAACTATTTTAGAGCCCACATGCTGTAATCCATCTGCCTAGAGCCTGTACTCTATGGTGAGAAAAGCCACTGCAATGAGAAGCTTGTACACCACAATAAACAGTAGCCCCTACTCATCCCAACTAGAGAAAGCTGGTGTACAGCATCGAAGACCTAGCACAGCAAAAGGAAAAAAAAAAATTAAATAAATAAAATTTTCAACAAAACTATATCAGTGTTGGTCAATTCATAATATTTTTGCAGATATATCTGATAATGAAAAAAAATCATCATTAAAATATTTCCTAATAGATACTAGAGCTCAAATATGACTCTTTACAGCTTCAAGCAGGTATTTCTAATGATAACAATCAAAACAACTCTGGAGAGAAACTGAGAGACTGAAAGAATCTACTCTCAATGAAAAGTTATCAAAATAGTTGACAAAAGTCAACTATTTATTTATTCTGTTAATTTAAAAGAAATGTTTTCAGAAACTTTGTAGTTTGGATGAATAGTACACTTGATGAATTGCAATTTGTCAAAATCATTCTTAAATAGTGTTGTCCAGAACTAAATGAATGAGTTCCCATCAAAGGTACACAGTGGAGTGAGACTATTCCTGCTCTTGCCTCCAGTTCAGCTTTTATAAAGGAAAGTTCAGATTCTGCTCATCTCTATTATCATCACCATTCGGAAGCCATGTCAAAGTCTGTCAGATAGTGGACAGTTCCCTTAAGATATCATGACTTTAATTATTTAAGTATTTAGTAACTTACCATTTTTGTGATATTCCCTCCAGGATACTCCAATAATAAAGAACGTCACTAAGAGGTAGAGTAGTTGAATTGCAGGGAAAGTGTCTATGTCATTTACTCTGGGGGGAAATTCTGGAAAAGGTACACCAGAGAATTTTCTTATTAGTGTCCAGACCAATCCTATTGTTTAATTCCACACTTCAATTCCACACTTCAAGTAACCTGTAAGTCTATGACCAAGTTTAAACCTTCATAGATAGACTTGGAGTGGAATGGATAGCAGCAACCACTCAGTAAACAATGTGGAATTGAATATCTCAGGGTAGGCCAAGGGTTGGCAAGATGCTTCTCCCATGGGTTGTAAAGGATTGCTGAGTGTGGACCCTTCACAATAAATGAGGGACTCTCTGTCAAATTCTTGATATGCCCTCATCATTTTCCTATATCCTATGAAGTTTAACATGATCTAGGTCAGGCATTGTCTGACAATGGCCTACAGGCCAAATCAAATCTGACATATATTTTTGGAAGATATGTGATGTCTGAGTGAATTTCACATTGCTACATCAATGGAAAAATAAATAGTATTTGTGACACAAAATTAAAAACTCAAATTTTGTTGTCATTCCATTGAACTCAGCTACGCTTATTCATATACATGTGGTTTATAACTGTTTTTTTTTCACTATAATAACAGATGAATAGTTTCATCAAGACTGAAATACAGTGACAGTTATAACTCCCTATTATTTTAAGTGGCTGGACTGTCACAGCATTGCAAAATTTTACTTTATATCTTTGCTTTATTGCCAGGTAATACTAAACATGTCAAAACATGTAAAAGGGGGGGGGGAGTAGAATTTGAATAAAACATTTTGAGATACATTAGGGTATGCATTGTCTTATTACTGAATTACATGTATTTATTATGAAACAATACTGTAGCTTTGTTAAAAGATAGCAATATGCACTGGCATTGCCAGACTAGCACTCATTACAATATTTTCAAATTATGGTAAAGCAACCATAAGAAAAATTATAAAATTAAAAATTAAATATCTCATTATAGAAAAGATCTGTTTCATGAAAATACAAAATGAAAATAAGGCTGCACCAAAGAAAGTTTTATAACTCATTTCTTAGTCAAGTAAGAGATGCCATTAACCAACAGTGCTGCTGCTGGTAAGTCACATCAGTCGTGTCTGACTCTGTGCGACCCCATAGACAGCAGCCCACCAGGCTTCCCGTCCCGGGGTTCTCCAGGCAAGAACACTGGAGTGGGTTGCCATTTCCTTCTCCAATTAATGAAAGTGAAAGTGAAATCGTTCAGTCGTGTCTGACTCTTCGAGACCCCATGGACTGTAGCCTACCAGGCTCCTCCATCCCTGGGATTTCCCAGGCAAGAGAACTGGAGTGGGTTGCCATTGCCTTCTCTGTAACCAATGGTAAGTGAGATTAATTTTGTTTGATTGAAGAAGCTAAAGAAATGTGTCCAGACTGAGAAAATAAACTCAAATCTATTAGTGCTTTGGTGAGCACATTTTTTCAAGTAGTTGAAGATATTAGAAAAATATCATCAGTCAATTAAGAAACCAGGGGACTATCTAGTTCTGGGAAATAATGGAATAGACACCTTTCCCTATGCCGCTAATAATTGAAGCCCCAAGCACTACATATATATAACAAATACAAAGAGACTCTAAAAGATGTCAGCAATGACATATATTGTGACTCTCTCTACCTCCATCTTTTTTTTTTTTTTTTTTTTGTCTCTCCTAATGTATCCTTGAGTGGATGCTGGAGAAACCAATAATCCAGAAATGCCAGTGGGTAAAGACAAAGCTTCCCAGATGCTGGTGGTGCTGGTGAAAGTCACTCAGTCATGTCTGACTCTTTGCGACCCCAAGAACTACACAGTTTACGGAATTCTCCAGCCCAGAATACTGGAGTGGGTAGCCTTTCCCTTCTCCACGGGATCTTCCCAACCCAGGGATTGAACCCAGGTATCCAACATTCCAGGTGGGATTCTTTACCAGCTGAACCACCAGGGAAGCCCAAATGACTCCTTGGTAAAGAATCTGCCGCCAGTGCAGGAGACACAGGAAACACACGTTGGATTCCTGGGTCAGGAAGATCCCCTGGAGGAGAAAATGGAAGCCCACTCCAGTATTCTTGCCTGGAAAATCCTGTGGACACAAGAGCATGGTGGGCTACAGTCCATGGGGTGGCAGAGAGTCAGACACGACTGAGTATACACACGCATGCTAAGACAAAGTAACCCCCAAGAAAAGCTTGCTCTTTGTGGTCACAGGACCAGGAATGGACAACCTAATGAGATGAAAACTTGTAAGTGATAACTTCCTGATTCCAGCCAAACACCACAGAGAAAACCATAATCCCACTCCTGCTATTCAGCAAAGACTGAGTAGCCTAGTGATTCACCTAAACTCAGTTAACAATGTGCCCCATCCTGTCCTGGCTGGTGTCACTGAGGGCAAAGTGGAGAGCTGGAACTTTCATTCCCACTCAGCAGCAGTGAGGTCAGTGCCCCTGCCCTGCCACAGAGTCGGTGGAGATACACAGAAAATAGTAATGAGGTGCCCTCACTCTACCAGGTGAGGTACTGTCAGCAGAGGACCAAAGGGGAACCTGAGCTTTCAGCCCTACCCAGCAGCAACAAAGTGCCTCTCTCCTTCGACAGTGTTAAATAATGCTAAGTGGGAAACCGCTGCTTCCACCTTCACTTAGCAACATGAGATGATATCTTCATTTTCCCATACATGCGGTACCATTTGAGGCTTGATACAATAGATGATGTAATAAAATACACAGCCTCATAACATAAGACCCAAGATGTCCAGGATACAATAGAAAATCACACTTCATACCTGGGAGAACCAAGAAAATATCATCTTAAATGAAAAAAAGGCAATACATACTAACGTCACAATGACAAAGATACTTGTCTAGGATTTTATGTGGTAATCATAAAAATAAGTAATTACAAACTCACTTTTGACAAATGAAAAAATATAGTCTTCATAAACAAATAGAAGATACAAAGGATAAAATAGAAATTTATGAAATAGAAAATACAATATTCAAAATAAAATAGTCACTAAAGGTTTAACAGAGAATGGAGATGATAGAAGAATTAGTCAGTGAACTTGAAGATAGTACTATGCTAATTATCCAAACTGAACAATGAAGAGAAAATAGACTGAAATAAACAACAAAATCTCAATAACAAAAGATCTAATGTACATGTCATTGGGGTCCCAGGAGACTAGAAAGACTGTGAAGCTGAAAAAGTATTTGAAGAAATAATGACTAAAAATGTCCCAAATTTGACAAAAGACATTAACCTATATACTCAATAAGCTGAGCAAACCACAAATAAGATAAAACTAAACAAATCCATGCCAAGATACATCATAACCCAACTTCAGAAAAGTAAAGAGAAAAAAACTTTAGGAGTTTTTTTAGGAGTTAAAGGGAAATAGGCCAGGGGCGGCGGCCAGGAGGAGCAACCCCACGTCCAAAGAGTGGTGGCTGCATGGACGCAGGAGGGCCTAGAGGAGCTATCCCACGTTGAAGGTCAGGTAGGCGGTGGTGAGGAGATACCCCTCGTCCAAGGTAAGGAGCAGCAGCTGCACTTTGCTGGAGCAGCTGTGAAGAGATACCCCATGCCCAAGGTAAGAGAAACCCAAGTAAGACAGTTGGTGTTGCAAGAGGGCATCAGAGGGCAGACACACTGAAACCATACTCACAGAAAACTAGTCAGTCTAATCACAGTAGGACCACAGCCTTGTCTAACTCAATGAAACTAAGCCATGCCCGTGGGGCAACCCAAGACGGGCGGGTCATGGTGGAGAGATCTGACAGAATGTGGTCCACTGGAGAAGGGAATGGCAAACCACTTCAGTATTCTTGCCTTGAGAACCCCATGAACAGTATGAAAAGGCAAAATGATAGGATACTGAAAGAGGAACTCCCCAGGTCAGTAGGTGCCTAATATGCTACTGGAGATCAGCAGAGAAATAACTCCAGAAAGAATGAAGGGATGGAGCCAAAGCAAAAACAATCCCCAGCTGTGGATGTGGCTGGTGATAGAAGCAAGGTCCAGTGCTGTAAAGAGCAATATTGCATAGGAACCTGGAATGTCAGGTCCATGAATCAAGGCAAAGTGGAAGTGGTCAAACAAGAGATGGCAAGAGTGAATGTCGACATTCTAGGAATCAGCGAACTCAAATGGACTGGAATGGGTGAATTTAACTCAGCTGACCATTGTATCTACTACTGCGGGCAGGAATCCCTCAGAAGAAATGGAGTAGCCATCATGGTCAACAAAAGAGTCTGTAATGCAGTACTTGGATGCAATCTCAAAGACGACAGAATGATCTCTGTTCGTTTCCAAGGCAAACCATTCAATATCACAGTAATCCAAGTCTATGCCCCAACCAGTAATGCTGAAGAAGCTGGTGTTGAATGGTTCTATGAAGACCTACAAGACCTTTTAGAACTAACACCCAAAAAAGATGTCCTTTTCATTATAGGGGACTGGAATGCAAAAGTAGGAAGTCAAGAAACACCTGGAGTAACATGCAAATTTGGCCTTGGAATACGGAGTGAAGCAGGGCAAAGACTAACAGAGTTTTGCCAAGAAAATGCACCAGTCATAACAAACACCCTCTTCCAACAACACAAGAGAAGACTCTACACATGGACATCACCAGATGGTCAACACCTAAATCAGATTGATTATGTTCTTTGCAGCCAAAGATGGAGAAGCTCTATACAGTCAACAAAAAGAAGACTTGGAGCTGACTGTGGCTCAGATCATGAACTCCTTATTACCAAATTCAGACTTAAATTGAAGAAAGTAGGGAAAACCACTAGACCATTCAGGTATGACCTAAATCAAATCCCTTATGATTATACAGTGGAAGTGAGAAATAGATTTAAGGGCCTAGATCTGATAGACAGAGTGCCTGATGAACTATGGAATGAGGTTTGTAACATTGTACAGGAGACAGGGATCAAGACCATCCCCATGGAAAAGAAATGCAGAAAAGCAAAATGGCTGTTTGGGGAGGCCTTACAAATAGCTGTGAAAAGAAGAGAAGCGAAAAGCAGAGGAGAAAAGGAAAGATATAATCATCTGAATGCAGAGTTCCAAAGAATAGCAAGGAGAGATAAGAAAGCCTTCCTCCGAGATCAGTGCAAAGAAATAGAGGAAAATTAGAGATAGAGAAATAGAGAATGGGAAAGACTAGAGATCTCTTCAAGAAAATTAGAGATACCAAAGGAACATTTCATGCAAAGATGGGCTCGATAAAGGACAGAAATGGTATGGACCTAACAGAAGCAGAAGATATTAAGAAGAGGTGGCAAGAATACACAGAAGAACTGTACAAAAAAGATCTTCACAACCCAGATAATCATGATGGTGTGATCACTGACTGCTGGGAGCCAGCATGAGGAATTCCGCCCATGGCAAAGGTCATGAGGAAGGAGGCTCGACATACGCAAAGGCAGGATCGAGCCTCAGGAGTCCCCCTGGAAATTCTCTAGCATCTACCCCCAAGACCAGAGCCTGCCTACTTTACTACTTTGTGCTCTCACCTCTGACTTTACAGGGAGCTGTCCCCCACCACCTCTTTCAGAGAAGGAGTTAACTTAGAGCTCCAGTTAATAATAATTCCTGGGCGTGATAGGAGTGTTTCAACCTACAAACTCCTCTGAAGCTTCTCTAGCCTGCCTGACCACATGTCTGGCCACATGTAATTGTTCACAGCCTCCCAACCATGAGAGGCATGAGATGCTTTAAACCTTCTAAAAACAGGTTCTTTAGAGAAGTTAGAAAACTATTAGTATAGTATAGTGGGCTGATTAGAAATTGTATTGGTGAAGGGTTTTTCATTTGTTGAGCCAATGTTTGCTGCTAAGTCTCCACATCCCCTGCCCTTATACACATTAATGAATATATAGAAGAAATAAGTATTAACCTTTGATATTAATCACGTTAGACCTTGGGTTAAGTAAATTCTTCCCTTAATTAAAACCCACTACACCCTCACCCTATAGAAATGTAACTTTATCTGGTACCTTCGGAAGGTGGCGTCTGTTTTAAAAATAATCACCCCTGGAGAAATAAGTGTTCTGGTTGACTGACTGCTGTCACAAGGAGAGGGTCATAAATTGTCAGCAGGCCCCCTGGCCAGAAGATGATGTAACACCCCTAAGACCTCTGTATACATCTGTATGAAGCACCTGACTTTAATAAAAGTCAGGACTGCTGACCCCACATGACTTGTATAACATCTCTGTGTATAAAAACAGACCCTGGAAAAATAAAAAATGGGATCAATTCCTCAAAATACTGGTCTCCTCATGTCATTCTCTCTCTCAACCTCTGGCTGAGTTTCCATCTAGAGCACAGAGGCCCGCCAAGCTTACTAATTTTGCCTGGGCTTCTAAGATCCGACTGGGGAGGCCGCAGTGTCTCCTCTCCCACGGGAGAACGGAAGGACACCTGCAGCCTACGTAAGTGGTGCAAACTTCTTGGCTTGAAGTTTTATTGGTTTTTCTCATAAACCAAGCTACTCAGCCTCTTTTCTGCACTGAATTTTCCTGCTGAGCTATCCTCATTCTATTACTCTTTATATCTCTAGTTAATATTTAATTAAAGCCAGTGTATTTGCCGACGCCGTCTCTCCTTCAAATTTCCCTGGATCCACCGGGGCTGGACCCTGGCAACTGACCTAGAGCCAGACATCCTGGAATGTGAAGTCAAGTGGACCTTAGAAAGCATCACTATGAACAAAGCTAGTGGAGCTGATGGAATTCCAGTTGAGCTATTTCAAATTCTGAAAGATGATGCTGTGAAAGTGCTGCACTCAATATCCCAGCAAATTTGGAAAACTCAGCAGTGACCACAGGACTGGAAAAGGTCAGTTTTCATTCCAATCCCAAAGAAAGGCAGTGCCAAAGAATGCTCAAACTACCGCACAATTGCACTCATCTCACATGCTAGTAAAGTAATGCTCAAAATTCTCCAAGCCAGGCTTCAGCAATACGTGAGACGTGAACTTCCTGATGTTCAAGCTGGTTTTAGAAAAGGCAGAGGAACCAGAGATCAAATTGCCAACATCCACTGGATCATGGAAAAAGCAAGAGAGTTCCAGAAAAACATCTATTTCTGCTTTATTGACTATGCCAAAGCCTTTGACTGTGTGGATCACAATACACTGTGGGAAATTCTGAAAGAGATGGGAATACCAGATCACCTGACCTGCCTCTTGAGAAACCTGCATGCAGGTCAGGAAGCAACAGTTAGAATTGGACATGGAACAACAGACTGGTTCCAAATAGGAAAAGGAGTATGTCAAGGCTATATATTGTCACCCTACTTATTTAACTTCTATGCAGAGTACATCATGAGAAACGCTGGACTGGAAGAAACACAAGCTGGAATCAAGATTGCCGGGAAAAATATCAATAACCTCAGATATGCAGATGACACCACCCTTATGGCAGAAAGTGAAGAGGAACTAAAAAGCCTCTTGATGAAAGTGAAAGTGGAGAGTGAAAAAGTTGGCTTAAAGCTCAACATTCAGAAAACGAAAATCATGGCATCCAGTCCCATCACTTTATGGGAAATAGATGGGGAAACAGTGGAAACAGTGTCAGACTTTATTTTGGGGGGCTCCAAAATCACTGCAGATGGTTATTGCAGCCATGAAATTAAAAGACGCTTACTCCTTGGAAGAAAAGTTATGACCAACCTAGATAGTATATTGAAAAGCGGAGACATTACTTTTCCAACAAAGGTCCGTCTAGTCAAGGCTATGGTTTTTCCTGTGGTCATGTATGGATGTGAGAGTTGGACTGTGACGAAGGCTGAGTGCTGAAGAATTGCTGCTTTTGAACTGTGGTTTTGGAGAAGACTCTTGAGAGTCCCTTGGACTGCAAGGAGATCCAACCAGTCCATTCTGAAGGAGGTCAGTCCTGGGATTTCTTTGGAAGCAATGATGCTAAAGCTGAAACTCCAATACTTTGGCCACCTCATGTGAAGAGTTGACTCATTGGAAAAGACCCTGATGCTGGGATGGATTGGGGACAGGAGAAGAAGGGGACGACAGAGGATGAGATGGCTGGGTGGCATCACTGACAGATGGACATGAGTCTGAGTGAATTCCGGGAGTTGGTGATGGACAGGGAGGCCTGGTGTGCTGTGATTCATGGGGTCGCAAAGAGTCGGACACAACTGAGCGACTGAACTGAACTGAAAGGCATTTTCAGATTAAGGTAAGCTAAGAGAATTTCTTGCCAGCAGACCTGTCCTAAAAAAATAGCTAAATAAATGTCTTGAAATTGAAAGGGAATGATAAAATAAGAAGTCTTGGAACATCAGTAAGGAAGACAGAACAGGGAAGGAGTACAAACATGGACAAATATGATAGGTTTTTCTTTTTTTTTTTTTTTTTTGAGTTTTCTAAAATATATTTGATGGTTGAAGCAAAAGTTATAACATTATGGATGTGAAGGTTGGACTGTAAAGAAAATTAAGTGCTGAAGAACTGATGCTTTTGAACTGTGATGATGGAGAAGACTCTTGAGAGTCCCTTGGACTGCAAGGAAATCAAACACAGAATATTCACTGGAAGGACTTTTATTGAAGCTGAAGCACCTACTTTGACCACCTGATGCCAAGAGCTGACTCTAGAAAAGACCCTGAGACTGGGAAAGGTTGAAGGCAGGAGAAGGGGATGACAGAGGATGAGATGGTTGGATGGCATCACAGATTCAACGGACACGAGTTTGAGCAAATTTTGGGAGATAGTGAAGGACAGGGAGGCATGGGGTTCTTCAGTCCAGGGGGTCTCAAAGAGTGAGCAACTAAAGAACAATAGCAACAAAGTTTCAAGCATCTATTCAAAGTAGTGAAATGTCAGCACCAGTAGTCTTTGATAAAGTATCCATACAGCATACTCTCAGACTATTCTCCTATTTATCTACTCAGAGAACCCTTAATTTTTGCTTTCATTGTGATGTAAGCTACACACTCAGCCTCCTAATATTTTTTCAGAATCTGGTGACCCATCTGGACCTTCTTTTTCACAATCATTTCTCTTTTTTCCTTTTTCCTATTCGACTCTCACTTTGACTCTTTAACCATCCATGCTATCATGAAGCTACCTTCCCACCTAAGACCCCATGTCACATTCCAGCTCAGTGTGAACTGGTCATCTTTTAGGCCTTGTTTTCTGCTTTGTGTGCGGCCTCAGACACACCCAGGAGTCCTAAGCCTTGCATATGGTACAGAGGATCATATTCTTGGTGCTGCAAGGAGGGAGTGTGATTACATTAAATACAACAAGCAATTATTCTCTTCCCCTTTTGAAAGTAAGCAAATAAATGTGTACATAAGTCACTGTATCACCCACAAGAGCAGAATAAAATGCTATTGCGTTTTCTAGGTAGTTGTGTAAGAAATCCCATTTTCTACGTATTCTTTTATTTTGAAAAATGTCATTTTATATGTGTGTGTGTGTGTGTGTGTGTGTGTAATATATGTATATGGAATATTCAGTTCAGTTCAGTTGCTCAGTCACGTCTGACTCTTTGTGATCCCATGAATTGTAGCACGCCAGGCCTCCCTGTCCATCACCAACTCCCAGAGTTCACTCAGACTCACATCCATTGAGTCAGTGATGCCATCCAGCTATCTCATCCTCTGGCGTCCCCTTCTCCTCCTGCCCCCAATCCCTCTATGGAATATTATTCAACCACAAAAAATTAAATTCTGCCATTTACAACAAAATGGATGGATTTGGATGGTATGAAGCTTGATTAAATAAGTCAGACAGAGAAATAAAAATACTGTATATTTTCTATTATGTGTGGAATCTGGAAAACAAAACAAATAAACCAATACAACAAAAGAGAAACTGACACAGAAACAGAGAATAGCTAGTGGTTACAAGGAGAAAGAAAGTTGGGGGAAGAGGACAGATAGGGGAAGAGGATTAAGAGGTATAAACTGCTAGATATAAATAAATAATATACTAGAATGTAATGTGCAGCACAGAGTATGTAGCAACATTATGTAATAATTTAAATGGAGTGTTAATACACAAAAACATCAAATCAATATGTTGCATACATGAAACTATAAATCAACTATACTTCAATAAGAAACAGTAAAAATGATACACTTAAATATTCCAGTTATGAGTGCTTCACTTAAACATTTAAAACATCTAACTGCAAACTAACAGCGGTTAGCAGATAATTTACTTAAAGATATAAATTTGGCTAAGAATCCAACAGAATTTTGTATAAATAGTAAAATCTTTTCCAATTGATTTCCTAGAAACTTAAATTTGAGTACATAACAGTACTTTACAACAATATATAAAAGATAAAATCTGAAATTTTATTTGGTGAGGCAAGTCACTATGTAAGACAGAATCACATCCAAGAGAATCAAATTTTATGACAAAAAGCAAGAATCTGAGAAATGAGCAATAAACAGGGAAAATCCTTTTTCATCTTTGAATCTGATCTTTACTGTGGAAGCCCACATGAAAAAACATTCATTCTTTTTTTATATACAGTTTTAAAGGAGGGGGGCAACATAAGAGTGGTATGGGTGTGGGAGGTACAAACTATTGCTTGTAAGACAGGCTACAAAGATGCACTGAACAACACAGGGAACCCAGTCAATGTTTTGTAATTACTGTAAATGGAGCATAACCTTTAAAAGTATGTGAAAAAGCTCATTCATTTAAATGTAAATTCTAAGTGTAAATTTTTTCAGAAAATGCATTTGAAGTTAATAATATAGTCTTATATGTCATTCAGATTATTTAATTGCTGTTTTTTTAAATGAATATCTAAGTAATTGATATAAATTTCAAGAATTCTTAGAATTTAAGTCTGAGATGTAGCCATCTCTACTTAATGAAATGTCATTTTACAGTTTCATTATGTGTAATGATGTATTTTACACAAAAAGAAGTATAAAATATTCTTACTTCTTTTCGTTTATATTAGTATTCTTCTTGCTAGAGGTCCACTAATTTCCTACCTATTCTCTCAGCCAAATGCCTGAGAAATGCCTGAGAGAACTGATTTTATCTACTTAATTGCTATTGGTACCATGTGAGCAGAAAGTTTGGTCCAGCTCTCCTTCTAGGTAAATGGTCATACCATCTACTGGTATTTTAGCTCCTTCATCCTATCTTCTTCCTCAAAAAGTGACCAGATCACCTGCCATTGTCTTATCTATCATGTATAATCATACTTCTTCTCCTAGCATTATCGGAGAAGGCAATGGCACCCCACTCCAGCACTCTTGCCTGGAAAATCGCGATGGAGGAGCCTGCTGGGCTACAGTCCATGGGGTCGCTAAGAGTCGTACACGACTGAGCGAGTTCACTCTCACTTTTCCCTTTCATGCATTGGAGAAGGAAATGGCAACCCACTCCAGTGTTCTTGACTGGAGAATCCCAGGGACGGGGGAGCCTGGTGGGCTGCCATCTATGGGGTCGCACAGAGTCGGACAGGACTGAAGCAACTTAGCAGCAGCAGCAGCAGCCTAGCATTATACTGCAAATTCACAGATAATGGTCAGCAGCAATAACATTGTTAAATCAAATTTTTATTTTTCAACCAATGTTCTTCAGTTTTCTACAGCATGGATATTATCTACCGTTCCATTCATTTTTTAATATAAATTGATGTGTCTTTCTAAAACATTATTTCCTACATCTATTCCTATCCATAGGACTATCATTCTCTGTCACTTCTTTGTCCTCATATTTTTCCACTACTGAGTATTGCTTTGAAAGCAAGCAAATTATTATGTATATTAACTACATGCATAAAATCATAATCAGTAAAGCAATGAGAAAAATTGTGTTCAATTTCAAAAGTGACATATAATCATCATTGAGGAAGTCAATGTAACAAACTACATTATCTTTCCTATTATATATGCATATTTTAGACTCTAAACAGATTAATCAATAATAGCAAAAATGTGTATGTGATAATATGGTCTTCTACATAAGGAAACACTGGAGAAACCTACCTGTACATATCAACCATTCTAATGAAAAAAATAGCTACAACAAAAAGGTCTTCACTACATATTGCAAAGCAGTTCAATGTGTAAAGTTAACATCAAAGTAGCCCAATGCCATATTCTTGCATAAAACAATTTTAGAGCATTATATAAATCTTATGTTACAATAATTTGAATAATACCCCACTGATGGCCAGAAAAACTTTTTCCATACTCTATCTGTTCATGAGTTGTCCTCACTTATTTTTCCAAACAGATGGTTGCTTACTCACCTACAGTGGCATTATACATCAATTTTTTCAGGACTTACTATATATCAGAATATTAGCCACCACAAGTTGGATCTCTACTCCACTCCTAAATATTTCTAATTAGTGCACATTAAAACATATTCACCATGGATATTAAAATTCATGAATATAAAAATATTAAAATAATATCTTGGAATTTCACAGCATTGTGTTCCTTAAAAGAAGCCTTTATTTCATCATTACACAGAGTGGCCAGTTTTGAGAGTAAAGTGTGTTAGTTGCTCAGCCACAACCAATTCTTTGCAACCCCACGAACTGTAGCCTGCCTGCCAGGCTCCTCCATCCATGGAATTCTCCAGGCAAGAATACTGCAGTGGGTAGCCATTCCCTTAGAGTAGCTTCCTGACCCAGGGTTTGAACCCAGGTCTCCTGCATTGCAAGCAGATTCCTTACTGTCTGAACCATGAGGGAAGCCAGTATGAGAGTATTTGTTTTCAGTTCTATGAGGTAATTTTTTATGACTTTAGAATGCAAATATCACACATTAATTGCTAATTGATGATTATATTTTTGAAATAAGTGATGTTCTAATGACATACAGAAAAGAATGTATGGAAGTCAGATTGACCAGACTTGAGGGAGTGGAAATCCAAGTCTCACGCCTTGTACCCTGAGGTCTGCTCTGTCTTTTACAAGACAAGTGCTTTTGTTAGAAGCACTAGCTAGACATACAGGCTCACTCTCTCTCTCTAACACATGCAAACACAAAAGGACAAACAATATCAGCAGTATCAAAAAATAGAACTCACCTTTATGATTTCCATTCGTCATAGGTGATTTTCTATAGTGATCTATTGGATAAGTCACCATCTTAAGAAGAAATGTTTCACGTCAGTCACTTGTGGCCCAGAGAAAGTCTAAGCTTGGTCCTGAGTTGTGTTGGCAGGATTTTGAAATATCTTTGTGTCCCTTCTACAAACACAGAGGGAGAAGAGATTATATGACCCAAGGCAATATCCCCGGGTCAGAGAGAAGTTTCAGTCATATGAATGAGGTTTCTGGTTCTTGAGTGCTGCAGGTGCAGCATGGAATTAACCAGAAGCAGGAAAGGAGACCCTGTACTCTGAACCTTATATGATCATAAAACAATACTTCAGAAGCAGTTATTCATTTGAATATATCCACAAACAGCATATACACAGAAACTCAATTGATAAATCTCCGATTAGATTTCTTTTTTAATTTTTCTCGTCATGCAAGTCAACCATAGAGTATCTAGTGCTGAAACAAGAAGAACCTTTATGTTCACTTGATCATTTACATAGACCAATTATAGGCCAATTAAACTAAACCAGACTTGTTACTGCTTAACAATCCTGCCCAGGTCCTATCTCAGACTAATCAAAGAGACACATGTACCCCAATGTTCATCGCAGCACTGTTTATAATAGCCAAGACATGGAAGCAACCTAGATGTCCATCAGCAGATGAATGGATAAGAAAGCAGTGGTACATATACACAATGGAGTATTACTCAGCCATTAAAAAGAATACATTTGAATCAGTTCTAATGAGGTGGATGAAACTGGAGCCTATTATACAGAGTGAAGTAAGCCAGAAGGAAAAACATAAATACAGTATACTAACGCATATATATGGAATTTAGAAAGATGGTAACAATAACCCGGTGTACGAGACAGCAAAAGAGACACTGATGTATAGAACAGTCTTATGGACTCTGTGGGAGAGGGAGAGGGTGGGAAGATTTGGGAGAATGGCAATGAAACATGTAAAATATCATGTAGGAAACGAGTTGCCAGTCCAGGTTCGATGCATGTTGCTGGATGCTTGGGGCTGGTGCACTGGGACGGCCCAGAGGGATGGTATGGGGAGGGAGGAGGGAGGAGGGTTCGGGATGGGGAACACATGTATACCTGTGGCGGATTCATTTTGATATTTGGCAAAACTAATACAATTATGTAAAGTTTAAAAATAAAATAAAATTAGAAAAAAAGAAAAAGAAAAAAAAAAGAAATTTCTTAGAGGTGGAAAGAAGGAAGAGAAGATAGAACTATGAATCAGTAATTTAAAATATATTCTCAAGTGACTATACTGTGCCCTAGTGCTCCCGTGCTCAGTTGTGTCCCACTCTTGCATGCCCCCGTGGACTGCAGCCTGCCAGGCTCCTCTGGCCATGGGATTTTCCAGAGAAGAATACTGAAGTGGGTTGCCATTTCCTCCTCTGGGATCTTCCCAGCCCAGGGGTTAAATCCTGATCTCTAGCATTGCAGGTGGATTCTTTGCCTCTGAACCATCAGGGAAGCTGATTATACTGTACAGTCCAGAATTAAGAAATGCAGTCTTAGGCTGGCTGACTTCTCCACGCCTCCTACCCCTTATCTGTCAGCTCCTGTTAAGCACTCAAATCAAGGTGAGGTGGAAGGGAGTGTATTGTTCAAGGATCCTCTTATCAAACCAGCCACTTCTTATCAAAAGAAGTATTTTGAACTCTGTTCTTCAGTTAATGTATAATTAGTCTTTCAGTAAAGGTAGGGCTTAGTACTTTGCCCTAAGCCCACACAGGACATTATATTTTGAATCTATTTGTAAAACTTGCAGTTTGGATCTCAAAGCCCTGTTAACTAAAAAATTTATTTACAATGAAAAGTTGAGACTTACGTTCTTTTTTAATTAATTTCTTTCTTTTAATTGGAAGCTAATTACTTTACAATATTGTATTGGTTTTTGCCATACATTGACATGAAAATAGCCATGAGTGTACTTGTGTCCCCCATCCTGAACCCCCATCCCATCTCCCTTCCCATCTCATCCCTCAGCGTTGTCCCAGTGCACCGGCTTCAAGTGCCCTGTTTCATGCATTGAACTTGGACTGACGATCTATTTCACATATGGTAATATACATGTTTCAATGATATTCTCTCAAATCATCCTATCCTCACCTTGTCCTACAGGGTCCAAAAGTCTGTTCTTTATATCTGTGTCTCTTTTGCTGTCTCACATATAGGGTCATCTTTACCATCTTTCTGAATTCCATATATGTGTGTTAATATACTGTATTGATGTTTCTCTTCCTGACTTACTTCACTCTGTATAATAGGCTCTAGTTTCATCCACCTCATTAGAACTGATTCTAATGTGTTCTTTGTAATAGCTGAATAATATTCCATTGTGCATATGTACCACAGCTTTCCTACCCATTCATCTGCCGATGGACATCTAGGTTGCTTCCATGTCCTAGCTATTGTGAACAGTGCCGCCATGAACATTGGGGTGCACGTGCCTCTTTCCTTGAGTATATGCCCAGCAGTGGGATTTCTGGGTCATATGGCAGTTCTGTTTCCAGTTTTTTAAGGAATCGCCACACTATTCTTCATAGTGGATATACTAGTTTGCATTCAAACCAACAGTGTAAGAGCATTCCCTTTTCCCTGCACTCTCTCCAGCATTCATTGTAGATTTTTTGATAGCAGCCACTCTGACTGGTGGGAGATGGTACCTCACTGTGCTTTTGATTTGAATTTCTCTGATAATGAGTGATGTTGAGCATCTTTTCATGTGTTTGTTAGCCATCTGCATGTCTTCTTTGGAGAAATGTCTGTTTAGTTTAGGTCTTTGGCCCATTTTTTGATTGGGTCATGAATTTTTCTGGAATTGAGCTGCAGAAGCTGCGTGTATATTTTTGAGATTAATTCTTTGTCAGTCGCTTCATCTGCTATTACTTTCTCCCATTCTGAAGGCTGTCTTTTCACATTGCTTATAGTTTCCTTTGTTGTGCAAAAGCATTTAAGTTTAATTAGATCCCATTTGTTTATTTTTGCTTTTATTTCCATTACTCTGGGAGGTGGGTCATAGAGGATCCTGCTGGGATTTATGCCAGAGAGTGTTTTGCCTATGTTTTTGTCTAGGAGTTTTATAGCTTCTGGTCTTACATTTAGATCTTTAATCCATTTTGAGTTTATTTTTGTGTGTGGTGTTAAAAAGTGTTCTAGGTTCATTCTTTTATAGGTGGTTGACCAGTTTCCCCAGCCCCACTTGTTAAAGAGGTTATCTTTTCTCCATTGTATATTCTTGCCTCCTTTGTCAAAGATAAGATGTCCATAGGAGCATGAATTTATCTCTGGGCTTTCTATTTTGTTCCGTTGATCTATTTTTCGGTCTTTGTGCCAGTACCATACTGTCTTGATGACTGTAGCTTTATAATATAGTCTGAAGTCAGGCATGTTGATTCTCCAGTTCCATTCTTCTTTCTCAAGATGACCCAGCAATCCCACTGCTGGGCATACACACCGAGGAAACCAGAATTCAAAGACACACATGTACCCCAGTGTTCATTGCAGCACTGTTTACAATAGCCAGGACATGGAAGCAACCTAGATGTCCATCGGCAGATGAATGGATAAGGAAGCTGTGGTACGTATACACAATGGAATATTACTCAGCTATTAAAAAGAATGCATTTGAACCAGTTCTAATAGGTGGATGAAATTGGAGCCTATTATACAGAGTGAAGTAAGTCAGAAAGAAAAACACCAATACAGTATATTAATGCATATATATGGAGTTTAGAAAGATGGCAATAATGACCCTATATGCGAGACAGCAAGAGACACAGATGTAAAGAACAGACTTTTGGACTCTGTGGGAGAAGGTAAGGATGGGATGATTTGAGAGAATAACATTGAAACATGTATATTATCGTATGTGAAATAGGTTGCCAGTCCAGGTTCAATGCATGAGACAGAGTGCTCAGGGCTGGTGCACTGGATGACCCTGAGGGATGGGATGTGGAGGGATGTGGGAGGGGGTGTTCAGGATGGGGGACACATGTGCACCCATGGCTGATTCATGTCAATGTATGGCAAAACCAATACAATATTGTAAAGTAACTAGCCTCCAATTAAAATAAAATAATTAATTAAAAAAAAAACAAAAACAAAAAAGAATTTGCTTGCAATGCAAGAGCTGTAGGAAACAGGGGTTAAATCCCAGGGTTGGGAAGATCTCCTTGAAAATAAAATGACAATCCACTCAGTATTCTCGCAGGTAATCCCATGGACAAAGGAGCCTGTTAAGCTACACTCCATAAGTCCCAAAGATTCAAACACCACTGAGCGACTGAGCTCATAGGCATGGCATTTCTGCAGCTCCTACTTTCGCTTTTTCTGTTAACGTGAATTTTAACACAAGTAAGAGTTTTCAACAAATCATAGTCTCAATCTTAGAGACAGCATTGTTTTCTCTGATTCTTCTTCCTCTTTTGCTTTTCCTCTCTTCCTCCTCTTCCTCATCTTCTCATTATTATTCCTTTCTTGTCTTTCTTCTCTCCTGGTTGGTCATGCTTCTCTATGGAGACCACCATTACCTAACAGACTTCTATGTTTTCTTTTTCTTCTTTTTTATTTTCTCTGCCTTTCTCTTCTCTGTCTTTTCTCTGAATTTATGTGTTACTTTTCTTTCACAGACTGTAATGTGGCTTTATTAGAGTTTCTAAAAAAAAAAGATACTCAGTTTGATATATAACATTTTTTTCAAAGACCATGTCATTCATTTCTTTTTATCTTTGTATAATCACTTAAAAGGTAAAATGCATTCCTAACTATAATATTGCTTTAGAAGAAAAGGAAATTAAATATTTATAGTAAGCTCTCTGTGACTCTCTTCAGAAATAATTTTCAAATTATTTAAAGAAATGGAAATTTTTATTTTCAAACATTGTGTAAGAAATCTTGTGATGCCTAAGCAAAGGCAGACAAATAACTTGAATCCTATGATGATCCATCAGATGTTCAAGCTGGATTTAGAAAAGGCAGAGGAATGAGAGATCAAATTGCCAATATCCAATGGATCATGGAAAAAGCAAGAAAGTTCCAGAAAAAAACATCTATTTCTGCTTTATTGACTATGCCAAAGCCTTTGACTGTGTGGATCACAACAAACTGTGGAAAATTCTGAAAGAGATGGGAATACCAGACCACCTGACTTGCTTCTTGAGAAACCTGTATGCAGGTCAGGAAGCAACAGTTAGAACTCGACATGGAACAACAGACTGGTTCCAAATAGGAAAGGGGGTATGTCGAGGCTGTATACTGTCACCCTGCTTATTTAACTTCTATGCAGAGTACATCATGAGAAACGCTGGGCTGGAAGAAGTACAAGCTGGAATCAAGATTGCCGGGAAAAATATCAATAACCTCAGATATGCAGATGACACCACCCTTATGGCAGAAAGTGAAGAGGAACTAAAAAGTCTCTTGATGAAAGTGAAAGAGGAGAGTGAAAAAGTTGGCTTAAAGCTCAACATTCAGAAGACTAAGATCATGGCATCTGGTTCCATCACTTCATGGGAAATAGATGGGAAACAGTGGAAACAGTGTCAGACTTTATTTTTTTGGGCTCCAAAATCACTGCAGATGGTGATTGCAGCCATGAAATTAAAAGACTCTTACTCCTTGGAAGGAAAGTTATGACCAACCTAGATAGTATATTGAAAAGCAGAGACATTCCTTTGCCAACAAAGGTCTGTCTAGTCAAGGCTATGGTTTTTCCAGTGGTCATGTATGGATGTGAGAGTTGGACTGTGAAGAAAGCTGAGTGCTGAAGAATTGATGCTTTTGAACTGTGGTGTTGGAGAAGACTCTTGAGAGTCCCTTGGACTGCAAGGAGATCCAACCAGTCCATCCTAAAGGAGATCAGTCCTGGGTGTTCTTTGGAAGGACTGATGCTAAAGCTGAAACTCCAATACTTTGGCCACCTCATGCGAAAAGTTGACTCATTGCGAAAGACCCTGATGCTGGGAGGGATTGGGGACAGGAAGACAAGGGGACGACAGCAGATGAGATGGCTGGATGGCATCACCAACTCAATGTCATGAGTTTGGATGAACTCTGGGAGTTGGTGATTGACAGGGAGGCCTGTCATGCTGAAAGTCATGAGGTCACAAAGAGTCAGACAGGACTGAGCGACTGAACTGAACTGAATTGATGATGATCCTGGTATTCTGCCTTGAGGCACTGTTTGGACTCCATTGGAGGGAGGAGGGAGGAGAGTTCAGGATGGGGAACACATGTATGCCTGTGGTGGATTCATTTCGATATATGGCAGAACCAATACAATATTGTAAAGTTTAAAAATAAAATAAAAATTTTTTTAAAAGGGAAAATAAATAAATAAATAAAAAGGAGCGAGATAAAGAGAATCTTGTGGCATTCTTCAGGTGAAGTCAATAAGATAAATTTCTGTGAGTAAAATATGAGTTGCTCTGGAATTCAGTTATACAAATTCTAGCTGGAATTTCTATGACTGAATATTGTGAGAAGTAAGCTTTTTAAAGAAATAATTCCAAATACCCTAGAAATTCCAAATAATTCCAAGTATGCTTAGATTTCTTCCTTGACTCCATTGCTGAGTTTAAGCAATGTAAGTATGCATGAAACTAAAGAAGTGAGGTAAATAATAGCAAAGGATCTATAATATTTATAGGACTTCTATAGGATTGGAGACATTCAAATTTAGAACAGCTGGAGTGAAGAGTTTTCATTGAATATGTGCACTGAGAAAACACTAAATATGGGCAAATCTAGTGGTAAGACAAAATAGATCATTTATTAAGGGCTACTCTAATCTTGCTTTGACAAGTGTAAAACTAATCTTAAAAGAATCAAGCCAATCCTTTAGTAACCTAACTCTGTGCTAGACAAATTCAATACTCAATAAAACAAAACACAGGCTCCAGCAGTCAATGAACTAATGTTTAAAATATCCACATCCTACAGAAAATTACTAGGTAAATGGAGGATAAAAATACAATACATAACTAGGAGAGAAATATTCAAAATAAAAAGACCTAGATTGGCAGAGATCAGGAATTAAGACATGGTTTAAAGACTGTATTTTTGTATTATAAATATATTCATTAATTTTAAAAACATAAAAGATTATGAGAAAAAGAATACAAAGTACAAAAAGGAGACAAGTAGAATTCTCAAGAATAAAAAATACAGGAGGGGAGGAGCTAAGATGGCGGAGGAGTAGGACAGGGAGAACACTTTCTCCTGCACAAATTCAACAAAAGAACATTTAAACGCTGAGTAAATTCCACAAAACAACTTAAGCAACCCAAGTCTTCGAAAGGAGGTGGGAAAAAATATAAAAGACAACAAAAGAGACAAAAGAGGGAGGGACGGAGTTCCATCCCGGGAAGGGAGTCATAAAAAGAGAGAAGTTTCCAAACACCAGGAAACCTTCTCACTGCCGAATCTGTGCAGAGCCTTGAAAGCACAGAGGGCAACATAACAGGGAGGAAAAGTAAATAAACAATTAAAACCCGCAGCCCTACGATAACTCCCCCGCAGAGAAGCAGCGCAGATGCCTGCACACGCCACTAGCAAGTCGGGGCTGGGCAGGGAGGTGCGGCGGGGGCTGCATTGCTTAGAGTAAGGATCTGGCCTGAATACCCCAAGCGCTATCTGAGTGAACTAATTTGGGCTAGCAAACCAGACTGTGGGATATCTACCACGCGAAAAGCCAGCCCTAACCTAAGACACCACCAGGCCTGCGCACAGAACAAGTACTGAACAGAGATAGCCGGCTGCAGACCATCCCCTTCTGGTGACAGGCAGCCAGAGCCAAAAGGGGGCAATCGCAGCCCCAGAGAGACATTATCTATAAAACTGTAAGCAGGCTTCTTTGCTAACTAAGACTTCTTGGGAGTCTGGATGGTCAACATCCGCCTGAGAAGGTGCGCTGGTTGTACACCTAGATAACTGAGCGGTGGAGAGGCGATAAGTCGCAGCAATCGCGCTCGCCAAACACCTCATCACCTGAGCTGCTGGGACCTGGGAAGGGCACAAAACGCTGGCCCAACTGAGTCTGCACCTCTGAGGACTACCCGAATGCCTGAACCTGAGCGGCTTGGACCTGGGAGGTGCAAGCAGCCCAGGGCCAGCCACGGATGGTTCCTGGTGGAGCAAACTAGAGCCTGAGCAGTGGGAGCAGGGAGGTTACATGCACAGTAAGCGGGGGCAGACCCAGTGTGGCTGAGGCACTGCGAGCACATGCCAGTGTTATTTGTTTGCAGCGTCCCTCCCTCCCCACAGCGTGACTGAACAAATGAGCCTAAAAAAAAAAAAAAAAAAAAAAGTGTCCTCCACCGTCGCCTTTGTATCAGGGCGGAAACCACACACTGAAGAGATCAGCAAACAGAAGAAGCTATAACAGAGGGAACCGCCTTGGAAGCTACAGGCAATAGATTAAAACCCTGTGGTTAGTACCGTCTACATAGGAAGGAGCCTATAGATCTTGAGAAATATAAGTCGGACCAAGGAACTAGACAAAAATGAACTGAACCCACAATACCGACAACAAATCCAGAGAAAGTCCTAGATATATTTTTACTATTTTTACCATCATTCTTTCTTTCTTTTTAATTTTTTAAAAAATTTTAAGTCCTCTATTATTCCTTTAATTTTCACTTTTATAACCTACTATTACTTTGCAAAAAAAAAAAAAGGAAAGACCCTATTTTTTTAAAGCAAACTTCATATATATATTTTTTATAATTTTTTGACCTTGTTTTTTTTTCTTCTTTTCTTTAACATTGTATTTCTGAAATTCCAAATTCTACTCTAGATTTTTAATTTTAGCTTTTTGGTATTTGTTATCAATTTTGTACCTATATTTTTTTTTTATAATTTTTGTGACTTTTTTCCCCCTCTCTTTCTTTCTCTTCTTCTTTTATATAACATTGTATACCTGAAATTCCATCTCAACTCTAGATTTTTAATTTATGCTTTTTGGTATTTGTTATCAGTTTTGTACCTATATTTTCTTTATAATTTTTGCAACTTTGTTTGTTTTTGTTTTTGTTTTTTCTCTCTTTCTTTTTCTTCTTCTTTTTTTTTTACAATTGTATTTTTGAAATTCCAAACTCTACTCTAGATTTTTAACTTTTGCTTTTTGGTATTTATTATCAATTTTATACCTATATTTTCTTTATAATTTCTGCGACTTTGTTTTTGTTTTCTCTCTTTCTTTTCCTTCTTCTTTTCTTTAACATACTATTTTTGAAATTCCAAACTCTACTCTAGATTTTTAATTTTTGCTTTTATGTATTTGTTACCAATTTTGTACCTTTAAGATCCCAATCTACAGTACCCATTTTTCACTAGGGAGCAAGATTACTGGCTTGACTGCTCTCTCTACCTTTGGACTCTCCTTTTTCTCCACCAGGTTGCCTGTGTCTCCTCCCTAACCCCTCTCTACTCTACCCAACTCTGTGAATTTCTGTATGTTCCAGACAGTGGAGAACACTTAGGGAACTGATTACTGGCTGGATCTGTCTCCCTCCTTTTCATTCCCCCCTTGTATCCTCCTGGCCACCTCTGCCTCCTTCCTCCTTCTCTTCTCTGTATAACTCCGTGAACATCTCTGAGTGGTCCAGTTGTGGAGTGCACATAAGGAAGTGATTACTGGCTAGCCCACTCTCTCCTCTATTGATTCCACCTCATCTCATCTGGGTCACCTCTAACTCCCTCCTCCCTCTTCTCCATGTAACACTGTGAACCTCTCTGGGTGACCCTCATGGCAGAGAAACTTTTCATCTTTAACATAGATGTTTTATCAATGGTGCTGTATAGAAGGAGAAATTTTGAAACTACTGTAAAAATAAGACCAATAACTGGAAGCAGGAGGCTTAAGTCCAAACCCTGACTCCAGGGAACTCCTGACTCCAGGGGCCATTAATTGACACGAGCTCATCAAACGCCTCCATACCTACACTGAAACCAAGCACCACACAAGGGCCAACAAGTTCCAGGGCAAGACATACCAAACAAATTCTCTGGCAACACAGGAACACAGCCCTGAGCTCCAAGATACAGGTTGCCCAAAGTCACCCCAAAACCATAGACATCTCATAACTCATTACTGGACACTTCATTGCACTCCAGAGAGAAGAAATCCAGCTCCACCCACCAGAATACGCACACAAGCTTCCCTAACCAAGAAAACTTGACAAGCCACATGTACAAACCAACACACAGTGAGGAAATGCCACAATAAAGAGAACTCCACAAACTGCCAGAATACAGAAAGGACACCCCAAACTCAGCAATTTAAACAAGATGAAGAGATAGAGGAATACCCAGCAGATAAAGGAACAGGATAAATGCCCACCAAACCAAACAAAAGAAGAAGAGATAAGGAATCTACCTGATAAAGAATTCTGAAAAATGATAGTGAAATTGATCCAAAATCTTGAAATCAAAATGGAATCACAGATAAATAGCCTGGAGACAAGGATTGAGAAGATGCAAGAAAGGTTTAACAAGGACCTAGAAGAAATAAAAAAGAGTCAATATATAATGAATAATGCAATAAATGAAATCAAAAACACTCTGGAGGCAACAAATAGTAGAATAACAGAGGCAGAAGATAGGATTAGTGAATTAGAAGATAAAATGGTAGAAATAAATGAATCAGAGAGGAAAAAAGAAAAATGAATTAAAAGAAATGAGGACAATCTCAGAGACCTCCAAGACAATATTAAATGCTACAACATTCGAATCATAGGGTCCCAGAAGAAGAAGACAAAAAGAAAGACCATGAGAAAATACTTGAGGAGATAATAGTTGAAAACTTCCCTAAAATGGGGAAGGAAATAATCACTCAAGTCCAAGAAACCCAGAGAGTCCCAAATAGGATAAACACAAGGCAAAACACCCCAAGGCATATATTAATCAAATTAACAAAGACCAAACACAAAGAACAAATATTAAAAGCAGCAAGGGAAAAACAACAAATAACACACAAGGGAATTCCCATAAGGATAACAGCTGATCTTTCAATAAAAACTCTTCAAGCCAGGAGGGAATGGCAAGACATACTTAGAGTGATGAAAGAAAATAACCTACAGCCCAGATTATTGTACCCAGCAAGGATCTCATTCAAATACGAAGGAGAAATCAAAAGCTTTACAGAAAAGCAAAAGCTGAGAGAATTCAGTACCACCAAACTAGCTCTCCAACAAATACTAAAGGATATTCTCTAGACAGGAAACACAAAAAGGATGTATAAATTCGAACCCAAAACAATAAAGTAAATGGCAATGGGATCATACTTATCAGTAATTACCTTAAACGTAAATGGGTTGAATGCCCCAACCAAAAGACAAAGACTGGCTGAATGGATACAAAAACAAGACCCCTGCATATGTTGTCTACAAGAGACCAACCTCAAAACAGGGAACACATACAGACTGAAAGTGAAGGGCTGGAAAAAGATTTTCCATGCAAATAGGGACCAAAAGAAAGCAGGAGTAGCAATACTCATATCAGATAAAATAGACTTTAAAACAAAAGCCATGAAAAGAGACAAAGGCGGTCACTACATAATGATCAAAGGATCAATCCAAGAAGAAGGTATAACAATTATAAATATATATGCACCCAACACGGGAACACGGCAATATGTAAGACAAATGCTAACAAGTATGAAAGGAGAAATTAACAATAACACAATAATAGTGGGAGACTTTAATACCCCACTTACACCTATGGATAGATCAACTAAACAGAAAATTAACAAGGAAACACAAACTTTAAATGATACAATAGACCAGTTAGACCTAACTGATATCTATAGGACATTTCATCCCAAAACAATGAATTTCACCTTTTTCTCAAGTGCACATGGAACCTTCTCCAGGATAGATCACATCCTGGGCCATAAATCTAGCCTCGGTAAATTCAAAAAAATAGAAATCATTCAAGCATCTTTTCTGACCACAATGCAGTAAGATTAGGTCTCAATTACAGAAGAAAAACTATTAAAAATTCCAACATATGGAGGCTGAACAACACGCTGCTGAATAACCAACAAATCACAGAAGAAATCAAAATATACATAGAAACGAATGAAAATGAAAACACAACAATCCAAAACCTGTGGGACACTGTAAAAGCAGTGCTAAGGGGAACATTCATAGCAATATAGGCATACCTCAAGAAACAAGAAAAAACTCAAATAAATAACCTAACTCTACACCTAAAGCAACTAGAAAAGGAAGAAATGAAGAACCCCAGGGTTAGTAGAAGGAAAGAAATCTTAAAAATTAGAGCAGAAATAAATGCAAAAGAAACAAGAGACCATGGCAAAAATCAACAAAGCCAAAAGCTGGTTCTTTGAAAGGATAAATAAAATTGACAAACCATTAGCCAGACTCATCAAGAAACAAAGGGAGAAAAATCAAATCCATAAAATTAGAAATGAAAATGGAGAGATCACAACAGACAACACAGAAATACAAAGGATCATAAGACACTACTATCAGCAATTATATGGCAATAAAATGAACAACGTGGAAGAAATGGACAAATTCTTAGAAAAGTACAACTTTCCAAAACTGGACCAGGAAGAAATAGAAAATCTTAACAGACCCATCACAAGCACGGAAATTGAAACTGTAATCAAAAATCTTCCAGCAAACAGGTGGAAGATCCAGGTCCAGACAGCTTCACAGCTGAATTCTACCAAAAATTTAAAGAAGAGCTGACACCTATCCTACTCAAACTCTTCCAGAAAATTGCAGAGGAAGGTAAACTTCCAAACTCATTCTATGAGGCCACCATCACCCTAATTCCAAAACCTGACAAAGATCCCACAAAAAAAGAAAACTACAGGCCAATATCACTGACGAACATAGATGCAAAAATCCTTAACAAAATTCTAGCAATCAGAATCCAACAACACATTAAAAAGATCATACACCATGACCAAGTGGGCTTTATCCCAGGGATGCAAGGATTCTTCAATATCCACAAATAAATCAATGTAATACACCACATTAACAAATTGAAAAATAAAAACCATATGATTATCTCAATAGATGCAGAGAAAGCCTTTGACAAAATTCAACATCCATTTATGATAAAAAAAAAAAAAAAAAAAAACTCTCCAGGAAGCAGGAATAGAAGGAGCATACCTCAACATAATAAAAGCTATATATGACAAACCCACAGCAAACATTATCCTCAATGGTGAAAAATTGAAAGCATTTCCTCTAAAGTCGGGAACAAGACAAGGGTGCTCACTTTCACCATTACTATTCAACATAGTTTTGGAAGTTTTGGCCACAGCAATCAGAGCAGAAAAAGAAATAAAAGGAATCCAAATTGGAAAAGAAGAAATAAAACTCTCACTATTTGCAGATGACATGATCCTCTACATAGAAAACCCTAAAGACTCCACCAGAAAATTACTAGAACTAATCAGTGATTATAGTAAAGTTGCAGGATACAAAATCAACACACAGAAATCCCTTGCATTCCTATACACTAATAATGAGAAAACAGAAAGAGAAATTAAGGAAACAATTCCATTCACCATTGCAACGGAAAGAATAAAATACTTAGGAATATATCTACCTAAAGAAACTAAAGACCTATATATAGAAACCTATAAAACACTGGTGAAAGAAATCAGAGAGGACACTAATAGATGTAGAAATATACCATGTTCATGGATTGGAAGAATCAACATAGTGAAAATGAGCATACTACCCAAAGCAATTTATAGATTCAATGCAATCCCTATCAAGCTACCAACGGTATTCTTCACAGAACTAGAACAAATAATTTCACAATTTGTATGGAAATACAAAAAACCTCGAATAGCCAAAGCTATCTTGAGAAAGAAGAATGGAACTGGAGGAATCAACCTACCTGACTTCAGGCTCTACTACAAAGCCACAGTCATCAGGACAGTATGGTACTGGCACAAAGACAGAAATATAGATCAATGGAACAAAATAGAAAGCCCAGAGATAAATACACACACATTTGGACACCTTATCTTTGACAAAGGAGGCAAGAATATACAATGGATTAAAGATAATCTCTTTAACAAGTGGTGCTGGGAAAACTGGTCAACCACTTGTAAAAGAATGAAACTAGAACACTTTCTAACACCATACACAAAAATAAACTCCAAATGCATTAAAGATCTAAATGTAAGACCAGAAACTATAAAACTCCTAGAGGAGAACATAGGCAAAACACTCTCCGACATACATCACAGCAGGATCCTCTATGGCCCACCTCCCAGAATATCAGAAATAAAAGCAAAAATAAACAAATGGGACCTAATTAAACTTAAAAGCTTCTGCACAACAAAGAAAACTATTATCAAGGTGAAAAGACAGCCTTCAGAATGGGAGAAAATAATAGGAAATGAAGCAACTGACAAACAACTAATCTCAAAAATATACAAGCAACTCCTACAGCTCAATTCCAGAAAAATAAATGACCCAATCAAAAAAATGAGCCAAAGAACTAAATAGACATTTCTCCAAAGAAGACATACAGATGTCTAACAAACACATGAAAAGATGCTCAACATCACTCATTATCAGAGAAATGCAAATCAAGACCACTATGAGGTACCATTTCACGCCAGTCAGAATGGCTGCGATCCAAAAGTCTACAAACAATAAATGCTGGAGAGGGTGTGGAGAAAAGGGAACCCTCTTACACTGTTTGTGGGAATGCAAACTAGTACAGCCACTATGGAGATTCCTTAAAAAACTGGAAATAGAACTGCCTTATGATCCAGCAATCCCATTGTTGGGCATACACAGTGAGGAAACCAGAACAGAAAGAGACACGTGTACTCCAATGTTCATCGCAGCACTGTTTATAATAGCCAGGACATGGAAGCAACCTAGATGTCCATCAGCAGATGAATGGATAAGAAAGCTATGGTACATTTACACAATGGAGTATTACTCAGCCATTAAAAAGAATTCATTTGAATCAGTTCTAATGAGATGGATGAAACTGGAGCCTATTACACAGAGTGAAGTAAGCCAGAAAGAAAAACACCAATACAGTATACTAACACATATATATGGAATTTAGAAAGATGGTAACAATAACCCTGTGTACGAGACAGCAAAAGAGACACTGATGTATAGAACAGTCTTATGGACTCTGTGGGAGAGGGAGATGGTGGGAAGATTTGGGAGAATGGCATTGAAACATGTATACTATCATGTATGAAACGAGTCGCCAGTCCAGGTTCGATGCACGATACTGGATGCTTGGGGCTGGTGCACTGGGACGACCCAAGGGAGGGTATGGGGAGGGAGGAGGGAGGAGGGTACAGGATGGGGAACACATGTATACCTGTGGCAGATTCATTTCGATATTTGGCAAATTAATACAATATTGTGAAGTTTAAAATAAAATAAATTTTTAAAAAAGATATAAGATTAAGAAAATTCTGTAGCTCTACTGAAACTTAAGCTTCCATTTACCTTTGTGATATACCTCTCACCCAGCTGGAGTCTAGAAAAATAGAATGGAAATATTTGGGACTTCCTTGGTGGTTCAGTGGTTGGGAGTCCGCCTGGCAGTGCAGGCACATGGGTTCAATTCCACATCCAGGAGGATTCCATATGCCACAGGGCAGCTGGGCAAGGGCACCACAATTACTGAAGCCCATGATCTCTAGAGCCCATGCTCCATAACAAGAAAAGCCACCGCAATGAGAGCACGTGCACAGCAACTAAAGAAAGCCGCACTCAGCAGTGAAGATCCAGAAGAGCCATAAGTAAATAAATAATTTTTAAAAATACAAATATCTGTGATTGATATATGGTTCTTCAGTAGAATTCCCTGAAAATACAAGTAGACTTCACACTTTGGCAAATGGTTATGAGTGTGATTTGGGATTCCTGAAGTTGCTGGGAGTAAGCTATTCCCCCATCATCTGTGGCCACTGAAATCCCTACCATTCCTTTGCGTTAAGCCCATACTGAAAGTCAGATATCTTCTGCTAAAAGAGAAATATTTTCTGCATACATAATTTTTTTTAAGCTATCTAGCCAAGAGTATGACTCTGGGGAAGGGAACTGCAGGACAGGTAAGTTGGGGCTGAGCTGAAGTTAAGAGAAATGGAGATAGTATGTCAAACAGGGTACATTCCAGAGCATGGCAAGCTTTTGAGGTCTGGCGAGAGGAAGAGTCCACACACCAGGGAGGCCTGGTGTGCTGCAATTCATGGGGTCACAAAGAGTCGGACACAACTGAGCGACTGAACTGAACTGAAATGTCTTGATCTTCAAGTTTGTTCCACCATAGACTCAGAACTGACTTGACAAACCTGTTTGTTTTACTCATACATTATTCTCCTAATCTATGTTAATGAAACTATATTACTTACCTGGAAACCTGCCTTTCTTCAAGATTCATATCAATTGCTTTATGGCCAGGTGCCATATGTTATCTCAAAATGCATATGTTATCTCAAAATGCATATGTTATCTCAAAATAAAAAAACAAAATTTTTTTATTGTGGAAAAATATACATAATACACATAAAATGTATCATTTTAACCATTTTCAAGTGCACAATTCAGTAGCATTAGGAGTATTCACATTGTTGTGATGGTAGTTTTATCCACAATTATTTATTGGGAGCCATAAGTTTGAGTATATAAAAGTAAGTTATAGTTCACACCATGGAGAGCTTATCTTGTAACAAATAAACAAGATGTAAATTGGAAAAAAAAAAAAAGATATAAAAGACAAAAAAATTAAAAAATACAGTATTTGAAACTTTAATTTACTTAATATTGCTATATATTAGATGCTGCAGAAGAAAAAATACCAAAAATTGAGAAAATAATTATAACCAAACTAAAGTGCAAAGGAAAAATGAAAAATAGCATCATCTGAGTTTACACACATGTGTTTTAGATCCTAGAAGCATTGTAAAGAGCAGGGAGAGTGAAGAAGAAATAATTATCTAAATTTCTCCCAATTTTATAAAACTAGAAAGTCACAGCTGGCCCCAAGTTGAGTGAATAAAAAGCATTCCCCACTAAGGCACATTTTTGAAAACCTGAAAACAGTAAGAGAAAAAGACCTTTTAGCAAAACAAAAACATGTAAGAATGAATTTCTTACAGTTCTTTGTCATTAAATATACAAACCAGGAGACTATCAAATCACAACTTGAAAGTCTGAAAAGGATAAAAGGAAAAAAAGAAAAACTAGAACTTAAAGCTAGTGATATATCCTTCAAAATTAAGGAGGTATAAATTATGTTTTAAAACAAATGTAGAGGCTTGTATCACCAGAATAGTACCAATACAAGACAGAGGAAGCCAGTGTTTATAGAGAACGAATGACATAAAATGAAAATAGAAAAATAGGAATGTATGAAAGGTAGGGAGACAGAAATGAACAGAACTTAAATAGGGAGAAGTCCAACATCAAAATATTTAGATGTGAAAAACAGATATCCAGGACCAGAGGGGGCTAATAAATGGCTTATAGATTTTTTAAAAGGAAAGGAATCCTAAAGACATCCAGAAACTAGTTGTATTAAAGGGCTTCAGGAGTAAAGGATAGCTGAGAACTTACCAACTTTTTCCTGAAGAGCCTCTAAAAAACATAAATGCAAAGACCAATATCAATTTCATGAGATAGACACAGGATATGAAATTCAAACCGGCTGAAATATTTTATACTTAGAATTTATGCTGTCAGGATGCAGAATACTCACATTCACCCACACAGAGAAACAAACAGGGAATCAGAGCTCACTTATTATTTGGTTTATTTTATTTTTCTTTGACTGCTGATAAATATACAGTCATGTCTCATAATGTGGTACCTACATTGTGTAAAGTCACCTCAAACATTGTATTGGAGAAAATAGAATCACTGCTCTATAGATGTCTAATACAGAGTTAGGTTTCTAGGTGCTTCTATGCTCAAAGATTTTGTCCACCAGTTACTATGGAATTTTATTGAATTTGAGTTTCTGTTTTAACACAGCCTGAAGAAAGCTGATGTTCACTACATCACATGGAGAAAAAGGAGGGAAAGTACTAAATGGCTGTAAAGGAGGTTTAAATACAATGACCTGAACTTTTCTTGGAGAAATCTGACATGTCATAAACCTTAAATAGGCTTACATTTCAAAGACATCTTGACAGAATTTATGAGAAAAAAAAACTACCGGTTCTCTTGATTGCAACAAGACCAATCAAAGAAGTAATGATTGAGAAACTTGAATGGCAAATGAAGTGCCTAAGTTCATTTGGAAAGATAAGCTAATAAGACAAAAATCAAATAAAAATGTTGTTTCTGTGTTAGTTCAAGAAGATTATCTGTGCCTGTTGAAGGTATACAGGAAACAGAAGAAATAATAACAAGGTCCCCAGTGGAATACATTATTGGTAATTGCCTTTGCCTTGTTTACTCTTCTCTAAAAAGAATGAAGGAAGAAACAATCCATTCCAAATGATTGCATTTTGTCATGAAGAAAGAAAGACAAAATGAAAAACACTTTTATAACTTATTTTCTGATTCATAATGAGTTGGGGCTTCCCTGGTAGCTCACTGGTAAAGTATTCACCTGCTATACTGTAGGAGTGAGTGAGTGAAAATCGCTCAGTTGTGTCTGACCCTTTGTGACCCCATGAACTATACAGACAATGGAATTCTCCAGGCCAGAATACTGGAGTGGGTAGCCTTTCCCTTCTCCGGGGTTCTTCCCAGCCCAGGGATTGAACCCAGGTCTCCTGCATTGCAGGCAAATTCTTTACCAGCTGAGCCACCAGGGAAGCCCATACTGTAGGAGACCCAGGTTTAATCCCTGGGTTGGAAAGATGCTCTGGAGAATGAAATGGCAACCCATTGCAATATTCGTGCCTGGGAAATCCCATGTACAGAAAAGTCTAGTGGGCTACAGTCCAAATGGTTGCAAAGATTATAACATGACTTAGCAACTAAACAGCAACAAAGGAATAGAAAGATGATGTTACATGTCAGTGAAGAGGGATCTACATCAAATGAGACTTTCTTGGAGAAAACTGGTAAGTCAGAAGTTTAGAATATCCAAACTTGGCATGTATCTTAGTGATGAAATTCTGTTAGTGGAAAGGCTTTCTCTCCTTGATGGCAATGACTAGAAATACAAGAGAGGTAATAATGCTGTAAATTTAATAGCAGATGAAGATGGATAGCTTGAGTTGGAAGAATATGGTACTATATAAAATCATGTAAAAGTATGTCTCTGCATCTAAGGGAGATGATCTTTAAGAGTTGAAGGCAAGAGCATAAGAAATAGATGAGAGAATGACAATGTACACAGTGGAATACGTTATTGGTACTTGTCTTTTTCTTGATTACCTTCCTTTGAGAAGTAAAAGGAAGAAATGAGCAATTGATTCCATATAAAAACCTAATGTTAAAAAAGAAGGAGAACCAAAATTAGGACTCCTTTCATAGGGTACTGTGTGGTGCAACCTGATGTACATTTGTGAAAACTGGAGCCATAAATTTCCAAAGGACATCTCATCAATCAAAGGCTGGGTTGTCTTACATCCCTCCACCCCTTTCTGCTAAAGGAACTAAAAATGAAAGAAAGTGAAAGTCGCTCAGTTGCATCCTACTCTTTGTGACCCTATGGAACAGTCCATGGAATTCTCCAGGCCAGAATACTGGAGTGGGCAGCCATTCTCTTTTTCAGGGGATCTTCCCAACCCAGGTCTCCTGCATTGTGGGCGGATTCTTTGCCAGCTGAGCCACCAGGGAAGCCAAATTGGGAAATAAAACCCTAAGATAAGATAGGGCAGGAATTCTTTGGGGATGCACAATATTAATCATTTTACTTTGGTTGGGCCACCCTTTTTTTACAATGAAATTCATATATATACACATGTTGGGGACAGATCAGCTTTCCAGGCAGCTCAGTAGTGAAGAATCTGCCTGCCAATACGGGAAATGTTGGTCCGATCACTGAGTGGGAAGATACCCTGGAGAAGGACGTGCCCACTCCAGTATCATGTGGGGATAATTCCATGGACAGAGGAGCCTGGAGGGCTACAGTCCATGGGGTTGCAAAGAGTCAGACATGAGTGAGTGACTGAACTGAACTGAAAACAAACCTTTGAAGATTCAAGCCCATTCTTGAGTAACTTAACTCTGTGCCAGAGAAATTCAGTACTCACAAAACAAAACACAGGCTCCAGAAGTCAATGAATTAAGTTTAAATAGCCAACATCCTACAGAAAATTTACTAGCTAGATGGAGGAGAAAAATACAATCTATAATTAGGACAGAAGAACACAAAAGAAAAAGACCTGGAATAATAGATGAGGGAATTAAATAATGGTTTAAATGCCATATTTTTATCTGTATTATTAATATGTTCACTAATTTAAAAAACATGAAACATTATGAAAGAAAGCAAAAAGTACAAAAAGGAAACAAGTAGAATGCTTTAGAATAAAAAATACAATGTTAGAAATTTTACTCAATACTGCATATATCAGACACTGCAGAAGTAAATAACTAAAAATTAAGACAGAAATAAAATATAACCACACTAAAGCACAGAGGTAAATGGCATCAACTGAATTGATGCACATGTGTTTTAGATCCTAGAAGCATTGTAATGAGCAGGGAGAGTGAAGAAGAAGTAATTGTCTAAATGTCCCCAAATTTTATAAAACTAGAAAGTCACAGCTGGCCCCAAGCTGGGTAAACAAAAAGAGCTACTCACCAAGGCACATTTCTTAAAATCTGGAAAACAGTCTGAGAAAAAAGACATTTTACCATAAAATAAATAAGAATGAATTTCTTATAGTTCTTTGTCATTAAATATGCAAACCAGAAGACTATCAAATCACAACTTGAAAGTCTGAAAAGGAAAAAGGAAAAAAGAAAAGAAAAACTAGAATTCTAAAGTTAGTGATATACCCTTCAAAATTAAGGAGGTATAAACTATTTTTTAAAACAAACAAATGTAGAGGCTTGTTTTACCAGAATAGGGCCACCACAAGATAGAAGGAGCCAATGTCTATAATGAAAATAGATGAATGGGAATGTATGGAAGGTAGGGAGACAGAAATGAGAAGAATTTAAATATGGAGAAGTACAACATCAGAATTTTTGATGTGAAAAACAGATATCCAGGAGCAGAGGGGGCCAATAAATGGCTTATAGATATTTTAAAAGACAGGGAATCATAGAGACATACAGAAGCCAGTTGTATTAAAGAGCTTCAGGAGTAAAGGATATCAGAGAACTTACCACCTTTTTTCTGAAGATCTTCTGAAAAATATAAATGCAAAGATCAATGTCAATTTCATAAGATAGGCCCAAGATATGAAATTCAAACTTAATGAAATATTTTTATTTAAAATTTACACTATTAGGATGCAGAAAACTACTCACATTCACACACACAAAGAAGCACACAGGGAAGCAGAACTCACTTATTATTTGGTTTGTTTTCTTTTATTTGGTCCTAGACTGCTGTTAAACACAGTCATTTCTCATATTGTCACAGCTACATTATGTAAAGTCATCTCAAACTTCGTATTAGAGAAAACAGAATCACTGCTCTATAAATGCCTAGTATAGAATCAGGTTTATGGGTGTGTCTATGCTCAAAGATTCTGTCCACCAGTTACTATGGAATTTTATTGAATTTGAGTTTCTATTTTTACCCAGCCTGAAAAAAGCTGATTTTCACTACATCATGTGGAGCAAAGGGAGGGAAAGCACTAAGTGACGGTAAAGGATGTTTAAATCAAATGAGCAAATTTTTTCTTGGAGTAATCTTAAATGTTATAAACCTTGAATATGTTGACATTTCAAAGACATCTTGATAAAATTTATGAAAAAAACTACCTGTTCTCTTGATTGCAACAAGAAGACCAAAGAAGTAATGATTGGGAAAACTAAATGGCAAATGAAATGAGTAAACTCAGTTGGAAAGATAGCTAACAAGACAAACATCAGATAAAAATATGTGTTTATGTGAGTTGAGGAAGTTGATCCTTGCTTGTTGAGGCAAGGGTACAAGAAACAGATGAAATAATGGCAAGGTCCCCAGTGAAATGCATTTTTGGTACTTACCTTTTTCATATTGCCCATTCTCTAAAAAGTAGAAGGAAGGAAGAAACAGTTCATTCCAAATAAATGCGTTTTATCAGGAACAGAGAAGGACAAAATTCAAAGCCCTTTTATAATTTACTCTTTGAAGTATATTGACTTAGGGCTTCCCTCGTGAGGAAGAGAAAGAATCTGCCTGCCAAGCAGGAGATCCAGGTTTGATCCCTTGGTCGGGCAGATTCCCTGGAGATGAAAATAGCAACCAACTCCAGATCTTGCCTGGGAAATCTCAAGGACAGAGAAGCCTGTTGGTCTACAGTCCATGGGGTCCCAAAAGAGCCAAACACAACTTATTGACTAAAGAACAACAACATATTGACTCATATTTGTGAGAACTGGTTCATTAAAGTTCTAAAGGACATTTCAACACTCCACACTGTTTTATGTTTTGTTTGCTTTTTGCATTACCCCACATGTTGGTTGGTGCAAGAAGAGTTAAGATAAGCAATGAAAAATAAGAAGAGGAACGACAGGACTTCCACTGCATTAAATGATGTCCATCATTCATCTTTCATTGAGTTTTTTCAGACTAACATGCACACACACATGACACAGGTATGACACAAAAAGTGATAAGGAGGTGCACAGTAAAGGTACCCATCTGTCTAAAACTGTACATGTAGCAGTAGTTATATAAAACCTCTAATGTACATTGCAAAGATATATTATTAAATTATATTCTCTATGAAAACAAGAATATAATTTTAAAATGTCTTTAGAAAAACAGAATGCTAAAATTTATGATGATATTCGGTTTTCTTTTGGAAATATCTCAGGACAATAGTTACATGTGTTCATCATATAAAATTTTCAAGAAATCTAGAGCCATATTTGGAGAAGGCAATGGCACCCCACTCCAGTACTCTTGCCTGGAAAATCCCATGGACGGAGGAGCCTGGTAGGCTGCAGTCCATGAGGTTGCTAAGAGTCAGACATGACTGAGCGACTTCACTTTCACTTTTCACTTTCATGCATTGGAGAAGGAAATGGCAACCCACTCCAGTGTTCTTGCCTGGAGAATCCCAGGGACGGGGGAGCCTGGTAGGAGGCCGTCTCTGGGGTCACACAGAGTTGGACACGACTGAAGTGACTTAGCAGCAGTAGCAGAGCCATATTATATCTGAACTTCCATTAAGACTTAGTCCATCTACAAATATTTAAAAGGAATAAAATTTGCCAATTTGATAACTGTGTCAATAAAATACAAAAGAATAAATTATAGGTGTTATGATTGGTTATTTTCTCTAAGGTAGGGAAAATTATTAATATATTTAACAATGAAAAGATACTAGAAGTATTTCATAGCCATATGAATATATACACATATTCAGTAAAAATTAGCATAAGGGAAAATATACCATCTAGTATTATTTGTAATTTTTGTTTGTAACTTCATTTTATAATAGTTACACAAGGCAAATGCTCAAAATAATTATAAATCCATGTCAATTAGTGCACAATATAGAAAGATACCATTTTTGACATCAATTACAAGAGAGAGGAGATAAAGCTGCATATAAGTAGAGTACTTTTGACCCAATTGAAGTTAAGTTGCTGTCAATTCAAAATACATTGTTCAAACTTTTGGATATTAGATACTACTCCATGCTCTGAACAAACAAAATATCCATGGAATATACACAAAAGGAAGTGATTAAGTAATCTCAATATGTCACAATAAAAGGATAATTAATTCAGAGAAAGGTAGTGATGAAAGACAAAAATCCTAAAGACAGAAATCAAGGAGCAAGAAGGTAAAAGTCTTTCTCAATCATTAATTATTTCAAATGTAAATAGACTAAATTCAATCAAAGTACATAGATTGGATGCATAGACTTAAAAAATATACAATCATACTCTGTCTAAAAGTGACTAATTTTAGACACAAATACACACAGGTTGAAATTGAAATTATGGAAGAAAATGTCCATTCAAATAGTTTTACATTCAAAGAGTTTTACAAACCAACTCATTGAGTCACCAACTCAGAAGGGAGTTTGATTCACATCTGTTGGTCCACAGTAATTTCCCAGATTTTTTCTGATCTGGATTGCCAGAGCTTGAAATGTGTGCTCTGTGCTCCCTATAACAGTACAGAAGAAAGGGACTGTACTACTCAGGGCTATATCCTTGTGATGGAGCACGTCAGTCATGTGAACCAGGTCTTTTGCTCCCAAGTGCTCTAGCTGGGTAGAGAATGGAGTTGTCTCAGAAGCAAGAAGGAGACTCTGGACTTTTGTCTTTGTAGGATGATAAAGCAATATTCTAGTTGCAGGTGTCCATTTCCTCACTTGAATGCACACACAAATGATCACATATATACACAAAGTTCGATTATTAAGTGGCTTTCTTATTTCCTTTGTGCAAATAAAGCACAATGAGACTGCCTAGTACTGGAAAAGGAAGTTATTTTATGTTCACTTAACAATTTGTGAAAACCAATTAAATTTAAGCCAGGGTTGTTACAGAGAGGGCAATGATTCCATGTACCTTTCCATTTTCCCTTCTGCAGTCCAAATTTAGTATTAGCCTTTATTCTTCTCAAATTCAGTGAACTTCTGAACTCTGCCTACTCGTGTAAACCTAGATTCTGCTATGGAGTCTTCTTTGTATCTTTCTAATCCTTACATGGGTCCACATTCCTTTTATGGTGAAAAAATATGCCATTGTGTGGCTGTACCACTTTGGGTTCACTTTTTTGGCCATTATCAAAAATGCTGCTGCAAACACTTGTGTACACATTTGTGTGTGTGAGTGAATATATACTTCAATTTCTCTTGGGGTGGAACTATACAGTTATAAGGACCTGGAATGTTAGGTCCACGAATCAAAGAAAATTAGACATGTTCAAGTAGGAGATAGTAAGAATAAACATCAACATCCTAGAAATCAGCAAACTAAAATGGATGAGAATGGGCGAGTTTAATTCAGATGACCATTATATCTACTAATGTGGCAAGAAGCCCATAGAAGAAATGGAGTAGCCCTCATAATCAACAGAAGAGTCCGAAATGCAGTACCTGGGTGCAGCCTCAAAAATGACAGAATGATCTCAGTTTGTTTCCAAGGCAAGCAATTCAACATCACAGTCATCAAAGTCTATGCCCCTACCACTAATACCAAAGAAGCTGATCAGTTCCATGAAGACCTAGAAGACCTCCTTGAACTAACATCTAGAAAAGATATTCTATTCATCATCAGGGATTAGAATGCAAAAGTAGGAAGTCAGATATACTGAGTAACAGACAAATTTGGCGTTGGAGAACAAAATGAAGCAGGGCAAAGACTAACTGAATTCTGCCAAGAGAATGCACTAGTCATAGCAAATACCCTTTGCAACAACACAAGACACAACGTTACTCGTGGACATTACCAAACGGTCAATCAGTCAGTCAGTTCAGTCACTCAGTCATGTCCAACTCTTTGCAACCCCATGAAGTGCAGCATGCCAGGCCTCCCTGTCTGTCACCAACTCCCGGAGTTCACTCAAACTCATGTGCATTGAGTGGGTGATGCCATCCAGCCATCTCATCCTCTGTCGTCCCCTTCTCCTCCTGCCCCTAATCCCTCCCAGCATCAGGGTCTTTTCCAATGAGTCAACTCTTCACATGAGGTGGCCAAAGTATCAGAGTTTCAGCTTCAGCATCAGTCCTTCCAATGAACACCCAGGACTGATCTCCTTTAAGATGTACTGTTTGGATCTCCTTGCAGTCCAAGGGACTCTCAAGAATCTTCTCCAACACCACAGTTCAAAAGCATCAATTCTTCAGCCCTCAGCTTTCTTCACAGTTCAACTCTCACATCCATACATGACCACTGGAAAAACCATAGTCTTGACTAGACGGACCTTTGTTGGCAAAGTAATGTCTCTGCTTTTTAACATGCTGTGTAGGTTGGTCATAACTTTCCTTCCAAGGAGTAAGCGTCTTTTAATTTTATAACTGCAATTACCATCTGCAGTGATTTTGGAGCCCCCAAAAATAAAGTCTGATACTGTTTCCACTGTTTCCCCATCTATTTCCCATGAAATGATGGAACCAGATGCCGTGATCTTAGTTTTCTGAATGTTGAGCTTTAAGCCAACTTTTTCATTCTCCTCTTTCACTTTCATCAAGAGGCTTTTTAGTTCCTCTTCACTTTCTGCCATAAGGATGGTGTCATCTGCATATCTGAGGTTATTGATATTTTTCCCGGCAATCTTGATTCCAGCTTGTGCTTCTTCCAGCCCAGTGTTTCTCATGATGTACTCTGCATATAAGTTAAATAAGTAGGGTGACAATATACAGCCTTGACGTATTCCTTTTCGTATTTAGAACCAGTCTGTTGTTCCATAACTGTTGCTTCCTGACCTGCATACAGGGTTCTCAAGAGGCAGGTCAGATGGCCTGGTATTCCCATCTGTTTAAGAATTTTCCCCAGTTTATTGTGATCCACACAGTCAAAGGCTTCACTGTAGTCAATAAAGCAGAAATAGATGTTTTTCTGGAACTCCCTTGCTTTTTCGATGATCTGGCAAATGTTGGCAATTTGATTTCTGGTTCCTCTGCCTTTTCTAAAACCAGCTTAAACATCTGCAAGTTCACGGTTGACGTATTGCTGAAGCCTGGCTTGCAGAATTTTGAGCATTACTTTACTAGCATGTGCTGCTACTGCTAAGTCACTTCACTGGTGTCCGACTCTGTGTGACCCCATAGACAGCAGCCCACCAAGGCTCCCCCATCCCTGGGATTCTCCAGACAAGAACACTGGAGTGGTTTGCCATTTCCTTCTCCAAAAAAAACTAGCATGTGAGATGAGTGCAATTGTGTGGTAGTCTGAGCATTCTTTGGTATTGCCTTTCTTTGGGATTGAAACAAAAACTAACATTTTCCAGTCCTGTGGCCACTGCTGAGTTTTCCAAATTTGCTGGCATATTGAGTGCAGCACTTTCACAGCATCATCTTTCAGAATTTGAAATAGTGCAACTGGAATTCCATCACCTCCACTAGCTTTGTTCGTAGTGATGGTTTCTAAGGCCCACTTGACTTCACATTCCAGGATGTCTGGCTCTAGGTGAGTGACAACACCATCGGGATTATCTGGGTCATTAAGATCTTTTTTGTACAGTTCTTCTGTGTATTCTTGCCACCTCTTCTTAATATCTTCTGCTTCTATTAGGTCCATACCATTTCTGTCCTTTATCGAGCCCATCTTTGCATGAAATGGTCAATACTGAAATCAAATTGATTACATTCTTTGTAGCCAAAGATGGAGAAGCTGTACACAGTCAGCAAAAACAAGACCTGGAGCTTACTATGGCTCAGATCATCAGCTTCTCATAGCAAAATTCGGGGTTCATCTAAAGAAAACTGGGAAAAACACTAGGCCAGCCAGGTATGACTTAAATCCCATATGAATTCACAGTAGAGGTAATGAACAGACTCAAGGAACTAGATCTAGTTAACAGTGTGCCAGAAGAACTATGGACAGAGGTCTGTAACACTGTACAGGAGGCAGTGAACAAAAGCACCCTCCCAAGAAAAGAAAAGCAAGAAGCCAAAGTGATTATCTGAGGAAGCTTTACAAAAAGCAGAAGAATGAAAAGAAAGGAAAAGCAAGGGAGAGTGGGAAAGGTACATCCAATTAAACGCAGAGTTTCAAAGAATAGCTAGAAGAGATAACGAGTCCTTCTTCAATGAACAGTGCTTAATAAGAGAAGAAAACAACAAAAAGGGAAAGACTAGAGATCTCTTCAGGAAAATTGGAAACATTAAGGGAGCATTCCACCCAAAGATGGGCACAATAAAGCATAAAAATGGTGAAGGCCTACTAGATGCTGAAGAGATCAAGAAGAGATGGAAAGATTACAAGGAAGAACTGTATAAAAAATGAACTGAATTACTATGATAGTGTAGTAGCCAGACATTCTAGAATGTGAAGTCCAGTAGGTTTTAAGCAGCACTCCTGCTAATAAACCTAGTGGATGCAATGAAATTCCAGCAGAACTATCCACATCCCTAAAGGAGGATGCCATCAAGGTTTTGCATTCATTATGTCAGCAAATCTGGAAGATCCAGGAGTGGTCACAGGACTGAAAAAGATCAATCCTCATCCCAATTGCCAAGAAGGGTAGTATCAAAGAATATACTAACCACCAGACAATTGCACTCATCTACCATACTAGTAAGGTCATGCTTAAAATCTTGCATGCTAGGCTTCAGCATTATGGGAACCAAGAACTTCCAGATGTCCAAGGTTGGTTCAGAAAAGGAAGGGGAACTACAGATCAAATTGCCAACATTCACTGTATTCTAGAGAAAGAAAGGAAATTTCAGAAAAACATCTATCTCTGTTTCATCAACTATGCTAAACCTTTAACTATGTGGATCATTACAAACTGTGGAAAGCTCTTTTTTTTTTTTTGGAAAGCTCTTAAAGAGATAGGAATACCAGACCATCTTACTTGTCTCCTGAGAAACCTGTATGCAGGTCAAGAAGCAATAGTTAGAAACCTGTATGGAACAATTGATTGGTTCAAGGTGGAGAAAGGAGTACAATAGGGCCTTCAGCTGTTACCTTGCTTGTTAAACCAATTCGCTGAGGACATCATGAGAAATGCTGGATTGGATGAGTTACAAGCTGGAATCAAGACAGATGGGAGAAACATCAACAACCTCAGATACGCAGATGACATCACTCTAATGGCAAAAAGTGAAGAGGAACTAAAGAGCCTCTTGATGAGGGTGAAGAAGGAGAGTGAAAGAGCTGGCTTAAGAATTAAATATTAAAAAAACTAAGATCATGGCATCTATCCCTATTACTGCACGGCAAATGGTAGGGGGAAAAGCAAAAGTAGTAACAGATTTCCTCTTCTTGGAAGCTCCAAAATCACTGTGAATGGTGACTGCAGTCGTGAAATCAGAAGACAATTGCTTCTTGTCAGGAAAGCGATGATGAACCTAGATGGTGCATTGAAAAGCAGAGATACTACTCTGCTGACAAAGGTGTGTATAGTTAAGGCTATGGTCTTCCCAGTGGTCATGTACGATTGTGAGAGCTGGGCTGTAAAGAAGGCAGAATGCCAAAGACTTGATACCTTTGAACTGTGGGCTGGAGAAGACTCCTGAAAGTCCCTTGGACAGCAAGGAGATCAAACCAGTCAATCTTAAGGGAGATCAACCCTGAATATTCACTGGAAGGACTGATGCTGAAGCTGAAGCGCTAGTATTTTGGTCATCTGATGGGAAATGATGACTCATTGGAAAAGTCCCTGGTGCTGGGAAAAATTGAGGGCAGAAGGAGAAGAGGGTGTCAAAAGATGAGATGGCTGGACAGCATCACTGATGCAATGAACATGAACTTGGGCAAAGTCCAGGAGATGGTGAAGGACCAGAAGGGCTGGTGTGCTGCAGTCCATGGGGTTACAGAGTCCAAAAAAAAACTGGGCGACTGAACAACAACAATGGTAATTCTACATTTAACTTATTGAGAAACTTCTAAACTGTTTTCCACAGTGACTGTGTTGTTTTACATTTCTCCACATTCTTTCCAACACTTGTTATTTTCCACTTGGTGAGGGGGGAATGTAGGGAGGACATAGAATATCCGTCTTAGAGGGCATGATGTGTCTGACTCTTTGCAACCCCATGGATTCTATAGTCCATGGAGTTCTCCAGGCCAGAATGCTGGAGTGGGGAGCTCTTCCCTTCTCCAGGGGATCTTCCCAACCCAGGGATCCAGCGCAGGTCTCCTGCATTGCAGGCAAATTCTTTACCGGCTGAGCCACCTGAGAAGCCCATATTGTGGTTTACATTTCCCAAGTAACTAATTGTGCTGCACATTTTTTCAGGTGTTTGTTGACCATTTGCACATCTTCTTCAGAGAAATATCTGTTCAAATCATTTGTTCATTTAAAAACTTGAATTGCTTTTCTTTTTATTATTTAGTATTACAAATTCTTTATATATTGTTCATACTAAACTCTGATGAATAATTTGTAAATATTTTCTCTCTTTCTATGAGTTGCCTCTTCACTTTTTTGATAGTGTCTTTTGGTGCACAAAACTTTTAACAAAGTCAAATTTATGTTTTTCTTTGTTTGGTTGCACTTTTGGTATCATAACTAAGAAACCTAAACCAAGCGCCTAACCCAAGATTTATACCTATGCTTACATTTAGATCTATAATCCATCTTGAGTTAATGCTCCACATATGATGTGAGATAGAGGGCAGCTTCATTCTTTTGCCTGTAGATGTTTACTTTCCCTTCACTGTTTATACCTTGATGTGCTCTCATTTGACTCTGGTATCCCCAGACCTCATCATCTTGCCATCATCACATTTGTTAGAACTGGATTGTGATTGATATTTATTTTTTCTTTATCAAATTATCCTTGCATTTAAGATACAGTTTAGCTGCTCATCAAATTATAGTTTAACTTTTCTCCTTCAACAATTGAAAATAAAACTCTTCTGCCATTTTTATTCAGTGCTGTTGTGCATCTAATTTTTGTTTAAGCAGTGCTACTAAAGTGTGATCCATGTGTGCATGTATGATAAGTCACTTCAGTCATGGCCAGCTTTTTGTGACCCCCATGGATGGTAGCCTGCCAGACTCCTCTGTCCATGGGATTCTCTGGGTAAGGATACTGGAGAGGGTTGTCATGCCCTCCTCCAGGGGTCTTCCTGACTTAGGGGTCAAACCCACATCTCCTGAAAATCCTGCATTACAGATGGATTCTTTACCACTAGTGCCACCTGGGAAGCCCCAAAAGTGTGATCCATAGATCAGTGCATATTTGTAAACTGTTTCTTACTAATTCTTCATGAAACAAATATAGAAATAAAGTATTACAACATTTGGAGTGAATTGATAGAAAATATTAGGTATATGATATTTAATAATAAAATTTCCAATCACATGTCTTTGTACTCACTTCATCATTTCCAGTAGTTTATTCAGAAAAGTATGTCTGTGATATATAATATATAATGCAAAAAATATTTACAACAACCACAAGATGTGGAAAATATTCTTCTCTGCAAATTATTTGAGAAACACTGCTTGATGTGGCTGGAAACTTTGGTAATGCAGATTCATGGAGACTTAAATCAAGAGGCCTCATAATCGGTGGTCCTGAGGACACCCGTCAAGACGGGAATCCTTGGGTTTACAAAAAATGGGCTACTATCTTCACAACTTATAGGTTCTTATTCTAAGTCACTCAGTATCATGCAGATGGGGAGAACTCCATGGATTTCAGTTTGAAGTAAGGATAGACTGACCCAGAGAAGTTGGCGTGGGTGAAGGAGAAGATGTGGGTTTCATCAGTCATGTTATAGAAAGAAATGTCACTATCCTCATAATCCAAGAAAATCACAATCTTTAGTGGACACTTTTCAATCGGGAGAGACTCTTTTTGGAAAATGCCTTGGCGAGAACAAGTGAGAGCCCTGTATTCACATCCCTTCTTCTCTAAGACGTTGAACTTCATCTTCTGTAGATCACTGAGTAGCTCACTCTTCTCTGTGGGCTCCTCATAAATGCCTAGAGTCCATTCATCAGTGTCCTCAATGTCCACCTCCCAGTAATGTCTCCCCTTAGTGAATCCTTTCTGATCAAGTTTGAGAAGGTTGCCACCTCCTTGCTCTTTACATAATACTGCCTGAGGTTCCTTTCTGAAGTCAGAATTGTTCTGATGAACATTTTCATGATTTTCAATCACAAGAACTGGAAGAAATAAAAAGGAAAGGATAAAGCCAAGACTGTATATTTCAGAAAACTGTTGTACAGGGGAAACTTTAACAAAACAGAGCAAATGTGTAAGGAGTGGTGAAAAGAACACCTCTCCTCTGAAGGTGTGTGTGTTGGGGGAGGTGGAGCTGGGCGGGAGGAGGGTTTGATGTGTTCTCTTGCTACTTATTCTTGCTACCCATTCTATGCTACTTGTCTTATCTTTGCCATGGTCAGTGTTTTGACAAAGTGCCAGTGTGTGCAGGATCTTGAAATGTTTACTGAAGAACGGTGTTCCTGCCATGTTCTCTGCAAATTAGTCCTATTTTCCTCAGTCACAGGCTCCCTGTGAGCTGACCTCTCTACAAAGAACAGCCGAATTGCTATTTTGAGCCCTTTTTACTTAGTGTGGGGTCTCCTCAGCTGAGGGGCTATGTTAATTTCTGTTTCAGAACCAAGTGGACCCCACAGACAGGGAAGCTTTGTCAGCATTTGAAAGGGGAGGCACGACCAGAGTAGCTAATCCTAGCAGCAGTTGTCAGTTCAGGCTAACATTGAATGCTTTTCATGTCCTCCTTCTCTTTACCAGAACAGTAGTGCCTGTCTCTTCAACTAGGAGAGGATGTTAGGAAGGATAAGTAGGGTCTCAGAGGAGATCTCAGAGGGCAGGTTAGAAGGGGGTCAAAAAGATAAATAAAGAACCACTTACCACGTTCAAACTGTTCCTTCCTCCAGTCTGAAAAAGAGCAACATGAACTGAAACCAGACCAAAGTATACCCAGGGGATGAAAAGGAGATAAGATGACTTTCCTGACTCATCACCTTCTCGTGGTGACATTCCCTTCCTCCTCAAAACTCCTCAAACTCTGGTAGTGTCCAGAAACTACAGGACAAGTAGTATTCTTTCTGTGCTCTCAGATTAGAAACCATCACATAATTCAGCCAGTAGCTGGGGCTGTTCTCCAACTGAAGCCACATTTGGAGACCCCAGGAGTAGGGTCTGATCCTCTACATGCCACTCTACTGTGCTCTCCAGACCTCTGTGGGCCTCCTCATTGATGATGATAACTATAAAACATATTTTTAATTTAATTATATTCTATTCCTCCTCTAAACCCCTCCATCTATTTACAGTTTTTCTGGCCTATGTTCTCCTTAGAGTTTAAGTTTATGACCAAAGCATTTAAATGAGCCCTTATTACTTTGACCCAGATTGTAATCGGATAGCTTGTATTTTTCTCCAGAGACAGATTCCTAGTGGGAAAAAGAATTGCATCTGCTTATGCCTGTGGCCAATTCTCTTATAACAGGCCTTGTGATTTTATTTGAAGATTGGGTTTTCTCACTGAATCTTGAGACAATAGGTAGATAAGGACCCATCCATAATTCTTGGCTGGAGCAGCTCTGTGGTTTCTCACTAAACTGCCCTCCCATCAGAAGTGTAGCACTCAGATACATGGAATCTATAAATGTATGAGTCAAGGAGGACATCAGAGATCATGTATTCCAGTCTCTTCATTTAAAGAGATAAAGACACTGAGGTCAAGAAATATAAAACAACTTCCCAGTTGTAATTGACAGATTTGGAATTAAAAGTGTCAAAAGTTGTCCTTAGTACTTTGTTCACTCCTTTAGAAACACAGGAACATTTCTCAGTATCTCATAAAAGAAAACTCTTAACAAAACTGCTTAATCAGCTTTAATCCTTGGGAGGAGTTCCTCTCACCTTCTCTTATCAGAGCACTCATCAGGCTGTGTGTAGTTGCCTGTTCCTGATTTCCTTCCCCCAGTGGACTTTAAGTTCCACAAGGTCAGAGATAATAACTTGTGCCACCAACATCTAGCATGCCTGGCATATAAAACTTGCATAGATATATATTCAAGGAATGCCCTAGTGTGTTTTTGAGATCCAATACCATATTCCACACACACACAAACAGAAACAAATGAGTTATAAGCCTACAGAATATGTAGACTCAGATTTCAGAAGGTATGCTGCTTCTGCTGCTAAGTCGCTTCAGTCGTGTCCGACTCTGTGCGACCCCATAGATGGTAGCCCACCAGGCTCTGCCATCCCTGGGATTCTCCAGGCAAGAACACTGGAGTGGAAGGTATAAAAATAGCCAATTCCCCCTACCTCCAGATAAACATATTTATGCAGAAGATATTAAAATATTTTGAAAAACTGTTTTTCAACTTTTTCATACATAAACCTTCTCCCTATATATTGAATTTTACTTTATTTCAAATAGGTAAAATAAGTAAAATCATAGCTAATATACTTTTCTGAATATAAAATATATTTTCTGATCTTTTAAACTTTTTTTGCAGAGTAAAAATGCTGACATAATATATTCTTTATTCTTCCCAGATCTCCTCAAAGTCACCCTGAGTTCCATCTTTCTCTTCTCCATAGGGGAAGGGCTAACAATTCACATTCATGCTGTGTCCTACCCCAGTCATGTAGTGGAATTGACTAGTCAGCAGTTATTTCTCCTTCATTATCAGCTCTGGAAAACAATTGGTTATTTGAGTCTCCAAATACAAAATACTACAGAGTGATACCAAATAAAAATTTCACAACTTTCAAGTGTGTGTATGTGTGTTTATATTTATCACTCTGCTTATTATGCTCAGAATACCAGAGGCATTTGGCAAGACGAGGACCAGAGGTTTACATACCAGGATATATCAGGGCCTTCTTCCAGTCTAAAACAGAACAAATACAGGAAAGACAAGATGAGACATTAATCTGCAACCTCAAATTTGTCTTCCTTTCCATAATTTCTCTTCCACTAATCATCATGAATCCTTTAGTCTTTTCTCTGAGAATAGGGAACTGAGAACTTGTTGGACGTCAGGGCATCAATTGACATGACTGAGTTGCTTACCTTTATTGTATAATGCCTTTCGTTGTTCTGAAAGAAACAACATTCAGTGAGAGACCCAGAACAGGTGTGAAAAGGGGTAAAAATTCTATACAGGGCATAAGAAGAGGTAAGACTCACCGAGATCTTCCTCAAGCTTCCCTGAAAGAGAAAGAGATAGAAAATCCATCAAATTGAGTTTTAGTTGCTCCTGAGCCCAGTGAGTAGCTAAGTGAACTCAATTTGACCTTCTCTTAAGGAGCCCATCATTAAGCAGGTGAGAAAGATTAACGAATATCTTTGTCAAATATAAAACGGCAAGCTCTAAGAAAAGTTATGTGGGAAGAATACTGGGGTCACACAGGAAGGCAAGTCCATGCTTCCCGGGAGTTCGATTTCTTAGGTGTTTCTGGAGCTTATTCTTGAAGGATAAAAAGGAAGAGACAATAAAGGAAGACATTTCTGCAAAGAGAAACAGGTTGGGGTACAGAGGCTTGAAAGGGCATGGTGTGGATTGGAGGCTTATGACCACTGCCCACAGATCTCCTAACTTCCCATGTGGTTTTCTCCTTTGCATAGAACTCCCAGTTCTGTGGAATTCTTGGCACCCTGTGTTTTCCTCAGGATTCTTCAACAATTTCCCCATCTACCCTGCACACACAGCATCTGCAGCTTTTCCAGGAACCTCTGATTTGACTTGCTGCCCGATTTACTTTTTAATGAATGTGCCTCTTCCTTCTCTCTCGCCACCTTGTCTCTTTCATGAGATGCTTTCTTCTTTTTCTCTACTTCTCCATTTTTGGCTTTATGTTCTTTCCAGCCAATGTAGCTGATCCCGATGAGGAGAAGCACCAGCACAGGGAGTGTCCCAGCCAGGGCTATCTTCCATGGAGACGTTCTGGGGAAGAAGGGCTCTGACACAGGCAAACGGAGACACAGTGAGAGACCAACCTGGAGGAAGCCCCGCCCTCTCTCCAAGGCTCCCTTTAGCCCTTCACTCCTCCCTGCCTGGAAGACACCCAGCTCTGCCTCGGGGTTTGTGCCTGACTGACCTGGAAGGAAGATGGCTGACGCTTTCTCCTGGCCAGAGACAGGGTTCTGGATAGAGCAGGTCACATTGCCAAGAGAGCTGTCTGTGACCACAAGAGATGCCTCTACATGGAAGAGCCCATCTCCATCTTGAGTCTGATATTCAGAGAGGGATAGTAGCTTCTCTCCCGCCGTGTCACTCCACTGCACCCTGGGTTTGGGGAACCAGCCACCTGAGGAGCACAGAACTTGGATCCCGTGATCCTCAGGCCCCATCATGCGAACGTGAGGGGCAGAGCCCAAGCCTGAGGAAAGAAAACATGTCCCTGAGGCCTGTGGTCCCTTGGGGCTCAGGAGTCCCTCAGGCTGAAGGTCTAATTGTCCATCACTAGGCTGATAAGTTGAAGAAGGCAATGGCATCCCACTCCAGTACTCTTGCCTGGAAAATCCCATGGATCGAGGAGTCTAATCGGCTGCAGTTCATGGGGTCGCTAAGAGTTGGACATGACTGAGCGACTTCACTTTCACTTTTCACTTTCATGCATTGGAGAAGGAAATGGCAACCCACTCCAGTGTTCTTGCCTGGAGAATCCCAGGGACGGGGGAGCCTGGTGGGCTGCCATCTATGGGGTCACACAGAGTCGGACAGGACTGAAGCCACTTAGCAGCAGCAGCAGCAGCAGCAGCAGCAGCAGCAGGCTGATAAGTAAACTGAAGTTCAGAGTTCAAAACTGCTCACAGTCAGCATTAGGCTTACCTCTGATTCTGAAATCAATATTAAGTTGATTCTGAAATCAACTTAATGCTTTCGCACTGTACTAGGACTGAGAGAGCTTTGGGGTCATTCCAAGAAGAAAAAAGCATGGGGACAATCAAAGAAAAAGTGAGTTTAATTCTACAAGTTGTCTTCTGACTGGGTAAAAAAATATTTGAAGGTGCCAGTACCCATCTGAATTAATACAAATTAATAAACTTTTGAGATCTTTTTGGATACCAAAATATCTACAGGAAGATTGCCTCCTTTGGTGTTTAAAAGCAGAGCATGTGATTCTGTCCTCATTGTACAGTTTAGGAAGCTGACATTCTGCAAGGCAACATATGGAAGATCCTGAGAAATACCAGTCTAGGGATCCAGATGTTCTCAACATAGGTATGCTAAGTTAACATACCTATCACATGCAGCTCCACAACAGCTTCCCGGGAGATGTGACCATCATTAAAATGACACCAATACTGGCCATCATCAGAGGCACGAACGTGTTGGATCAGCAGGGCCACAGCCCCTCTTCCGATGGAGTCTTCCACCAACTCTGTCCTACCACGGTACTCCAGCATTTGCTCCCCGTCTTGTTCCTGCCCATCCTGGTACACGAGCACCGCTGGGGAGAGCTGGGTTCGGTACCACCGGATCTGCATGTGGGCTGCACTCTGCTCGGAGGACAACTGGCAGGGCAGAGTGGCATCTGCTCCTAGTGAGACCTTGATGGGCTGAGCTGGTCCCATCACAGAAAACCCAGACGCTGCATGAAAATCAGAGACAGATTAGGGGAAGCAGTAGGGGAGGAGATGAGATGGTAGACCCACCTGCATTTCTTAATGTGAGACCCAAATGTATTTTTCTTATTTGTGTTTTTTGATATCCAATTAAAGAGACAGTATCAGAAAATGTCATTATTGAGGCCTCATGGCTGGTTATCTTCAAACCTGGAGTCTGAAAATTTCAACTTGAGGGGCCCCTTTTACTTTATGAAAGACAGATTCATGTCCCAGAAAGAATAAACGGTTTGTCCAAGATCATAACCAGCTCAGGGATCCTGAGTCCAAATTCTTTGTTTTCAAATTTGGGTTTTCGTGGCAGTGTAAACATTACAAAGTATATTGTAACAAACAGTTACATCAAATTTAAACAGATCACTAAGATCACTCACATTCAGTAAAGATTTAGATAAATATTATAGCTGTGATTTTTATGAGGTCTGCTCAAAGGATGTTGATGTGAAGGAGATCACTCCCACCCTTCACCTGACTCGTCAAGCCTTCTGTTGGCAGCAGGCAGAGCCATAATTTTCCCAGATATAACTGCCTTTGAGAGGGAGCAGAGTTGGGACTGGTGGACCTACTGTATAAGAAGAGCCACTGAAAACAAACCAACAAATGAAAGGTATGAGGGAAAACACTGACCTGGGGAGCCCCACATGGACACCCAGAGAAGGAGAGCGGGGAGAACACCAGCAGGAAAGAGGCCAGGAAAACCTGCCATCTTCTTCAGAGCAGAACATGGAGCACGCTGGAAGCACAAAACATTCATTCCGAGGATGCTGAGAAGGTGGTGAGAAGCCATCCGAGTGAAAGTTCTCAGAAGGAAAGAAAACAAATCCCATGTGCAAAGACTTACTTTTATACACAGGATTTTGGCTGTTTTCCCTTACAGACCTTGAGACAAACACCACCAACTCCCAACCGTTCCCATGGGGTTTTGTTTTTTTTTTTTCCTTCCCTCTTTTGTTTTTCTGAAAACCGTTTCCCCAGCAGGTGTAGGAAACGGTAAACCGTTCTCTTGTGTCCTGTGGGCTTGCCTGCTTATCTATGGATTCACCACCTCACCAGGGCTCTCTTGAAATTGAAAACCTTGAGTTCAACGTTGAGAAATGAAGTCAGACTCAAAATTCATCCACTTTCCTCAGTCAAACTATTTCTCCCCTCCATTCACTTGTTCATTCATTCATTCATATATTAATTTATTTTGACCACAAATACTCTTGTAGCTTAATTCCTGAAAGGGAAGGGAGTTTTCTCACCACATGAGCCCAGAGCTCAAGCCCTTCTTTTCTCAGGACCCACATGTCCCACAGACACACCTGCACATCCCCACATGTTTTTCTCACCATCCAGGTTGAACCAAGGGGGTTTCTGGACCAAGCTCCGGGTCTCCTTAGTGCACCTACAAGATCTGGCTCCAGACACAATGTGCACCTGGTTGTTCTCGTGGTCAGCATCCAAGGGTGTGGCTGCAGGCGATGAAAACGGCAGGTTTCTAACCCATTCCTCAATTAGGAGAACATTCTTAGTAAGGAGGACAAATAATGCTGCCAAGAAGAATGGGTATTTGAATGCCTCTTCTGGAATGGGTTTAATGAGAAAGTCTCAGCCTGCCTCCAGCACTGCTACTAACTTTGAAAGTGGAAGTAATAGTTCATCCCAGAGGACTTTGGACTGGGCTGAGCCATAGAATGATAGAAACTCTAAAGTTGCTTTGATCGACAGTGTTCATTATGGCTCCCTGCTCCCACCTGCAAAGGACAGAAATTGCATTAGCTGGGGAGAAAGAATCATCTTCCTGTATAATATCCAAGTGAGTTGGTCATCCAAATTCTTGATTCACAAATTTAGATGATTGAGAGGATAAACCCAATAGCAGCACACTTCCTCCTACCACACCATAGCTGACATTGGAAGCCATGTGCAGAACTGCATGGGGGACAATAAGACATCAGGAATGGAGGACTCTGTGCTCTGAAAATATTAGGGCTCTGTTTCCAAAAAAACCTTAGGGTTCCCCAACATAGAATAGATGTAAAAACACAGTAATAGAGTGCCAGATACAAAATGCTCACACAGAGTTTTCTTCCCAGTTCACAGTCTTTCCAAGCATAATTTATGTTCTTTTCATGTCACACAAGATTTACAGATAATCAGGGACAAAAGAGGCAATTGAATAAATATTAATATGTAATTCTGGACAAATGAATACCAAAATCCTAAATAAATATTCTCTGGAGATAAGTACATTTGCCTTTTTTAAGAAATCAAATGTACTGAGATATAATTTGCCTACAATGGAATGCATGGCTTTAGAACATGCATTTCAATGAGGTTTCACAAATGCTTACACTCATGTAACTACCACTTCATTGAACAATGGAACATTTTTGTCTGTTGAAATTTTCCTCATGTCCACTGTCCATCAATCCTTTCCAAAGGGGAAAATAAAAAACAGTATTCTGATGTAAATTGTGATAGCTTAATCTTACCTACTCTTAGAAACTTCACCAAAACGGAGTCATACAGTATACACCCTTTTGTGCTTGGTTTTTTGGCTAAACAAAATGTTTTTTTGAGGTTCAACCACATTGTGTGTATCAGTGCATTTAAAATTTTTTCTTGCCACATATTATTACACTGTTTGAATATAGGACCATATATTCTGAATTTCCTTTGGGGCTGTCTCCCTTCCTCATACAGGCCCATCTCCTTCCACTCAAATTCTTTCACGCCACTCTAAGCAGCACTCCTCCATAAAACTATCCTGTCTTATTTGGGGTCTGATACCTACCTTATGGTTTAGGTCTGAAACACTAAAGAACGGGAAGGGAAAACTAAAGGAGAAAAGGAACTATCTGAAAATATTATTTGCCTCTTTTGTTTACTCTGAAATGTATGATACGTCTTTGTGTATATATTCTATCTCAAAATGTAGATAGACTAATATACATTTCCAACAGTTAGAAAAAAGTAAATTTTAAAAATTCACATACATATTTAGGCATTTTTCCCAATTATAGAGAATTGTTTGAGCCAATTAATCTGTGAAGAATATTTAGAGGGAATTACATTGAATACATACCAGCATTTGTGTGTTTAAGAGAGAAAGGTGAAAAGGGAGAGAGAGGGAAAGAGCTACAAGGCATTATTAATTTTAAAGAGAAGTTTTTAAAACAGTGTGAACAGTATGATCTTGCTTGTTTGCAAAAAATAGAAAAATCATAGCAAAATAATAATATTTCCACTCAGATATATGTATTTCTGAGTGGAGCAAATAAAGGTGTTTCTGTCTATAATTTTGGTTCTTTCTAATTTTCAGGTTTCTCTAACTTAAAAAGCTAAAGAATAATGTGTGTATATAAAAATCTTTAATGCAAATATGAAGCATATTAGGAAGATTCATTCATAGGAGATAAAGTATTAGAGAAACAATCAGCATTCTTGGGAATGAAAAATTGTCTTTAAATAGAAAACAAATGGAGGTGTCAGCTCTGAGTAGACACTGCTGCTGCTGCTGCTGCTAAGTCGCTTCAGTCTTGTCTGACTCTGTGTGACCCCGTAGACACTGCTGAAGATCAAAATATTGGGTTAGAAAAAGGGAGTTATTACGTGGTACTTTAAATCAAAAAGATTTAAAAATTAGGAAATTTAGGTTGAGCAAATCCACCCAGAACTTCAGCATTCACCCAGAATGTTTTCCAAGATGAAAAGATAAGGGGCAAGAATCAGAAGGAAGGTTACTTCACAAAAAGCTGACTACTAGAGAAGAGTCATTTATACACGAATTCTTGTAATGTTTTAGAGTTACAAACAAACAACTAAACAAAACACAAAACCTCAAAGTTCCAGGGTGCAGAAAAATTTGTTATGTACAAAAGAAAAAAAAATCAGATTCCATCATACATGTCATTCAATAGTAATTACTAGAAAACAGTTGAATGGAGTCTTCATTTTTGTCAACAGAAATTCAATTAACAATCAAGTGAAAAAAACAAAGGGAGAATTTCATTCAAGTCAACTGAGGATTATAATTCAGAGACAGATTCAGAAGCTCTGAGAACTCTCCCACCTGTTAGAAGTTGAAAGTACACCGTACACATTTTTTTCCCCCATGTGCTTTTTTTTTAATATAAATTTATTTATTTTAATTGGAGGCACCACCGTACACATTTTTAAGACAAAAGATTGTCATCAAAATGACATACTGACATCTTACATGAAAGTTCACCAGAGCTAGTCCAGGTAAGCATGTACAAAGCAAGTAGCAAGTCTCCACGATTCCTTACAGAGTCAGGAAAGAATGCTGTTCTTTTAAGAAGTTACATTGCTAGTATTAGAAGAAAGGAAAAAAATTATCATATAGTCAAGCCAGCATTCTCACCTTTGAGGAGGTCTTGTTAATGTACAATGCAGAAGCACAGTACATATTACAGGGGGAGGAAAGAGACCCAAACAGACAAATAGAGAATTTTGTGCTTAAATTTCCTTGTCCTGCTTTAAAATATAAATTTTATTTCATCACTTTCCTGAGTAGAAACTAGAATTTTCTAAACAACAAAACTAGCATTAAGTGTAAAAGAAAATTCTGGACAAGCAAGGAATCAGAAGTTGCTTCTTTTTTCTCATAAAACTTCTCTTATATAAGAGAAGTGAAGGTTGCAGGTTGAACACAAGGGCTTGGAGCGGGGAAAAGGCACAAATACTGCTGGGCGACATCCCGTAGTTGTTTACTCCCACTCTTTGTTATCTGACTTGGAGTAAAGTGAAAGATAGGAGATTTAGCAAATGTGTTCTGGCAGTATGGGCTTCCTAGGTGGCTCAGTGGTAAAGTATCCTCCTGCCGATGCAAGAGACTCAGGAGAGTTGGATTTGATCCTTGGGTGGGGAAAGTCCCCTGGAGGAGGAATGGCAACCCACTCCAATGTTCTTGCCTGGAAAATCCCACGGACAGAAGAGCCTGGGGGCTACAGTCCACAGGGTCACAAAAGTTGGACACGACTTCAAGACTGAGCACGCATGCATGTCCTGACATTAGTCACGTAGAAGTGGAGGAATCATGGGGTGACTTAATCTCCTTTTTCTGATACTTTCTTCCAATAGAGTATTTGCCTCCATGATGACTGCATGGTTTTCCTGCAGCAGTGCCTTTATACATTTTAATTGTGTTCCAAAAGTATGATAGCATTATTCATACTCATGTCAAACCCCTGCCTATTTAGGAAATGCAAATCCAAATCTCTAGTGAGATTAGATACTTAAGCAAGTTTCAAAGAGAATACTTGGGAGAAGCAGATAGTTTGGTATTAATTTTATAGATAGATCTGGGGGCGGCTTGGCACTCTAAGCACAGTGGAAGACGGAGTTAGGTGAGTGTCATACTGGGTCGTTCTACTAATGGATTTCTATTCATTAAAAACTGAAAGAAATTATTAAATCTCACCAAGTCAAAAAGTAAAAGATTTTATGTGGCATAGTTGTTATAGTATGTAAAACCTCTCTAACTTCATTTATATGTTCTGGAATGGTTTTGTTCATTTCTGATTAATTATGGTTATAAACTATTTTGAGTTCCAAACTGATTTTGCATTTTTTAATTCTGCTGTAGGCTGTTAGCACCATGCAGTCCTTGGAAGTTATGTGCTCATGATGAATGTCACTATTTGAAGGGGTCATCTCATTTCTCCGAATGATTTCTCTCTGAACTTTATTTTTATTTTAAAATTAATATTGCCATATTTAAAACTTTGTTAGGCTATGTGTGGTTTGTGAAAGGGAAAGGGAAATTCGCTCAGTGGTGTCTGACTCTTTGTGAACATATGGACTAGAGAGTCCACGAAATTCTTCAAACCAGAATAATGGAGTGGGTAGCCTTTCTCTTCTCCAGGGGCTCTTCCCAACCCAGGGGTTGAACCCAGGTCCCCTGCATTGCAGGCAGATTCTTTACCAGCTGAGCTATCAGGGAAGCCCCATGTCTGGTTTATACTTGTTTATTTCATGTTACTATATCTCTTACAATCCATACAGAGATGTTCAATCTTATATCCAGAATATCAAAAATGTAATTTAGAGTTTTTAAATTTTTTTCAGACTCTAACTCAGAATGTCTGTCATTCTAGGCAAGAAAGGCAATTATTCTAAAACTTGTAGGATTTGAAGGATCTTCAAAACACAAATCAATTATGTAGCCACACAGCAGAACGTAAAAGTTACTGATCCTCTTCTAAGTGGTTTACATATATTAATTCATGTAATCCTCATGACAGCTTAGGGTAGGTACTATTATTAAACCCATTTTCAGATGAGAAAACTGAGGCACACAGAAAGCTTATGTAACTTGATCAAAACCATGAGCTTGTATGTGACCTTACCAAGATTTTAACTCAGCCAGTCAAGTTCTAATATTTATGTTTTGAAGGCAATGGCACCCCACTCCAGTACTCTTGCCTGGAAAATCCCATGGATGGAGGAGCCTGGTAGGCTGCAGTCCCTGGGGTCGCTAAGAGTCGGACATGACTGAATGACTTCACTTTCACTTTTCACTTTCATGCATCGGAGAAGGAAATGGCAACCCACTCCAGTGTTCTTGCCTGGAGAATCCCAGAGACAGGGGAGCCTGATGGGCTGCCGTCTATGGGGTCACACAGAGTCAGACACGACTGAAGCGACTTGCAGCAGCCTGGATAAATACACTCTCAGAGAAAAAGAAATCTCTGGATTTTGACCCTTTCCTTGGAAGTGTGCAATTATTAGATGGATTTATTATTCATGCAAGGTCAAAGTTCTCTTTTCTTATCTTATTTGGCTTTCAGTTTTGAATACGTTGGCAAGATAGAGGAGAACCGCACTGCTGAGAATTTCCCGAGCAGGGGCCATCTTTCTTCTAGTTCTCTGAAACCTTTTAAAAAAAAAACCTAAGGCTTCCTTCAGGACCCCAAGGTTTCTAACGTCTGGTCTTCCCCTGGCATCTTGGAGCAAGTATCACAGGACACACCTGCAGGCAGCCCACAGAGGGGCGCCTGGAGGGACGACAAAGAGCATGGATTCCTGGTGCCTGTGGCAGCGTCAGTGAGAACTTCCAGGATGCCTTCATCCCCCTAAGAAGAACTTAGAAGACGTGAACAGTCTGTGTGAGTAGTACATTTTCTTGGTGATGGGCGAGAGGGAGGGAAGTGAGAGAATCTGGTCAAAGACCCTGGGGGTAGACAGGGGACAAGCCAAGTTGTATCTGCTCTTTCATCATATAGGAATGTATGGTGAGAAAATCTGTCGAGGCCAGAGCAATGTTTATGCTCAAGCCATCTCTCTCAGTGGTTGCTCACTGCTTTTTCTCTGTCTTTCCATCTCTCTAAACCCCTCTGATTCTTCTTCAGAGGGGTTTAGAGAGACTGTGGTCAGATTTATCACATCAGAGCATGGCAGTTGAAGTAAAGACTGTTTTCTGGGAAAAGGGGAAACAAAAGGCCCTCTTTTGTGAACGTCAAAGGCTTCCCTGATGGTCCCTGAGAGAGACACTAGGGTTTCAGGAGGCCATTTCTTAGAAGTCCTGTGAACCACTTAGCTGTAATCTTTTTTACCTCGTGGGTCCCATTTTTATCTTTACTCCAGCTATTTTCAGGACCCCCTCAATGTTATACTGTTCTCTACTCTGGAGAAGATGGTGTGCTCCCCGGTCTTCTCTCTGCTAAGAGACCTCTTTCTGATCCTGCTTTTCCAGATGTCCATGAGGGGCTCAGGTGAGAATATTTTATATACCTGGATTCTCTTACCCTCTGAGTAGAATCATTAGACCACTCTGCTGTGTCTTCTATAGACCTAGGTTAATTCCAAATCTTTTACTTTGATACAATAATGCATTTGCCCATACATAAGGGCAGATAAATCACTATTATTTTAGAGATTAGGACCAGGTAGAATTTCTTTTCTGTTGCCTTCTAATTCATTTGGATCTCAATTTCTGGAGGAATGCATTTCTGATGCCCAAGATCTGCCAAAACTCTAGCTTCATGATTTTCCAGCACTCCTTCACCTTCCTCCATTACTACCATTGCAATTTAAAAATAATCTGTTTAATACACAATCGCTCTGTTGACTGTGAGCTCCACAAGGGTGGAAATCTTCCTTGTCTTGTTCACTGCCATCTTCAGCCTGAATATGTGTGACAAATTATTGCTGTGTTAATGAGAGAGAGAATGCCCATGGGTCTCTGGGACCTGTGATGATGCTGTGCTCTAAAAGGCACAGGCAGGGTATTGCAATATTCTTTTCACTTGTGACTCCATTCCACAGATTCCTTTTCAGTGACTGGCCCCTCAGAACCCATCGTGGCCATGCTGGGTGCAGACACAGTGCTGCCCTGCCGTGTGTACCCAGCCATGAATGTGGAGAATATGGAGATCCGGTGGTTTCGCAATCAGTTCTCAGAGGCTGTCTTTGTGTATCAGAATGGAATGGAGCAGGTGGGAGAACAACTAGTAGATTTCAAAGGGAGAGCCGAGTTGGTGAAAGACTACATCACCGAGGGAAGAGTAGCTGTGAGAATCCACAGCCTCCGGGTCTCAGACAATGGAATGTACAAGTGCTTTTTTAAAAAAGGAACTGATTTCGAAGAAGCCGTTTTGGAGCTAAAGGTGATAGGTGAGTAATTATCAGAAAATACAGATCACTGTAAGGGAAATGTAAGTGTTCTGTATGTGATTAGGGGAGGAGGATGGTGAACAAAAGGCAACAAGTAGGTATCCTTGGAGGTGTCAACATCCTAGGCACTGAATTTAAACCTCAAGTCATCTTAATCTATTTATGCATTTATTAAGATGTACTTTAAAAATAAATGATTTCCATAAATATCTATCATAAAAATATATCATTTACTTCCCTCTATGTCTCTCCTCACATATTTTGAGGTAAATCACCGTGATTAGCAAAATGTACCATTACTCCCAGAGATGAGAATCCCAGCTGGCTACTGTGAGGGACAGAGGCTTAACTGGAAATGTTAGTGGTCCAGTCCCGCTAGCACTGTTTGGAGGAAATGAGGGTTTGACAGAGTAGATTGAGAGGCTGCTTCGTCGTGCTTGTTTTTTTAATTTCATATACATGGACTCTTTTATGTCTGCTTTGTTGTGGTTGTTTTGTTTTTTGTTAACCATTATGTTTGAGATCTTCCTATCTAGCTCATTGAATGTAGTTGTAGTAGTTCATTTCTCTCTTTTCTGTTTTTTTTTTTTTTGCTTTTACATTTAGATCTCGCATCTGTAGAAAGATATTTTTGATATAAAATTTCATGATAAGTTCAAAATAATTTTTTGTAATGTATCTATTCACTTATCTCCATACCAATAGTGAACAGTGTAGGAAATCTCCATCCAGATGTACAGTACATTGCTTCCCATAAACTTCTTATGGGTAACTAGTGTAAGTCTAAATTTTCTATCGGGTTATAATGATTTATCTGTCTATTTCTTTGGTATTTCCATCTCTAAAGCTTTATATTCTCTGCCAAGACAAACATAGTGTTTTTCTGGTTGTAAAGTTTTTCTCATTCTTTGAATATGTTAGGTTTACCTTAAATTAATACTCTCATTTAATACTACTTGTCAAACTATCTATACACGCATTTTATCCTCTTCTTTGTGTATAACTTTAGTGGAAAAGTCTAATCCATTAGGTCTTGAAGGAAAGGGTGACAAACTCTCCTGAGCCGTGTTACTGGGATCTCACTTTAATATCCGCCCAGTAAGAGGTCAAAGCTTTCATAGTTACAGAAGTAACCTCATGCAAATGACAGCATTTTTCAGTACCTTTCCTGTTAGTTTATTGACTTCTGGGTATGAAGACAGGTCCAATCTTTTAGAAGCAGTTTGTTGAATAGGACTGAGCCAGCCATGGTGGAGCCATATTTTATGATATCAAGTTTTATAAAGAAAAATAATACATAGTCTTAGAAGTCAGAACAGTCATCATTATCAAAGACATGGTGGATTCATCTAGTATTCTGGTAGTGTTATATTTTAACACGGGTGTTGGTTATGTGAACCTACTAGTAGACCCTGCCCATGCAGAATTGAAGAAGAGGAGGAGGAGTGGAAAGAAAAGAAAGGACTGAGAATGGAAAAGTTAAAACATCTTGACTCTTTCATGGACTCACTTTACCTTGTTAACTTCATCTTTTAGGTAAGCCTTACTCAGAGGAAGAAAGAAAGGAAAGGAAATTATTTAAGGAAGTGACTATGAGAAGTCTCAATTTAAGCAGCAGATGAAATAGACATGTGATATACATACAGTAATCTTTTTCTGAAAGAATTTAACATCAACAGATTTTACTCTGCTCCTTCCCTATTATCCTTCTATGGCCAATTGCAGATATGCTTGTATAGAGGAGATATGACAGACATTGGTATAAGTCCCAGAATCAGCTTCAATGCTCTTTTACCTTTTAAGCTTCAGATAACCATTGATCTCATGGGAAAAGAAAAGAACCCCCTTCCATCCACTGAGAACTATAGTGCTTTGTCCATCTTTCTCCACTGGTGTAGCTGTGAAATATGAGGGACATCTGGACAAAAACTCTCCAAGTCTCAGATGAATGACTCTCCTCTCCAGGTATAGGTTCTGGTCCTCGTGTTTTCTTGGTGGGTCCAGAAGATGGAGGAATAAGGTTGAAGTGCACAGGCAAGGGATGGTTTCCCCAGCCTGAAGTACAATGGGAAGATGTGAAGGGAAAGAAGATCCCATCTGTCTCTGAGGACGAGACACAAGATGATGATGGCTTGTTTCAGATTGAGGCATCCCTCATTGTGAGAGACAGCTCAACGACACAAATGTCCTGTTCCATGAAGAACCCCTTCTTTGGACAAGAGCAAGCGGAAACCATTTTTATCCCAGGTCCGTGCTGCTCATTTGGGAGATAGAAGAGGAGTAAGGAAGGGATATGGGCTTCCCTGATGGTTCAGTGGGTAAAAAATCACCTGCAAATCAGAGACACGGGAGATGTGTGTTTGATCCCTGGATTGGGAAGATTCCCTGGAGGGAGGAAATGGCAACCCACTCTAGTATTCTTGCCTGAGAAATCCCATGGACAGAGGAGCCTCGGGGCTCCAGACCATAGGGTTGCAAAGAGTCAGACATGACTGAGTGTCTAAACACACTCACACACACAAGGAAGCGATATTTAGAAAATGGGATGGGATAGGCTTGCTTGGTGTATGTTTTTAACCAGGTTTTGGGGATCCTGTGTCAGAATCCTTCTTCCCTAGGCCCTCTCCTTGGAAGGCAGCATTTGCTGTGACTTTGGTGATACTTGGGATTTCAGCTGGTGCTATTGTATATTTGGCCTGGAAAGAACGACGGGGAAATAAGAAGCTATCAAAAGTCGAGGAAGAAAAGGAGGAAGAAAGTAAATCTAAAGGTAAAACTGGGCATCAGACTTGGTGGGGATGTGTGACTTTATATATTTGTTAGCATGGCTGTGCATGTGGATGGCATCTTTGGGGAATGCAGAGATATGTGTAAGAATGAGTCAGAGCCCCAAGACCTCCAACAAAACATGGAGCTCAAGAACTTCCTGAGGAAAAAAATATTATAATTGAGTCCATTGGAGAAGGAAAGATCACTGGTATAGGCATAGATAGAGCTTATTTTTTTTAATGGTCATAATGATAATTCTCAAAGGATTTTTTTTGTTCTAGATACCTGGAAGTAGCATTTAGAATCTGGGCTTAATAACATAGTCTAAAAAATGTTTTCTGTTAAACCCATTTTTTTTTCCTTTTTAGAATCACTTAAGAGAGAGCTTGGTAAGTTTTCCATCTTCATTGCTCTAAAGTAGGAGATAGAGTCCTTACTGTATGCTGTATGTCTGGCATCTCACAGACTATTATTCCTTTTCAGCCAGAAGGAAAGAGTTATATCAGCAAGGTGAGTTATACTGTTGTTACAGTTGGGGAAACCCTCTCGTCGGCCCTTTTCTTCTGGTTGCCTTCTATTTACCTTGTTAGTGAGAGAGGGACCTGCTTCCCTAAACAGTATAAAATGGTCAACCACATGATATCCAACACCGGACAAATAACAGCAGGTTTTTAAGCATGTATATCCTCACATATATATTCGCATCCTGGGAGAGAAAGACACCATGTGCCATGCCGGAGCACCTGGAGGTCACAGTTGAGAGCGGAACGAGTAGAGCAAGGTCTGTGGGAGGCAGGTTTTGTAGTAACAAGAGGATGAGGTGATCCTGTTTCTGTGGAAGTATGTAATTGGCTTGTTTGATTAATTGTGCAGGCTGACAGTGAGGTAAAATTCATTAGGTTGAAGATCAGGTGGGGTTCAGCTGTTTTGGCCAACAGGGAAATTAGCTGAGAGGGGAGACTTTCCTGATGGCTAGAGGACCTGTCTACTGAGAGCAGGTTGTCATTTCTTGTTTAGTCGCTAAGTTGTGTCTGACTCTGTGATCCCATGGACTGTAGCCAGCCATGCTCCTCTGTCCACGGGATTTCCCAGGCAAGAATGCTGGAGTTGGTTGCCATTTCCTTCTCCAGAGGATCTTTCTGATCCAGGAATCAAACCTGGGTTTCCTGCACTGTAGGCAGATTCTTTACCATCTGAGCTAGAGCAGGAGAATTCACAGTTAGGCATTTGGAACCCTGTAAAGCTCAAGAGTATCAAGGCAGCACACAAAATTTTAGGCTTTCCAATATATTCTCAAAACTTAAGCCTACCTTTTCTTTCTCCCCAACTAAAAAAACAATGAACCTGCATATTTTATCATAGATGTAGAATGTGAAAAATGTGAGAAATAAAACTGGAGATGTAAAAGAAGATAAGTACATCAGAATTGTCATTGAGATCATGAACACAATATACTGTACTATGGTAAACCCTCAGATTTTCACTTTCTGAAGTGACATTGCTGTAAATGGGAGACTCTAATGCCTTTGTTTTATTTCAGACTGGAGAAAAGCTGAGTTATATGCTGGTGAGTAACTGATATTGTCTTGGGGCTTCAGGTACTTCGGGTACTTCAGGTACTTCGTGAGGCATTTTCAGAGCATTTTTCAGGTAGGAGCTATCCTCGGGAGATTTTATTCTGAATCTAGGAGTCCAAAAAGACACAAGGGGATAAAGGGAGAAGCTTCTCACTAGTTCAGAGGACATGAACTTGGCATATTCTTCCATCTGAATTTTGTTTTTCCTTTTTAGACTGGAGGAAGGAACAGTTCAAAGCAGGTGAGTTACTTTACTATTATTTGTCTCACTTAACCTCTTCTATACAATTGAGAAAGTATTTGTATAAACTCCCAACAATACTTAACTGGTTATTCATTTCATGGCTCTCACTTCAATCTAACACAGAAATGTTACCAGATTTCTTACCATTCTGACATTATTCACTCATTCAGCATTAAATTATACAACTATTCATTTAGTGCCTAGTAAATAAAGTGGATTTGGTCTCTGACTTTATGGGAAAGTGCACGTACAAACTGTGATGCATTATGAAGGAATAAGAGATTGCCATGAGAAAAAATGGTGGATTCAAGGAATTCCCTTGAGGAATTTATATTTATTCTGAGACTTAAGTGCTGCTATTGATCTATTCATGTCAAAGAGAGCAGTTCAATCAGAAGGAAGCCTGCTGTGTACTCCGTCTGAGACAGAGAAGGGCTTGTTGCATCTCAGTGCAAGTGGAAAATGGGCCCTGACCATCTTAGAATCTTCCCAAAATCACAACTCTCTACTTCTACTGCTTGCTATTCACTCTGAATATCCCTGTATCCACAAACATTGCCTAGTTAATTTAATCCTCCAAAAATTAAAATATATTCTAATCATTCCCATATACATTCTTATGAGAAAAATTTTAATTATTGAAGATGTTTGGTTTGACCAGAAGCAGACTCCTTACTACTAGAATTACACTATTAATACTATTACTATAGTGTTACTATAACCATCAGAAGCTAAAATTTACCAAGTGGACAAAATATAGTACTAAGTTCTCTGCATATTATCTCATTGTCTTCTCACAGTAGTTCTGTGCTGAGGCGTCATAATTATGTACACCTTCATGAGATTAAAGTGGGGCCGAGAGAAGCAAAGTAACTTCAAGATCGCCAATACTAAAAGCAGAGTAATTATAAAATTCAGATCTTTCTGACCACAGAGCCTGGGATTTCAACCATTTAAAGTATAATAAGAGTGTAAGATAAGTACTATAGATGGCTCAGTTATTACCTAATCTCACAGAAAATTGACCCCAAAGAAACTTAAATGAAGGTGAGTACATTGTGATTGGAAATAAGACATGTCTTAATTATTAAGAGCAAGCAGTAAAGCAACTGGCATTAGCAGGAGGTTAGAGAAGCCCCAGCTTGAAATACATGACCCTGGGGATTTTCAGATGAGACAGACTTCTTGGTTAAGCATTCTCAGCCTGTCTGGAACACATGGTTACCCAAGGTCCCATTCATTCCTGGCCTTCTATGAGCTACACATCACATGTCTCCTGTGAATGAACATAGGAGAGAACATATGTTGTTTTACCTAATCTTCCATTTTTCTCGTTTTTATCCATCCTCCCTTTCCCGTAATTTGCATCTTTCCTAAAGCCAACCAGTCTCCACTGTGGAATGACCTTTATTTTCCCCTCCATACCTGCAGTGGCTTTCACTCTGGATCCGAAAACAGCTCACCCCAACCTCGTCTTATCTGAGAACAAGCAACACATTTCTTTAAAAAATAATGTTTCCCAGAATGGTGATGCCTCAACACATGAAGATCAAGCAGTTTCTGAAGCCATCTTCAGTGTTCTGGGAGATAAGTCCTTCACCCAGAGGGACACGGAGAGACAATACTGGGAGGTAGAAGTAAATACGAGGACAGAAGCTGGATCTACAACTCGATATGCTCTGGGCATTTGCTCAGAGACAGCGAAGAGAGAGGGCTGGTTTGTAGAAAGTCCAGATAAGAATTTTTGGGTTTTGGTACACGAGGAAGGAAAAGTCATATTTCCCAACTCCCAGAAAAACTCTCCATCACTTAGGCAGCAGCCCCGCAGGATAGGAGTTTTCCTGGACTGGGAAGTTGGGAACCTGTCCTTTTATAACATGGCCGATGGGTCCCACATCTATTCTTTTACTGGCGTCACCTTCTGTGGGACGCTTTTTCCTTATTTTAGCCTTCGGGGTACTGGTGCATCTTTAACCATCTGCTCAACTTCAGATCACCCTGAGCATTGTCCTGACTCTTCTCCAAAGACCTCTCTAACTCATTTAAGCAGTAGTGTCCCCCAAGAAGCTAACTCTCTGTTATAAGAAGTGAATGTCAGCACCTCCGCTGCCTCTGCTCAGGCTTCTTACAGGTATGTTGTCCAAGAAAGCTGTCCTTCTTGAAGAGTAGGTCATTCTCATTAGGTATAAACTACCCCCTTTCAAAGAGAGATAGAGGGAGAAAGAGAAATGGACAGCTAAAATGTCTGGGGGAATTTCCTCTAGTGTTATCTTTGGGGAAGTACTTGATGTGGGCAGCAATGATTTGTTACAAGGAAACTCCAAGCAAACATATGGGCCTTTCTTAAGTTCTAATACTTATTGTGTTTTGAAGTAAAGATGTTTAAAGCTACATTTAAAGTGAAAATCTCTGTTGTCACTATTTTTGTTATCAAATATGGAGGAGGGTTGTTGTTGCTCTTTAGTTGTTAAGTCATGTCCAGCTCTTTTGTGACCACAGGGACTGCAGGCAACCAGACTTCTTTGCCATGGAATTTCACAGGCAAGAATACTGGAGTGGGTTGCCATTCCCTTCTCTAGGGGATCTTTCTGACCCAGGTATCAAACTGACATCTCCTGCATCTTCTGCATTGGCAGGCAGATTCTTGACCACTGAGCCATCTGGGAAGCCAAGGAGTTGGAAGTGATGTTTAAAGGGGAGGGTACCAGTTGAATATTACTGTTGGAGATACAGAAATCTACTCAAATCTTTTATAGGTATTGGCTCAGCTTGTCCTTTCTTTAGGCTTTAGTGTCCATCAGCTCCCAAAGTTGGACTTTGCCAAGGTGTGGAGAAGATTGATAAACAGCTGTAAAACAATTTCAACAGGAGACCAAGCCTTCTGGGAAGGAAGAGTCCCTCTCCCCTCCTTTAAACAAGTTCTTACTGATCAGCAAGTTCAGAATTGTATGTGAATAAAAAAGAAATGAATGTTGCAATTTATTATTTTCAGAGAAAAAAAAATTGTCAAAGGAATGAAGAAACATCTTCAGCCTTCATGAAGAAAAAGTTATTGTTAATACTGGCTTTTTTGTTTCTTTCTGACACAGTTCTTCCTACTTTTGAGGGTTTTCCCTTTACCTTTAATGAACCTAAGCCTTCTCCAGCTATTTATTACAAAGTCTACTTCTTTAAGAATACAAAATACAAGCTTCTCCTATCAAATGAACCTTCTCTTTCTGACAGTAGAAGAGATCAACTTAGACCCCTTAAATTTTTCTGCCCTTACAGTAGATCTTTAAGTGGCAAGTCCCTTTAACAGTCTCTCTTGGAAGGTACATCTCCACAGCAAAATTTCCCTAACACACAGCCACTAAGTGGCAGTCAGTATTTGAATCTAAGAAGAATAAACTCAGAGCCCAGAATATTAACTTTACTTACAAAAAACGAAGGGCTTGAATAACAAGCAAGACAGAGGCAAAGGAAAGGTGGGGAATATATTAATAGGCATAGTCAAATGGTTGTGCTGGATGAAGATATGTGGGGGGAGCAACAGAACGAGTACAATGATATTGAAAGTGTGGCATGGAACAGGAAGGACAATGGGTTCAGTTTGGGATATTTTACTGTTGTCACACACACACACACACACACACACACACACATATTTGTGTGTGTGTCTGTGCGCTAAGTCACTTCAGTTGTATCTGACTCTGAGACCCTATGGACTGTAGCCCACCAGGCTCCTGTGTCCATGGGATTCTCCAGGCAAGAACACTAGAGTAGGTTGCCATGCCCTCCTCCAGGGGATCTTCCCCACCCAGGGACTGAACCCTCATCCTCTGCGGCTCCTACATTGTAGGCAGATTCTTTTACCTCTGAGCTACCGGGAAAGCCTATGTGTGTGTGTGTGAGTGTGTGTGTGCGTGTGTGTGTGTGTATGACACATAAGCAAACCCTAGACTTTAGTTGAAAGTACTGTATCAATTTCGGTTCATATGTTGTAACATATGCACCACACCAATGCAAATTGTTGATAATAGAGGAAACTAAAGGGTGAGAGGGGAGGGATATGGGAATACTCTGGATTTTCCACTCAATTTTGCTGTAAACCTGGAAAAAAAACTCTTAAAAAATAAAATCTTTTAATGAAAAAAAGGTGGGAATGAAGTACTGGAATATTTGACAACGTGGATGAACTTTAAAAACACCATACTAAGTAAAAAAAAAAAAAAAAAAAAAATTACAGACACACCAAAAGTCTATGCAAAGTATTTTATGACTCCAATTATATGAAATATCCAGTACAGGCAAATTTATAGAAACAAGGTGGACTACAGGCTGGAGGGAGGGGCAAATGGGTATGACTGCTTAATGGTGATGGAGTTTCCTTTTGGATGAAAATATTCTGGAACTGAATACTAATGATGGTTGCACGTATTGTGAATGGGAAAAATACCGATGTCTTGGACACTTTATTCTTTTCCTTAAAACTTTAATGGATAGGAAAATTAAATACACTTTGATTATATTCCTTCCTAATCTTAATTGAATTCAGATTTGAGACATCATTTCAGCAATTACATATCTTTCTCATCTTAGTAATAGCATCTTTCCCATTTTGCATTCTGCCATTGAGATGTCTCTCTTCAAGAAACTGTAAAATCAGAGTCTGAATAAAGCCCTAAAAACTGTTTATGGTTTTTGGTTCCCTTTTAGTAAAAACAACAAGAATTAGACACTCTAAAATGACTAAAATGATGAATTTTGTGTGTATTTTACCACAATTGGAAAAATTTTAAGCTAAATAAAATAAGCGTGAATACACTTGTGAAAGAATAATATTACATACTAGAATATTACAGTACATAACTTCAAATATAAATTTAAGTATGGGAAAAAAAAAAAACCATGATCCAAAAGAGAAAATTCCAGAATGTCACAGATGAATAATCTTCAAAGGACAGTGAAAACCGTAATGTCTGCCTTCTTAGAAAGTGCAGTCTGTCATTCGGAGGTGTCCCTCAGTCTCACTTCAGAAGACTTTAAGACTTTTTCCAAATCTTTATTTTTTCACGTTCCTTCTTCTCCTATGTGTGGCTTCTCTGTTTTAATTCACTGTGATTTAAAATATTTTTTTATTTCCATTGCATTTTATTGCTTGTGTTGTACATATTGCTTCTGTTTATTTTGTAAGTATTAATTTTAAATTGTGTGCTTTTGCACTCTAAAACTAAAATTGACATTCTCATATACATGACATGTAACACAGTTTCCTCTCGGACTAGTATTTCTGAAAAATTTCCTCACTCCACACTCTCAATTAACTTTCTGAGAAAGTTTGATGCAGAAATTACACACTTTATGGGATTTTCAAGATTATATCCTAGTGATCAGATTTTCCTCCTTACATTTAGCTGTATTTTCTCTTCCTTATTTTAACTGTATTTTTTGTTTTCTCAGTCCCATTGGGATAATTGTTACCCTTCTAGAGACACAAATCAAATACTTGATTGTTCCCTGCGCTTCCTCCTCTAGGCTAAGTTGCATTTTCCATTGGATTTTCTAAAGGTCTTTTGTTATCAGATATCAGATTGTGATCAGCAGGCAGGATATTAGAGAGCTTGGGATATGACAGCTCACAGAAAGGATAAGTCTCCAGGTCAGATATGATACCAGAGTAAGGTTAAATCCTCTTGATTAGGTAAGTGAGTGAGTGGGCCAGTCCCCTTCTAATAGTTGGTGAAAAGAGAAAAGAACTGGGACTTAGAATATAACCCTGGTTTCCAGAATCCATGGTAATTGTTCTCCTTGGAGGTGCTGCTGAGACTCCTTTGGGTGCAGGAAAGATTCAGAAGAACCTACACTAGGAGACCAAAGAAAGAAGGGGGTGCAGAATTTCAGATAAGAATATTGGGGGAAAGTATAGATAAGGCTTCCCAGGTGGCACAGTGCTAAAATTTACAACTGAGCACTCACGCACCATAAATAGGGCACTTGTTCAAGTTATCAAAGGAGAGGCCTCCAGAGGTGTAGTCAAGGGAGATTCTAACGCCCTAGAGACATCTTCAGGCAGTGGAGGCCTAGAGGAGAGGAAATGGCCCAGTACTCATTTCCATAGCAACCCCTTATCCCAACTCATTCTCAGATAATACAGAGACAACTTCTTCAGAATGCTGTCCTTGGCAACACTCAAGGCCTATCCTGTCCTATCCCTAACCTCCGCCTCTCAGTACCACCCTCCTGAGACAAGCCCCTCCCGTCCCAGCTTGCGAAGGAGGCCATCAAATTGTTGCAGGACGTCTGGCTGCGTGACTCTCTGTAGATCACAAGCTTGTTTCCCTCAGAAAGGATTCGTTCTGGGTGAGCTGTTTTTGAATCCAATGTCTTATTCACTACAGAGAAAGAAAATCCATTCTGATAATAAGCAACATAGGAATACTTTAAAATATTAATTTCATGATATTAACATCCAAACAGGGAAAAAAGATACTATGACTTAAGAAAGTTAAAGTGGAAGAACTTTCTAGGGCTCACAAAATCACCAGTATATGAGAAGCCCTTCCTTCAGAGCAAGGAAAACTGATAAGTAAATCATCGTATTTTAATGATCTCAGTGAAATCAGTTCATGCTGACAGAATCCAGTTAAGTCTCAGCTTCAGAGCAAGGATGTCTATGCCATTTTTTTTCTTCCTCTCCCTCCACTAGATCACCTGGGAATGTGCACTGGGAGATTAAATTATTATCTTTTATTCCTTTTGCTTCTGTTATTACTGTAAATTGATCTCATTCAACACTGATCCTCAATTACATGCATGTAAGCCATGGACTCTCATGTTTCATTAATTACTGAATATCCACTGGATGCCTTTCTGCTTCAGTGTCTGCTGAAAAGGTTCCCACTGCAAAGCCTGTTCCACACTGTTTCTGTTCTCCTAACTCACCTTTTCTGCAGTTTTTCCTCCAGAACAAGCCTACAACTCCAACAAGAAGAAGAAGAAGCAATCCCCAAATCAGCAGTATGTTCCATGGATAAATCATCTTTGACTCTGAAAAGGAAGCCCCAGAATCACATTAAATCCTGAAACTGGGAGAATTTCAGGATTTTTCTTCTCATCTGAGCGGCTCCTAGGCTGCAGAGGAGGATGAGAATTGGTCCTGTCCAGAAGAAAGTTGGTCTGTTGCTCCCTGCTCTGCACAAGCCGAGGAGAGACTAGAGGTTCATGCTAGCTTTCCCATTAGCCCCTCTCAGAAACACACACATTTCTCCCCTTTCTCTTTTCCAACTCTATCATCACCACAAACACTGGAACAGCAAAGGTGGCAAAAAGATAAATTTACCAAATCTGCAGCCATGAAAATGGTGCTATGGAAAATTAATTTCTAATCTGGAAGAAAACCTGTCATGAGGGGCAGGGGGAAGCGATGTCAATGTTTTTGCGTTGAAAAAGATACAGTGATGATAGAGTCAATTCTTGGAATTTAGTAGCTGATGATATAACCATATAACCTTATGGCTTTAGAGGGGGATTTCAGGGAGAAGCTTAAAAGAGTAGAATCTATAGATGTCTTGAAGACCAGCTTTGCAAGAGATAGCAATAGACTTCATCAGAAAAGCAAAAAAAATAGAAAAGCAGTAAAATGAGTAAGTCTTGGTTGGTCTTCATATTTAATTCAGAAAGCTGAGAGGAGCACACGGAATCACTAACCTGAAGCATAAAAAGTTGTCTTTTTCTCCTCGCTGAGAAGGGGGCTGCTGATGGAGCAGGTCACATTCACAATAGAGCTGTTTGTGACCAGTAGAAATGCCTCCACTTGAAATAGCCCCTGGCTGCCTTGAGTTAGGTCCTGGGAAGATGATGGTATTGTGTTTCCTTCCATGTCCCTCCATTGCACTTGGGGCTGTGGGAACCAGCCTTCTGAAGTGCACTTTAGCTTTACTTTTCCATCCTTTGGTCCCTCCATGGAGATTTGAGGGGAAGAACCCAGACCTGGGAATAAAGATCAAGGAAGGCAACTGAGAGCCTCTGCAAGTGGTTACATAGTCAGTGATTTCACTGCAAGGGGAGAGAGGGGTTCAGAGGCTTGGAGCAGAAAGCGAAGCTTACAGGTGTAAGCGAAGTTTATACGCCACTTAGGAATGAGACTAGCTGGAGCCTTTGTTTCCTTTTGTTTGCATATTTTTATGTTTTGTATTCCTAAAATCATTCTGGGACAGATTAAAGGATGCAATAAATTTCAAATCCAATTTTTATTCTTCTATACCCCAAAAATTAACTCTGATAAGGTCATGAATCAACATGGCCAGAAAAACAGATAAGAGAATATTCTCAAAGAACAAAATCTTATAAATACATGTTTCCAATGGTAGAAAATTATGAAGTTCATTAAACTTGTTAACTTGTGCTCCCATGGAAATTTTCTAAACATATTTATTAATTTGGATACACCACCTGTGGGAGAAACAGATTATCTGTGAGTTAGGCAATGTCCTCATAGCAGTTGCCAACCTTAGAAAAATCAGTTTTCACCCACAAACATAGACAGAGGGAAATCATGATGCAGGAGGTGATCTTGTCCCTCCTTGGTCCCTGCCAATACTGTCGACATTTTTATTTTTTTCCTATATGGTAGATCTGTTAGGTTGGCCAAAAAGTTTGTTTTTTCTGTTTTTCTGTTAAGACATGATGGAAAAACTTGAGCGAACTTTTGGCCAACCCAACAGTTTAACCTTCAAATTACCATATTTCCTAATAACTACATCTTTCCCAATATTTTAGTAACACACTGAAATAATGAGTCCTGTGTCATTATGGAGTAAGAATCTCACATTTTACTAGAGGTATGGCCACTTTATGGAGATCCTGGGAAGGATACAAATTCTACACACAAAGAATTAGGTCTGGTCCATTTGAGTTTGTGGACATTATGTATCTATGATAGCTCCAGCATGTGGGAGAATTTACTGTATGTTTGATGAGTGGGTGGACATTAAGAAAATTTCAGGTGCCAGAGAAATTTTCCAAGACCCAGCAAGTTAAAAGCAGTAGGAACAGACATTGAATTCAGAACATCTGTCTAGAATCCTTACCTATGATCTTCAGATCCAAATCAGCCTCCTGGTAGACCCCATCTTTTTCAAAAAGGCACCAATACTTCCCATCATCTGAAGTCCTGGCGTCATTTATCTGCAGGGTCAGCCTCCCCTCACTGATAGCATCACTCAGCAGAGCAGTCCTCCCCCGATACTCTGCCATCTGCTCTCCAGCCACACGGGCCCCATCCGTATAGATGTAAACAGCAGGATGACGGTGGGATCGGACCCACCGCACCTCCATGCTCTGTGCATCAGTCTTTGGGGCCAGGGAGCAGGTTAACTGTATGTCTTCTCCCACTCTAACAAGGATGGGCTGGGAAGGTCCAATCACTTTTAAGGAAGCTGTTAAATACAGCAGACAAAACACAATGCAAGATTCAAACTGGAGCAAATAGTGTCATCCGCAAGAACATCTCAAGTAGTGTTTAGGACCCGGGGCATCCCAGGGGGGGCCTGAGGTTCAAAGTTATTCTTACAGAGGTAAGATTTGGTGGAATCAGGATAGAGGTTGCCCCTGTGCAAGGCAGAACCATCCCATGGTTGCATCTGAAGATTATTACTAATTAAACCCACACCTGCAGCACTTTCCTATAATCTCATTCAGTTTATAAACCCATAAGAAAACAATATTGAATTAAAATAAAATTAACATTTTATCATTTCAAATTTGCATGACCTTAAACTACTTCTTAATCTGTGTATGCTTCAGTTTCTTATACTACAAGACATATATGTCACTATCAAAATAAAAAGGTTTGCCTGGAGTTAAACCTTCCCTGATAGCTCAGTTGGTAAAGAATCCTCCTGCAGTGGAGGAGACAACCAGTTCAATTCCTGGGTTAGGAAGATCACCTGGAGAAGGAATAGGCTACCCACTCCAGTATTCTTGGACATCCCTTGTGGCTCAGTTGGTAAAGAATTCACCTGCAATTTGCGAGACCTGGGTTTGATTCCTGGGTTGGGAAGATCCACTGAAGAAGAGAATGGCTACCCACTCCAGTATTCTGGCCTAGAGAATTCCATGGACTGTATAGTCCATGAGGTTACAAAGAGTCGGACGTGACTGAGCAACTTTCACTTTCAAAAAAAAAATTCAAATAAAAGCTATATATGACAAACCCACAGCAAACATTATCCTCAATGGTGAAAAATTGAAAGCATTTCCTCTAAAGTCAGGAACAAGACAAGGGTGCCCACTTTCACCATTACTATTCAACATACTTTTGGAAGTTTTGGCCACAGCAATCAGAGCAGAAAAAGAAATAAAAGGAATCCAAACTGGAAAAGAAGAAGTAAAACTCTCACTATTTGCAGATGACATGATCCTCTACATAGAAAACCCTAAAGACTCCACCAGAAAATTACTAGAACTAATCAATGATTATAGTAAAGTTGCAGGATATAAAATCAACACACAGAAATCCTTTGCATTCCTATACACTAATAATGAGAAAACAGAAAGAGAAATTAAGGAAACAATTCCATTCACCATTGCAACGGAAAGAATAAAATACTTAGGAATATATCTACCTAAAGAAACTAAAGACCTATATATAGAAACCTATAAAACACTGGTGAAAGAAATCAAAGAGGACACTAATAGATGGAGAAATATACCATGTTCATGGATTGCAAGAATCAATATAGTGAAAATGAGTACACTACCCAAAGCAATTTATAGATTCAATGCAATCCCCATCAAGCTACCAATGGTATTCTTCACAGAGCTAGAACAAATAATTTCACAATTTGTATGGAAATACAAAAAACCTCGAATAGCCAAAGCTATCTTGAGAAAGAAGAATGGAACTGGAGGAATCAAACTACCTGACTTCAGGCTCTATTACAAAGCCACAGTTATCAAGAGAGTATGGTACTGGCACAAAGACAGAAATATTGATCAATGGAACAAAATAGAAAGCCCAGAGATAAATCCAAACACATATGGACACCTTATCTTTGACAAAGGAGGCAAGAATATACAATGGATTAAAGACAATCTCTTTAACAAGTGGTGCTGGGAAAACTGGTCAACCACTTGTAAAAGAATGAAACTAGACCACTTTCTAACACCATACACAAAAATAAATTCAAAATGGATTAAAGATCTAAACGTAAGACCAGAAACTATAAAACTCCTAGAGGAGAACATATGCAAAACACTCTCTGACATACATCACAGCAGGATCCTCTATGACCCACCTCCCAGAATATTGGAAATAAAAGCAAAAATAAACAAATGGGACCTAATTAAACTTAAAAGCTTCTGCACATCAAAGGAAACTATTAGCAAGGTGAAAAGACAGCCTTCAGAATGGGAGAAAATAATAGCAAATGAAGCAACTGACAAACAACTAATCTCAAAAATATACAAGCAACTCCTACAGCTCAATTCCAGAAAAATAAATGACCCAATCAAAAAATGGGCCAAAGAACTAAATAGACATTTCTCCAAAGAAGACATGCAGATGGCTAACAAACACATGAAAATATGCTCAACATCACTCATTATTAGAGAAATGCAAATCAAAACCAGTATGAGGTACCATTTCACACCAGTCAGAATGGCTACGATCCAAAAGTCTACAAGCAATAAATGTTGGAGAGGGTGTGGAGAAAAGGGAACCCTCTTACACTGTTGGTGGGAATGCAAACTAGTACAGCCACTATGGAGAACAGTGTGGAGATTCCTTAAAAACCTGGAAATAGAACTGCCATATGACCCAGCAATCCCACTGCTGGGCATACACACTGAGGAAACCAGAAGGGAAAGAGACACGTGTACCCCAGTGTTCATCGCAGCACTGTTTATAATAGCCAGGACATGGAAGCAACCTAGATGCCCATCAGCAGATGAATGGATAAGAAAGCTGTGGTACATATACACAATGGAGTATTACTCAGCCATTAAAAAGAATACATTTGAATCAGTTCTAATGAGGTGGATGAAACTGGAACCTATTATACAGAGTGAAGTAATCCAGAAAGAAAAACACCAATACAGTATACTAACGCATATATATGGAATTTAGAAAGATGGTAACAATAACCCTGTGTACAAGACAGCAAAAGAGACACTGATGTATAGATCAGTCTTATGGACTCTGTGGGAGAGGGAGAGGGTGGGGAGATTTGGGAGAATGGCATTGAAACATGTATACTATCATGTATGAAACGAGTCGCCAGTCCAGGTTCGATGGACGATACTGGATGCTTGGGGCTGGTGCACTGGGACGACCCAGAGGGAGGGTATGGGGAAGGAGGAGGGAGGAGGGCTCAGGATGGGGAACACAGGTATACCTGTGGCAGATTCATTTCGATATTTGGCAAAACTAATACAATATTGTAAAGTTTAAAAATAAAATAAAATTTAAAATGTTAAAAAAAATAATTCATATATAAAGGATTACAACGATAGCAATGCAGTGTGAGTGAGGCAAGAGACTCACGACCTGAGGTTACTGGAGCCAATCCCATTATAGACCTTGATAATGGCAACGAAATGAAAATGAGGTGGCTTTTTAGTAATGAAATATGAAGAAATGCCCTTATAATACTTTATAAGTCAGATCCAGTCATCATATTTCAGTGCCCCAAGGTCCCACATATGTGAGCCTCTAAACACACACTAGTCAGTGTTCTTGGGTGATCTTGAAAAATGTTATAATGATCTTATAATGTTATTTTTGCCTAGAATTTTGCTCAGTATTCTTGCCTGGAAAATCCCATGGACAGAGGAGCCTGGTGTGCCACAATCCATGGGGCTGCAAAGAGTTGGACACTGCTTAGCAACTAAACAACAAAAAGATAATTTATAATAGAAATCCAGGCAAAAATGTGTCACTTGTTTGGGTGAGGAATCAATGATCAAAAGCAAAATGTCCTCATTATATATTTCATAGGTAATCTTCTAGGTACTTCTCTAGAAACATAATTCTAATTTTCAGATTATTCTGTTCTATTCTTGATAAAATTTGTCTCCCAGTTATTTCCAGCATGTTGTTTGCTTTGTTTTGCAATTTTACCTAAAACATATTATTTCTACTTTATATGTACCTGTTAAAATCTAAATACAAATGTAGGAGTCAGGATAAAAAAGAGCTAGGAGTTAGTTTGCTGCTATTTCTCCATCCATGTGTCTTAAGGTAATAAAGCGGACTATTTCCTCATCTCTGTTATCTATATGAGGTTTTTTTTCTTTTCTCCTATCCATGAGCTGTGAGAGACAGTGAGAGACAGTGCACTAAGTCGTGTCCGACTCTTGCGACCCCATGGACTGTAGCCTGCCAGGCTCATCTGTCTATGGGATTCTCCAGGCAAGAATACTGGAGTGGGTTGCCATTTCCTTCTCCAAAGAGTTGGACACTACTTAGCAACTAAACAACAAAAAGATAATTTATAATAGAAATCCAGGCTGTGGTACATATTAAATCTCAAACTAGATTGCCCTACCAGAGATTGATAATTAAGAGCTAAAACTGATTATTCCCCAACTGTAAAATGATGATAAATCTATTCACCTTTTAAATTATTGGAAAAAAAGAAAATAACTCCCCAAAATCATTTAGCATCATGCTGGGCATGTGATTATCATTTCAAAAAATTAGTTATTATTTTTACAACCAATAACATTTTCCAGAGCAGGAACTAGGATTTCAGTTTCAGGACTTCTATAGAAATCTTGGTTTGCCAGCAGCCTCTGAGCTCTAAGTCACAAGCTCTAACAACACAGTGGCAGCTTTGAACTCCCTGATCTCCTCTCTATTACCAGCTCATCCTCAAGGCTCCTGAAGGCAGAGTGAAGGGAAGTTCTGGTCTTTTCATCTTATTTACCTTTGGTCCCAGAAGGCATGCACCACTTAGAAACAACAGGACATCAGACTGTACTTTGTGTGCTGGGTCTCCAAGGAGCATGTCATTTTGATTCAAATAACTCAGAGAAATAAGAGGATCTTCCTAAGGGACAGACATGTAGGCCAGCCTGCCCAACACTGGCTCGGTTTTCTGAGCTGTAACTGACAAGCTTTGCCAGTCAAGCTTTCTGTCCGCCCCAGGAGGGAAGGGATTTCAGTTGGAAGGTAAGGCTTATCAGGGCACAGTCTACAGAGTTATCTTATCTCCTCAGTCTACAGAGTTACCGTTGACTGTTCCAAGGTCCTTCTCTTTATCTTTATGGCCCAAAGGGGTCCAAAGTATCACACTAGACTCTGGCAGAGACTGGAGTGTGCTCTCCACCTTAATTTTCCTTGAAAACTCCTGTATGGGCTGAAACCTAACGTGCACACAGGCACCCACACACACCTTCACACATATTCCTGTACCAGATGACTTAAAGGAGAGCAGGGTATCAACGGAAGGAGAAAATGAGCAGGTGGGTAGCAGACTGGTTTTTATGGGCTCAGAGAAGAGATCACAGAAAGGAGGAGAGGGGGGAAGATACAAGACATCAAAGGAGAAACTGAAAGAGGCTTAAAAATCCGTTGGTTATTGTTTAAACCACTTATCTTAGGTACCATAAAATACCTGCAGTCCACCTAGTCAGTAAAGAAAAACAGGAAAATGACCACCTGGAGCACAGGGTCCCAGGCTGCATCCAGGAAAGTCACAGCTTCCTCCCAACAGTGATGAGGTCAGGCCCCCAGGGGTGAAGAGCAGGTGCAGAAACCATAGCAGGGCGAGAGGGTGCAGGCGTGGGGGGGTGAGGACCTCCAGTATCACGACAGCACTGCTTACTCACGCCAGAAACTCACACCAGCGGTCCCGTGCCGTCCCCTACACACTCCCCCTCCTCCCACCCAGTGGGGCAGAGCTTCCGTCTGCACCCATTTTAGGCATCCGTCTGGGGCTCACGGGGGTCCCCACGGACACGGAAGGTGGCAGGTTATGCAGTGTGAAGGTGCCTGCGTGAGACTGAACTTTGCTGGTCCCTCCAGTACTAAGGTGAGACTTGGGAAGATCATGCCCCAGGTTCTCATCTGGGTCACGAGGTGTCGCCTTCACTGTGTGTGCTTTGTCCAGGGAGCATCACCTTCCTCAGGGGTGGAGGGAGGGCAGAGGCTCATGTACACTCATGCACACCAACCATCTCTGCTTACCCATCTCTGTTTGGAGTTTTTCTGGAAAAAGAATGAGAATAACATATCAAGGAATTTGTTCTAAGAGAAAGGAGAGAAAATATTTCCTCCCCCTCCCAAAAAACGCAAGGTCTACATTTTCTCAAAACAGTTGATTCATAAGAAAGAAATAAAATGTAGAAAAATAATGACATTTTTTTTTCGCCTGGTAGTCCAGCTATTTTTCCCTTTCTCTGCACAAGAATGTTCTCAATTCTACCACCCCATGGTTCTGCTTGTTTCTGCTTATCTTTAACATATTTAACTATTGTATTGAAACAATAATATTATTTTTAATAAATGCAGGCCCCTTGGGACAAAGAGCAGGTGCAGAAATCATAGCAGGGTGAGAGGGTGCAGCTGGTGGGTGAGGCCAGTTATCACGATGGCACTGCTTACTCACACTAGAAACTCACACTAGCTGTCCTGTGCCTTCCCCTAGATACTCCCTCTCCATTTCATATATATGAAAAGTGTATTTTTATACCTTTATCATATGTGGACAAAGACAATTATCACCCATAATTACAAACTGAGAGGTATATTAATATATGCTTTGTAATTATATATACATATGTATATATATTTGACTCCTTTTAACAGCAACATATAACATTTAACTTTTTCCCTATAACCATTTATGTAAATAGCTATGTACTTACATCTTTATATCTAAATGTAGAGGGTGTCCCAAAAGTCTTAGTGCAATTTTAAGTTATTTAAAGCCAATAATCTTTTAAATACTGTTTTAAATACTATTTAAATATTAAATAGTATTTAAATTTAAATAGTATTTTAAATACTGTTTTTCATCAATGCTATAATGTATAGTAACATAAGACACTTAACACTCCACTGTTGTATTGGGTTTCTGGCTGCTATTTTTGCTGCTATTTATAAATGAGGCTATAATAAAGATGCATTACTGTGTAAATAGTTGTCTCCATCTCTGATTATCTTTAGATGATAAGTTCCTAGATGTAACTGGCAAAAATACAGCACAAAAAAAAAATTTCAGTTGAATGAATAGTTGTATTTCCTTCACAGTGTAACACATACTTGTGAGAAAAGAAAATTAATAAAGAAGAAAAGGCAGAATCCAAAAATAAATGGAATGCCATTAACAATATAGCTATATAGCGTCTGTATATCTCCAGCCATAAATGTTTTATAGTTTTTAATGCATATTGGTGCTTCCCTGGTGGCTCAGATGGTAAAGAATCCACCTGCAATGCAGGAGACTCGGGGTCAGGAAGATCTCCTGAAGAAGGAAAATGGCAACCCACTCCAGTATTCTTGTCTGGAGAATTCCATGGACAGAGGAGCTTGGAGGGCTACAGTCCATGGGGTTGCAAAGAGTCAGACATGACTGAGCAACTAACACACACACAATGCATATTACTAAATATTAGATATTCTTCTTGACTAAAAAATATTAGGTGCTACAGAACAGTCCCTTCAACCTTTCCTACTAATGGGAGCATCTTGATCCTAGATGCAGAGCACTGACCTGGGATGGAGACGTCTGAGCCCTTCTCCTCGGTGAGTGAGGGGTTGTGGATGAAGCAGGACACAGCCTCTGTAGAGGCATCCCTGACCACAAGAGTGCTTTCTACATAAAACAAGCCATCTTCATCTTGGAAGTTATAATTAGAGAAAGTCAGCAACTTTTCTCCCTTGATGTCTTGCCAGGAAACCTGAGGTTCCGGGAACCAGCCCTTTGCAGTGCACACAAGCTGGAGTCCACTTTCCATAGATCCGTCCATGTGGATGTAAGGGTCAGACCCCAGACCTGCGGTAGAAAGACACAGCCCTGAGTCCCGGAGCCCATGGAGGCACAAATCACAGAGCTGGGAGTCCAGTGACCTTGCTCATAGGGAGAGAGCAGAACTTCAAGGCTCTGCTGAGCAAAAGGTGGCCCAAAGTCCTCCTCCCATTCAAACTGGAACTCACATACACTTTATACCTTAGTCTGGATCTTTAAATTCTAGCATATGAGCAGTATTTTCATTCAGACTCAGACAGGAAAATAAGAGTTACATAATGACATTTTGCTTCTGTCTCTAGCACTGCAAACTAAGATTTGTTACAATTTACTCATGAACTCCCTTGTGAGACAGACTTTGCCTTTTTCATCTTAATATTATTATGTCAGGCACTTGGACATGTTGGATGATATCTTGACTCCAATTTAAATAGAATATTTACTGTAAAGTGAGAACTCTTCTCCAGAGAGAATATTCTTCCCATTCCTTTTGTTGGTGGTTGTGACCTGGGGGAGAAAACAGATAACCTGGGGTATGCAAAATGGGAAGTCTCATGAGGACTTTCTGTATCTAAGCATTCCGTTCCATGGGAAATGTTTTTGAGAATCCAAGTTTTATATAATCATGAAGTTCTTTCTCTATTCAACACAACTCTCAAACCCAAACAAAGGGGATTCTATTTTCCATAGATGACAATTTTGTTTCTACCACTTGTTGAGAACAGAGACCCATTTTCTTCACCCAGAGCCTTAGAAAATGCATAGCTTCTTTTCAGATGTACCTGAAAGTGAAATGCCTTGGTACGGGCCCTCCCCACTCCATATCTCAGAAGTTTGTGGATTCTTTTCATCTATCTTGAGTCAACTTGAACTTAATAACAGTAATAATCACACATAGGTGTTGAGAAAAAGAAGGTGTTGGAGATCAACCTCGTAGGGGAGCAAAGAAGAGAGCAGCATCAGTTAGAGAGGTTAAATTCTCCTTAGAACAATTTTCCTGATAAGGTAAATGGATTTGCCTAATTTTTTCTTCTGGGCTTCCCTGGCGGCTCAGTGGTAAAGGTAAATCTGCCTGCCAATACAGGAGATGTGGGTTCAATCCCTAGGCTGGGAAGATCCCCTGGAGAAGGAAATGGCAACCCACTCCAGTATTCTTGTCTGGGAAATCCCATGGATAGAGGAACCCGGCAGGCTACAGTCCACGGGGTCACAAAAGAGTCAGACATGACTTAGTAACTAAACGACAACAGCAATTTTCTCTTTAGCACATGAAGTAGTTACTCCTGCCAGGGAGCCATATGATCCATTACTTTCAGATATTTGTTTTTCCACAGAGTGATCCTTTCTTCAGTGCGATTTATTTCTTCCAACCCCTTCCTGCTTTGCTAACACAAAAGCATCATGCAGGTCCTTGCCACTCACAATGGGTATGTCTCCAAACCGTCTGTGAGCCCCAATTTCACTGAACACTAGTATCCATAATCTCCATAAAAGCACAATGTTCTTAACCTCTGCTGTCTCATCATTAGCTTTTTAACTGAAGGCAGCGTTACTCAGACAGTGAGTTCACATCTCAGTGACTGTGTATTTGAGGCTGAGCACAGAGTCGGACACGACTGAAGCGACTTAGCAGCAGCAGCAGAGAACAGAGATGCAGGGCTTGTCAACTAGACTCGCTTACACAGCAGCTGACTTGCCTTTGCACACTAACCCGTATGGCATGAATTCTTGCCTCAGCAAAATTGCTAATGACTACGTGTCATCAATTTTAAATAATCCTCAAGAATAGCCAAAATTGTCTAAGTTAAACTTGGGGAAATTGTTTATAACTGAGCTCACTTTAAAGCCTACAGAACCACTTGCCTCCAAAAGAATCAGAAGACTGGACATCAGCAATTGCCTCCATGATTAAAAGAGAATTGTTCAACTGGAAATGAGCTTAATGCAAGTTAATATACCTCGCCTTCTGAGAGCCTGTGTCTTTCCCCAGATACTCACTGGCTACTTGGAGTAGCAGGCTTGTTTCTGCAAGGTAGTTGTCATCTTTGACACGACACCAGTACTGCCCATGATCAGATGGCTGGAGGCTGTGAATCTTCAGAGACACGCTTCCCTCAGTGATGCCGTCTTCTATCCACTCTACCCGGCCTCTGTACTCCTCCATCTGTATCTCCGTTACTTCATCTCCATCCCGATACAAAAACACAGGAGTGCTAGGCTCCGAGCGGTACCACCTCACTTCCATGTGCATTGCGGTCCTCTTGGGAAGGAGTTGACAAGTGAGGAGGGCATCTTCCCCGACCATGGCCAGGATAGGATGGGCAGAACCCGTCACTCTGAAGTCATCTACAAAAGAGTGACACAGAGGAATCGGGAGATGTCACCTGAAGGAGCAATACGATTGCTTTGGGATGTCTCCTGTATCAAAACAGAGGCACCTGGAGGAGGGGAGGTTTTATTTTCAATGTTTTAAAGAAATCCAGCCATTATGATATGTATGTTTGGTGGTTACAGAGACAATCTTGTGTACTGAAAATAGCATGTAATTAAAAAACCTGAGTACGAGTGCTGAATCAATCACTTACCAGATGTGTGATTTGGAGAGAAACCCATTGTTCTCGAGAAATTGATTTGCAATCTCAATTTCTTCATCTTTAAGATTAACAATTACCACCTCTACACTGCTTTTATTCTCAAGTAAGTTAAAGTGTAAACTGATTTTCTAGTTGAAAACTTTATTAGTTAGTGGCTTATTTTATATTTTACAGTGATTTATTTTATAGTTAGTAATTTCACAGAGGATGAGACAGTTGGATGGTATCACTGACTCAATGGACATGAGTTTGAGCAAACTCAGGGAGATAGTGGAGGACAGGGAAGCCTGGCATGTTGCAGTTCAGGAGGATGTAAAGAGTCAGACATGACTTAGTGACTGAACAATAACAATTTCACTTCAGTGACTGACATTGTAATCACTTTTCCTAAATTTTAGGTAATAGATTTATTCAATAGATTTTTAGGCTTTTCAGAATTGTTCTTGTCTTGTCCTAAGTAATGAACTGGATTTGTTTTGTTTTGTTTTTCTCTGAAATAGGCAAGATTCCAATTACTAGGGCTATGTAAAATGCAGCTTTTGCAAGGATATTTTTGGCAGATTTAAGGCAGTGATTAGTATAAAGAGTTAGAGCCTTTTGATAAAATTTTAAGTCATGTTTGACTTCTTTGTTATCTACAAATTGAAGAGATGTTTCATAATTCTGCATGTTCCTATACTTCCTAATTTCATGTCATGTATATTATGTTTTTTTCTCATCCTAAAATATTCCAGGGCCAGTTGCACTTTCTCTGTGCAGATCCAAAACTCCTAAGAAGGAACTTCATCTTGTTGAGTTGTTGTTCAGCATCAAGTTGATGGTGCTCACTATGGAACACAGGTGGATATCTGCTGGTATTCTGTGTTGATGAAATCTGAACATAACACTAGAATGCAAGTTGTGCCATCTGGGTGAATTTTACAGCTTAGGAAAGTGCATCACTAAAGAGGAGGGCAGCCTCACCACATCATATAGCTCCTGGCAGCCTCTGTCTGCTGCTGCTGCTGCTGCTAAGTCGCATCAGTCGTGTCCAACTCTGTGCGACCCCATAGACAGCAGCCCAACAGGCTCCTCTGTCCCTGGGATTCTCCAGGCAAGAACACTGGAGTGGGTTGCCATTTCCTTCTCCAATCATGAAAGTGAAAAGTGATTCTGATGTCCTGTGCCATGATTTTTTCCCACCTTGTCATCCTGCATTTTATTGGGGGTTCTGATGCTACCCACTGACTTTGACTTTTCAAAATCTGTTTTCAAGTTACAATATTTCAACCAAGAAAATTCAGCTACCGAGATTTCCAAGCCCATTTCACGAAACTCTCCTTCAAGTTTATTTCCATTTACGGTAAGAAGCAGCCCCCTTTCTTGCCCTGCAAGAGTTATCCTGAATAGAAGCAGGAGAATGAATGACTCACCATGTTCCAGGTGCTGATTCAAGTGTTTTTCATGTACAGCCTCATTTAATCTTAAAGCCCATGTGAGCCTATGAGATACAGTTAGGTTGTTATTCTTATCTTAAGGATGAGAAAACTAAGGCAGAAGGTATTCAAGTAACTTTCCAAACATAACACAGCTGGAGGAGAAAGAGGTCTTTGTGGAACACAAGGGCTTTGACCCCTGGATCCCCACTCTTAATATTATACTAGCTCTTTTGAATTTGGAAGTCATCACCCAGACTGGACCTCTGAGACGCTGGAATATATGGTAAAGGGAAGAAGAGCATCCTACCTGATTGCTTCATGCTAAGAAGCATAAAGAAGAAGGAGGCAAACACACCAGACAGGCTGTATCCAGGAAGCTCCACCATCCTCCCTGGGGTAAACACAAGAGAAAATACAACTGTACCTAAGTGTGGCTGTAATACACAAGCGCTTCCGTGGTTTCCAGTGGTTATGGAGACATAACAGGGAAGCAACATCAACATCTTCCACAATCAAATGATGAAATGGGCTTGGCTCCCTTTCTCTGCTTTTATCCATCATTTCCAACCTCTTACTTACACTGTTGTACTTTATGCTATTTGGGGCACTTAAGGTAGACTTCTGATTGAAATGAAAAGATCTTTGGGGCTAAAGGGACAATGATGCTTTGATTACAAAAAGTCTCCTTAGGTCCATCTATTCTGAGCATGCAGAATTAGAGAGCATTCAATTACTTTTTCTCACCCCTCCCCTTTCAGTTTGTCCTGCAAAGTCCTTCATCTCTACAGTCTCCTGGGTGTAAAGGAAAGAGCAAGAAGGCATCATAAGCAGGACTCTCACCAGGAGAACACAGGGGCAAGGGGATGCCTTGTAAAGTAAAGAAAATAATAGTGGAAACGGTGATACAGAAGAAGATGACCAAGGAAATGACCTTCAATAACCTTTCAGTATCATCTTTCTGTATCATACTGAAGACACATAGAAGTGAATAAAAGAAAAAGCCTAATTGGTAGAGATGGGCAAACTCAACATGCCCATTGTAACCAACAACATAAAAATACTTCCACACAGTTAAAATATTTTAAAACTACCAAGATTAAAATGCTAGATTTAGTTTTGGAAAATGAAACACTCAGGCTGAAAGGTATCTAAGATTTTAGTCTATCAGCTGTGTTAAGAATCTTATGGAAAGAAAAACTTCACACCAAATATAAGAACTTGCACAAGGGCAATAAGTTATTGCTTCCCCCCACCCCCACCCCGTCCGCCAAAACTAACACCAATACGATTTTATAGAGCAGGAGGGAAAATCAACACTCATCTGAAATGGAGATGATGAACCAAATGGTCCAGGAGATTGTGTTTTCTGTATTATGACTGTTTATGTTCTAAAGTGATACACTGTTGTTGTTTGTTGTTGTATCCAACTCTTTTGTGACCCCATGGACTGTAGCCTGCCAGGCTCCTCTGTCCATGGGATTTTCCAGACAAAAGTACTGGAGTGGGTTACCATTTCTTTTTCCAGGGGATCTCCCCAACCCAGGGATTTGAACATGTGTCTTCTGCGTCTCCTCCATTGCAGGTGGATTCTTTATCCCTGAACTTTCAGGGAATCCCCTTTCATCTAAAATATCTCCAGAAAATGTGATTCAAGCCCAGCCACAAAACCACAATACCTGAAAGAGTGGTCAAATATTTTCGGAAAATGAGCCTGAGAGTTAGAAGACAGCATGGAACAGTAGTAGTTTGCTGCTTGAAAAGGATCAGTCACGTCCCCTCAGCTGGAAGGAAATTACCATCTTGACTTCTTAACTCCTTCTCAGAAACATGTTGTTCCAGCAAGTAAAAGCTAAGAAAACCTGCAAAGTCCATGCCAAAGTACCATCACTCACTGAGGCAGACTAAGAAGGACCCACACTTGCTACAAATCAGTTGGTAAGTTTATGTTCCTTTAGACTCTTTATGGAAAGCAGAGAGAAAACTGGCAAAAGTACTCTAGGAAAAGGCTGTCCAAACCAGGAAGCTTTCAAAGAAAGCTGTGAAAATGCATATTAACCTTCAATGAGGCTCAGAAAGAGATTGGTGAGAGAGTATAAACAGGGAGAATAAATGCCTTAAGCCAGGGTTCTCGGTGGGGAGGGAGGAGGGTTTGCCCTTGGAAGGCATTCGACAATGTCTGCAGATATTTTTGGTTGTCACACCTAAGGGGAGGGGGACATATAATGAGTACCAGCCACCACTGCTGCTAAACATCCTACCATGCACAGGAAAACCCCTACAGAATCACCCAGTCCCAAATGTCAACAAAAAAAAGAGTGAAAGCTGCTCAGTCATGTCCAACTCTTTACAGTCCATGGGATTCTCCAGGCAAGAATACTGGAGTGGGTAGCCTTTCTCTTCTCCAAGGGATCTTCCCAACCCAGAGATCAAACCAAGGTTTCCCACATTGCAGGCAGATTTTTTACCAGCTGAACCACCAGGGAAGCCTAAGGATACTGGAGTGGGTAGCCTATCCCTTCTCCAGGGGATCTTCCTGACCCAGCAATCCAACCAGGGTCTCCTTCATTGCAGGTGGATTCTTCATCAGCTGAGCTACCAGGGAATCCTAGTGGCAAGGAAAAGAGCTGCCATAGACCATCTGCTATCAGCATGCTGAAAATATTTGACACATTTTTTTTTGTTTTTTGTAAATGAATAACTGGACTTACATTGTAAGCTTTAAATCAAAGCATTTTAATTGTAAGCTTTTGACATCTCTGTATTACCATTTGAATGTAAGCCAAGATTCTTCTGAAACCACCATTGATATTAAATGTGGTAAACTTGGATATTGTCAAGTGATATGATAGGGTATGCATGTGTTTCATCAAATTCTTAAAATTCCATATTTCATTTCATTTTCTGGATAAACTGCAACTATTAGGATGAGAAGATAAGTGGTAGTTTGTACTTAGGCGATGGGTAAATAGCAATTCCAAATTTCAAGATCTACATATGCACTGTTCAAATTCGTGCCAAACAAAATTACAAATTGCCACACAGTAGGGGTTGTTAGAAGATTTTCTTTTTTCAGTAAAAAGCCTCAAAAGTTAAATTCTCAAAATGCCATGTAACCATAGTAATCAACTGGTAATAATGAATTAAATCAGTTCATGAAGTTTGAAGCCTATTTATCTACACAAACTTAAATACAGTGACTTTTTATAAAGTAAAGTAACATGAGATTTCTCGGAAACAAGGTGACTTTGTGTTTACCTCCATGACCTTGAGAATCTTACTTTACTCCTTGAACCTCTCCTTTCTCTGCTCTGAAGGGGACAATCATTCATAAGATTTTTCCAGAAGGAGGAGCTAAGATGGCAGAGGAGTGAAGGAGGAGCTAAGATGGTGGAGGAGTAGGACGGGGAGAATACTTTCTCCCCCACAAATTCATCAAAATAACATTTAAACGCCAAGCAAATTCCACAAAACAACTTCTAAATGCTAGCAGAGGACATCAGGCACCCAGAAAAGCAACCCAAGTCTTGAAAAGGAAGTAGGAAAAAATATAAAAGACAAAAAAAAGAGACAAAAGAGGGAGGGATGGAGTTCCATCCCAGGAAGGGAGTCTTAAAAAGAGAAGTTTCCAAACACCAGGAAACCTTCTCACTGCCAAATCTGTGCCAAGCCTTGGAAGCACAGAGGGCAACATAACAGGGAGGAAAAATAAATAAACAATTAAAACCCGCAGATTGCGAGCCCTACGGTAACTTTCCCAGCGGAGAAGCAGCGCAGACGCCTGCACACACCACTAGCAAGTGGGGGCTGGACAGGGAGGCGCGGCACGGGCTGCATTGCTTAGAGTAAGGATCTGGCCTGAATACCCCGAGCGCTATCTGAGCGAAATAATTTGGGCTAGCAAAGCAGACTGTGGGATATCTACCACGCGAAAAGCCAGCCCTAACCTAAGACACCACCAGGCCCGCACATGGAACAAAGGACTGAAGAGAGATAGCGGGCTGCAGACCTTCCCCCTCTGGTGACAGGCACCCAGAACTGGAAGGGGGCAATCGCAGCCCCAGAGAGACATTATCTATAAAACTGTAAGCAGGCTTTTTTGCTAACTAAAACTTCTTGGGGGTCTGGACGGTCAACATCCACCTGAGAAGGTGCGCCGGTTGTACACCTAGATAACCAAGCGGCGGGGAGGCAATAAGTCGCAGCAATCGCGCTCGCCCAACACCTCATCACCTGAGCTGCTGGGACCTGGGAAGGGCACAAAACGCAGGCCCAACAGAGTCTGCGCCTCTGAGGACTACCCGAGTGCCTGAACCTGAGCAGCTTGGACCCGGGAGATGCAAGCAGCCCAGGGCCAGCCACAGATGGTTCCCAGTGGAGCAACCTAGAGCCTAAGCAGTGTGGGCAGGGAGGCTACACGCACTGTGAGCGGGGGCAGGCCCAGTGTGGCTGAGGCACTGCAAGCACATGCCAGTGTTATTTGTTTGCAGCGTCCCTCCCTCCCCACAGCACAACTGAACAAGTGAGCCTTAAAAAACAAAAAAGTGTCCTCCACCGTCCCCTTTTTGTCAGGGCAGAAAACAGACACTGAAGAGACCAGCAAACAGAAGTAGCTATAATAGAGGGAACCGCCTTGGAAGCTACAGGCAATAGATTAAAACCCTGTGGTTAGTACTGACTACATAGGAAGGGGCCTATAGATCATGAGAAATATAAGTCGGACCAAGGAACTAGCTGAAAATGAACTGAACCCACAATACCCACAACAAAACCAGAGAAAGTCCTAGATATATTTTTACTATTTTTACGATCATTCTTTCTTTCTTTTTTTTTAAATTTTTTAAAAAATTTTAAGTCCTCTATTATTCCTTTAATTTTCACTTTTATAACCTGCTATTACTTTGCAAAAAAAAAAAAGACCCTATTTTTTAAAAGCAAACTTCATATATATATTTTTTATAATTTTTGTGACCTTGTTTTTTATTTTTTCTTCTCTTCTTTAGCATTGTATTTTTGAAATTCCAATCTTAGATTTTTAATTTTAGCTTTTTGGTATTTGTTATCAATTTTGTACCTATATTTTTTTATAATTTTTGTGACTTTTTTTCCTCTCTCTTTCTTTCTCTTCTTCTTTTATATAACATTGTATATCTGAAATTCCAAACTCTACTCTAGATTTTTAATTTATGCTTTTTGGTATTTGTTATCAATTTTGTACCTATATTTTCTTTATAATTTTTGCGACTTTATTTGTTTTTGTTTGTTTGTTTTTCCTCTTTCTTTTTTTTTTAAATTGTATTTTTGAAATTCCAAACTCTACTCTAGATTTTTAACTTTTGCTTTTTGGTATTTGTTATCAATTTTGTACCTATATTTTCTTTATAATTTTTGCAACTTTGTTTGTTTTTGTTTGTTTGTTTTCTCTCTTTCTTTTCCTTCTTCTTTTCTTTAACATTATATTTTTGAAATTCCAAACTCTACTCTGGATTTTTAATTTTTGCTTTTAGGTACTTGTTACCAATTTTGTACCTTTAAGAACCCAATCTTCAGTACCCATTTTTCACTAGGGAGCGAGATTACTGGCTTGACTGCTCTCTCTACCTTTGGATTCTCCTTTTTCTCCACCAGGTCGCCTGTGTCTCCTCCCTAACCCCTCTCTACTCTACCCAACTCTGTGAATTTCTGTGTGTTCCAGATGGTGGAAAACACTTAGGGAACTGATTACTGGCTGGATCTGTCTCCCTCCTTTTCATTTCCCCCTTTTATACTCCTGGCCACCTCTGTCTCCTTCCTCCTCCTCCTCTTCTCTGTATAACTCCGTGAACATCTCTGAGCTGTCCAGTTGTGGAGTGCACATAAGGAAGTGATTACTGGCTAGCCCACTCTCTCCTCTATTGATTCCACCTCATCTCATTTGGGTCACCTCTAACTCCCTCCTCCCTCTTCTCTTCTCCATGTAACGCTGTGAACTTCTCTGGGTGACCCTCACGGTGGAGAAACTTTTCATCTTTAACATAGATGTTTTATCAATGGTGCTGTATAGAAGGAGAAGTTTTGAAACTACTGTAAAAATAAGACCAATAACTGGAAGCAGGAGGTTTAAGTCCAAACCCTGACTCCAGGGAACTCCTGACTCCAGGGGCCATTAATTGACACGAGCTCATCAAACACCTCCATACCTACACTGAAACCAAGCACCACACAAGGGCCAACAAGTTCCAGGGCAAGACATACCAAGCAAATTCTCCAGCAACACAGGAACACAGCCCTGAGCTCCAATATACAGGTTGCCCAAAGTCACCCCAAAACCATAGACATCTCATAACTCATTACTGGACACTTCATTCCACTCCCAAGAGAAGAAATCCAGCTCCACCCACCAGAACACCGACACAAGCTTCCCTAACCAAGAAACCTTGACAAGCCACCTGTACAAACCCACACACAGCAAGCAAACTCCACAATAAAGAGAACTCCACAAACTGCCAGAATACAGAAAGGACACCCCAAACTCAGCAATTTAAACAAGATGAAGAGACAGAGGAATACCCAGCAGATAAAGGAACAGGATAAATGCCCACCAAACCAAACAAAAAGGAAGAGATAGGGAATCTACCTGATAAAGAATTCCGAATAATGATAGTGAAATTGATCCAAAATCTTGAAATCAAAATGGAATCACAGATAAATAGCCTGGAGACAAGGATTGAGAAGATGCAAGAAAGGTTTAACAAGGACCTAGAAGAAATAAAAGAGTCAATATATAATGAATAATGCAATAAATGAAATCAAAAACACTCTGGAGGCAAAAAATAGTAGAATAACAGAGGCAGAAGATAGGATTAGTGAATTAGAAGATAGAATGGTAGAAATAAATGAATCAGAGAGGAAAAAAGAAAAACTAATTAAAAGAAATGAGGACAATCTCAGAGACTTCCAGGACAATATTAAACACTACAACGTTTGAATCATAGGAGTCCCAGAAGAAGAAGACAAAAAGAAAGACCATGAGAAAATACTTGAGGAGATAATAGTTGAAAACTTCCCTAAAATGGTGAAGGAAATAATCACTCAAGTCCAAGAAACCCAGAGAGTCCCAAACAGGATAAACCCAAGGCAAAACACCCCAAGACACATATTAATCAAATTAACAAAGATCAAACACAAAGAACAAATATTAAAAGCAGCAAGGGAAAAACAACAAATAACACACAAGCGAATTCCCATAAGGATAACAGGTGATCTTTCAATAGAAACTCTTCAAGCCAGGAGGGAATGGCAAGACATACTTAAAGTAATGAAAGAAAATAACCTACAGCCCAGATTATTGTACCCAGCAAGGATCTCATTCAAATATGAAGGAGAAATCAAAAGCTTTACAGACAAGCAAAAGCTCAGAGAATTTAGCACCACCAAACCAGCTCTCCAACAAATACTAAAGGATATTCTCTAGACAGGAAACACAAAAACGGTGTATAAATTCAAACACAAAACAATAAAGTAAATGGCAACGGGATCATACTTATCAATAATTACCTTAAATGTAAATGAGTTGAATGACCCAACCAAAAGACAAAGACTGGCTGAATGGATACAAAAACAAGACCCCTACATATGCTGCCTACAAGAGACCCACCTCAAAACAGGGGACACATACAGACTGAAAGTGAAGGGCTGGAAAAAGATTTTCCATGCAAATAGAGACCAAAAGAAAGCAGGAGTAGCAATACTCATATCAGATAAAATAGACTTTAAAACAAAGGCTCTGAAAAGAGACAAAGAAGGTCACTACATAATGATCAAAGGATCAATCCAAGAAGAAGATATAACAATTATAAAGATATATGCACCCAACACGGGAGCAGCGCAATATGTAAGACAATGCCGACAAGTATCAAAGGAGAAATTAACAATAACACAATAATAGTGGGAGACTTTAATACCCCACTCACACCTATGGATAGATCAACTAAACAGAAAATTAACAAGGAAACACAAACTTTAAATGATACAATAGACCAGTTAGACCTAATTGATATCTATAGGACATTTCATCCCAAAAGAATGAATTTCACCTTTTTCTAAAGTGCACATGGAACCTTCTCCAGGACAGATCACATCCTGGGCCATAAATCTAGCCTTGGTAAATTCAAAAAAAATGAAATCATTCCAAGCATCTTTTCTGACCACAATGCAGTAAGATTAGATCTCAATTACAGGAGAAAAACTATTATAAATTCCAAAATATGGAGGCTGAACAACACGCTGCTGAATAACCAACAAATCACAGATCAAAAAAGAAATCAAAATTTGCATAGAAACGAATGAAAATGAAAACACAACAACCCAAAACCTGTGGGACACAGTAAAAGCAGTCCTAAGGGGAAAATTCATAGCAATACAGGCATACCTCAAGAAACAAGAAAAAACTCAAATAAATAACCTAACTCTACACCTAAAGCAACTAGAAAAGGAAGAAATGAAGAACCCCAGGGTTAGTAGAAGGAAAGAAATCTTAAAAATTAGGGCAGAAATAAATGCAAAAGAAACAAAAGAGACCATAGCAAAAATCAACAAAGCCAAAAGCTGGTTCTTTGAAAGGATAAATAAAATTGACAAACCATTAGCCAGACTCATCAAGAAACAAAGGGAGAAAAATCAAATCCATAAAATTAGAAATGAAAATGGAGAGATCACAACAGACAACACAGAAATACAAAGGATCATAAGAGACTACTATCAAAAATTATATGCCAATAAAATGGACAACGTGGAAGAAATGGACAAATTCTTAGAAAAGTACAACTTTCCAAAACTGGACCAGGAAGAAATAGAAAATCTTAACAGACCCATCACAAACACGGAAATTGAAACTGTAATCAGAAATCTTCCAGCAAACAAAACCCCAGGTCCAGACGGCTTCACAGCTGAATTCTACCAAAAATTTAGAGAAGAGCTAACACCTATCCTACTCAAACTCTTCCAGAAAATTGCAGAGGAAGGTAAACTTCCAAACTCATTCTATGAGGCCACCATCACCCTAATAGCAAAACCTGACAAAGATGCCACAAAAAAAGAAAACTACAGGCCAGTATCACTGATGAACATAGATGCAAAAATCCTTAACAAAATTCTAGCAATGAGAATCCAACAACACATTAAAAAGATCATACACCATGACCAAGTGGGCTTTATCCCAGGGATGCAAGGATTCTTCAATATCCGCAAATAAATCAATGTAATACACCACATTAACAAATTGAAAAGTAAAAACCATATGATTATCTCAATAGATGCAGAGAAAGCCTTTGACAAAATTCAACATCCATTTATGATAAAAAAAAAAAAAAACTCTCCAGAGCAGGAATAGAAGGAACATACCTCAACATAATAAAAGCTATATATGACAAACCCACAGCAAACATTATCCTGAATGGGGAAAAATTGAAAGCATTTCCCCTAAAGTCAGGAACAAGACAAGGGTGCCCACTTTCACCATTACTATTCAACATAGTTTTGGAAGTTTTGGCCACAGCAATCAGAGCAGAAAAAGAAATAAAAGGAATCCAAATTGGAAAAGAAGTAAAACTCTCACTGTTTGCAGATCACATGATCCTCTACATAGAAAACCCTAAAGACTCCACCAGAAAATTACTAGAGCTAATCAATGAATATAGTAAAGTTGCAGGATATAAAATCAACACACAGAAATCCCTTGCATTCCTATACACTAATAATGAGAAAACAGAAAGAGAAATTAAGGAAACAATTCCATTCACCATTGCAATGGAAAGAATAAAATAGGAATATATCTACCTAAAGAAACTAAAGACCTATATATAGAAAACTATAAAACACTGGTGAAAGAAATCAAAAAGGACACTAAAAGATGGAGAAATATACCATGTTCATGGATTGGAAGAATCAATATATTGAAAATGAGTATACTACCCAAACAATGTATAGATTCAATGCAATCCCTATCAAGCTACCAAGGGTATTCTTCACAGAGCTAGAACAAATAATTTCACAATTTGTATGGAAATACAAAAAACCTCGAATAGCCAAAGCTATCTTGAGAAAGAAGAATGGAACTGGAGGAATCAACCTACCTGACTTCAGACTCTACTACAAAGCCACAGTCATCAAGACAGTATGGTACTGGCACAAAGACAGAATTATAGATCAATGGAACAAAATAGAAAGCCCAGAGATAAATCCACGCACATATGGACACCTTATCTTTGACAAAGGAGACAAGAATATACAATGGATTAAAGACAATCTCTTTAACAAGTGGTGCTGGGAAAACTGGTCAACCACTTGTAAAAGAATGAAACTAGAGCACTTTCTAACACCATACACAAAAATAAACTCAAAATGGATTAAAGATCTAAATGTAAGACCAGAAACTATAAAACTCCTAGAGGAGAACATAGGCAAAACACTCTCTGACATACATCACAGCAGGATCCTCTATGACCCACCTCCCAGAATATTGGAAATAAAAGCAAAAATAAACAAATGGGACCTAATTAAACTTAAAAGCTTCTGCACAACAAAGAAAACTATAAGCAAGGTGAAAAGACAGCCTTCAGAATGGGAGAAAATAATAGCAAATGAAGCAACTGACAAACAACTAATCTCAAAAATATACAAGCAACTCCTACAGCTCAATTCCAGAAAAATAAATGACCCAATCAAAAAATGAGCCAAAGAACTAAATAGACATTTCTCCAAAGAAGACATACAGACGGCTAACAAACACATGAAAAGATGCTCAACATCACTCATTATCAGAGAAATGGAAATCAAAACCACTATGAGGTACCATTTCACACCAGTCAGAATGGCTGCGATCCAAAAGTCTACAAGCAATAAATGCTGGAGAGGGTGTGGAGAAAAGGGAACCCTCTTACACTGTTGGTGGGAATGCAAACTAGTACAGCCACTATGGAGAACAGTGTGGAGATTCCTTAAAAACTGGACATAGAACTGCCATATGACCCAGCAATCCCACTGCTGGGCATACACACTGAGGAAACCAGAATTGAAAGAGACACGTGTACCCCAATGTTCATCGCAGCACTGTTTATAATAGCCAGGACATGGAAGCAACCTAGATGCCCATCAGCAGATGAATGGATAAGAAAGCCATGGTACATATACACAATGGAGTATTACTCAGCCATTAAAAAGAATACATTTGAATCAGTTCTAATGAGGTGGATGAAACTGGAGCCTATTATACAGAGTGAAGTAAGCCAGAAAGAAAAACACCAATACAGTATACTAACGCATATATATGGAATTTAGAAAGATGGTAACAATAACCCTGTATACGAGACAGCAAAAGAGACACTGATGTATAGAACAGTCTTTTGGACTCTGTGGGAGAGGGAGACGGTGGGATGATTTGGGAGAATGGCATTGAAACATGTATAATATCATATATGGAACGAGTCGCCAGTCCAGGTTCAATGCACGATACTGGATGCTTGGGGCTGGTGCACTGGGACAACCCAGAGGGATGGTATGGGGAGGGAGGAGGGTTCAGGATGGGGAACACATGTATACCTGTGGCAGATTCATTTCGATATTTAGCAAAACCAATACAATACTGTAAAGTTAAAAAATAAAATTAAATTAAAAAAAATAAAAAATTTAAAAAAAAGATTTTTCTGGCTGTATCATCACCACTTGACAGACAAGGAAGCAAGGCTCAGGGCCCAAGCACAGCTTCAGACAAGACAAATGAGTAATATGATCCTGGTTTTCTAAGGCTTAATCTAGAGCCCCTTCTTCACCCAGCCTGCTTCATTGCAATATTGTGAGGCTCAAATACGCTACGGCAGCACTTTGAAAAACACAGGGTGGAGTGAGTACGAAATACCAGTAGGGGTGTTACAACAAGCGGCAGAGCTTCCCTGCCAGGTGTCTCTGCGCCCCGCTTCCTCATCTTAGTCAACTCCCCCGTCCTCATCCTCCCTCACCAGGGACTCTCCAGTCCACTCACGTCTCCCTCTTTCCCTCAGGGTGAAGGCAGGGGGCTGCTGGGGTTTCTCCTCACCTGGTCCCCGGTGTACCCTTCATCCACAGAGCAGGTTCCACCGACAGGTCAGAGCCTGAAGTGCTGCCTGGAGCAAGAATGGAGGCACAGTCAAAGCGGGGGAGGCCCCCCAGGTCCCCTGGGCTGTGGGTGAAGGAGGTATCAAGCCGCCTCCCCCAAACTGAAGGAAAAGCCAAATCCCTGAAGATGAAACTGCAGTCAGAATCACATCTTCACCTCCTAGCTGTAATCCTTTGAAAAGTGAAACGCAGGTGGCAAGTGAACTTTGACTGGGTTTAGTATGAGTTCTTCAGACCTGCAGACCAAAAGGTAACGTTTACACTTTCATCTCTTCCCAGAAAGCCAGGCCCCACCTCACATCCGGCCTGGGGCGCCTTGGCAGATCCTCACAGCACCTCAGGCTGGCCGCCTGTCTAAACAGCCGCGCTACCTCCCCACACGTTAAGGACTCCCGCGTATTGTCAGGTCTCCACGGGGCTTAAAGTTGGACGCAAGACTGAGTATCAAGTATCCTTCCCCTCTTCTAATGATGAGAAGCCCGAGGCCCAGAGACAGGAGCTACCTTCTCCAGGAACAGAGCGCCAGGCCAAGGTCTCTCCGTGCTAGTTTATTGCTCTTTTAACGTTGGTTCTTTATCTCCCTTTGATGGGTAATAAAGAGCTTAATTATTACAGACACTGAACCAAAGAAATTTTAAAAGCTTTTCAATACTATGTTTAGGCACAAAAATTATAATGAGGGAACTATATCACATTCATTGTGTGTGTGTGTGTGCGTGCGCGCACGTGTACACGCACATTGGTTTAACTTAGATTTTCCTTTAAGTTCCCCTTAAGTCCATTCCTTGAATCAGAGGGCAAGTATCGCTGGGATCTGCGTACTTGCTTTAATCGTGCTTCCCAGGTGTTGCATTTTTTAAACTAATTGAAGGTTTGTGGCAACCATAAGCCAAACAAGTCTAATGGCGCCATTTTCCCAACAGCGTTTGCTCACTTCATGTCTCCATGTCACAGCTTGGCAATTCTTCCAGTATTTCTTTTTAATTATTATTATATTTGGGTGGTGAGCTGTGGTCAGTGAGCCTTGATGGTACTCCTACCACTCACAGAAGGCACAGGTGATAGTTAGCATTTTTTAGTAATAAAGTATTTTTAATTAAGATATATAGCTTTTTAGACATAATGCTATTGCACACTGAGTACACTACAGCAGAATATAAATGTTAATTTTTATAAGTTCTGGGAAGCCAAAAACTTTGTGTGACTCACTTTGTTGCCATATTCGCTTTATTGTGGTGGTCTGGAACCACACCCACAGTATCCCTGAGGTATGGCTTCTCAAGAATTAAAAAGTTCTCCAAGACAATTCAACTGTAAATATTCATTTCAATATAAAATGTAAGCATATGCAACATTACTATGTGAAAGCATTTAAACGAATTTTTTTCCTGAAGTTTCTCCCTCTCCCCTGATAAGGTCTGCCCACATTTGGGCTAGCTAACTTGAGATTGCTATTCTTAATGAAGAATTTTTCCCCTGCAATCTTTAGTGCAGATAAAGACCTTTCTCGTGGTGAATGAGGGGTTTGAAGAGGAGAAAAAAAGTAATTAAACCTTGGTGAAAACTCCTTTACCCCATTTCTCTCTCTCGATGAGGGTGGAGGGGACGCTGCCCCACTTCACCTCTGGTTCCCAGAATGGCAGTGATGCCATAGGCGTGTCTCTGCAACAACAGCCCCAAAGAGCAGCAGCAAAGGGAAAGCTACTCGAAGCAAGAAGAGGTGGACCCTGGAAGATTCAACTCTTAGAACGAAAGATCACTGCCTCGAATGTTGGCATGGATGATACAGGAAGAGGAGAGTGATGGCATGGATATAACAGTCATCGTCACCCATTCAGGAAGGACAGGGACAACCAGGGGCAGTGTGACCATGACATACAGTTGGAGTCATCATGTAAATATGAGGACTGCCTTCTCCAGCAGTCCTGCACCACCTCCTGCCTGGGGACTTAGAAATAAGCCTGGGCAGAGAGGGCTGCTTTTAAATTATTAATGGTCAAGAAAGTCATGGAGTATTCTGGAAATTTCTAGATTGACCCCTTTGCTCTAAGACATGATAGGGCTTGACACAAAAATTCGGATCGGTAATAGGAAAACAGAACTTTATTTTTTCACACTCAATTTTGCGGTATCAAAAGCTATTTGTTACACACATTCTGTATCATCTTGATGGTATGTAAAGTGCTGGGACTTTCCCAGGACTTTAGGACTTGTCTTTGCATTGTGTTAGAGATCAGACACATTAGTACCCACTGACCACTTAAAATAAACTCTGCTTAAAATTGTATGCATCTCTTCACAAAAAAACCCTTACGTATGCTTTCTCAAGGGGACACCAGTTTTGAAATAAGAACTGTGCCGTCAATTATGCTGTGATTATGGTTGTTCATTTTGTGTAGGGACATGCTGGTATTTGAAAGAGAAGGGCATGAAAACAAGACAAACTGCTCATAACACTAAGGAAAGCAGGAAAAGTGAGGATTCAGAGAAGGCGAAGAATACAAGGAAAGGGTGTAATTCATGAATATGACCACGAGAGGGCAGCAGAAACCTGTTCACTGTCTGCCTCCAAGGGTTTCTGTTGAAAATCGAACTCACTCCAGACCCTTTCTCCCCCAGATGCTGCTGTCTTGTATGATACACATTTATGACTTTCTCAGCTAGTAGATGACAAAAGGAACCCTGAGCTTAGGATGCCTGAGATTTAAATTCTAGGTTTGCTATAAAGTAGGGCAAGCTTCTTTAGTTATACACTACTCACATTAAAATAATCCTAAAAGTGTAGGATGAGAATATAACTGTGAAAAAAAACTCCTATTTAGGTCTTAGGCTTCATTACTGGGAGTATGGAGTCTTGGAAAGAAGGGCGACTAAAGCAATAAAGGAGATAAATGAAAATCAGAAAAAAGGAAAAGGATTATTGTGAGAAGACATCAGTCTTGCTATGAATTCAGAGAAATTCAGGTGATCACTGCCAGTTTCTATTTGGGGGACCTGGTAAGAAATCTATTTCGAGAGTTGTCAGGTGAACTCGCCAGAAAGATAATAATTATTTCATGGAGTCCCTTAGCAATGGGTCTTAAAATGTAGAGTTCTCTCCAGCAAAAGGAAAAAAAAAAAATAGTCAGCTCTCATATCCTGGTGGCTGAGCTGTCTGTCTGTCATTCTACTGTCTGCTTGGTTTGTTTTCTGACTTAAAGCACTGATAGAGTTCTGAGATGCCCACCCAAATGCTGAATCATGGGTCTAATGTTCCCCAAACGCTCAGAGCTGGATGATGACCTTTCTTCATAAGTATGACCACGGTGCAGTTGGCATCTAAGGAAGGCTAACTTAGTCCTTCTATTCCTTCTTCCTCCATCAGCCTTGATGCTCTGGAACAAACTACAGACAAGAACGTCTGACTCTCACTGCTATTTGGAAGGAACTTGAAGCTTTGAAATATTGTTTAAAATAGTATTTCTTGGATTTGTTCCACTTGCAAATGTGCCCTCTTTTTTTTTTTTTTTTTTTTTGACACAATTTAAAAGATCATTAGATTTGAGAGAGGGGAATGATTCCTTCCCGTTAAGGTAATATTTGAGCCTAAAATAAGGGGTTCAATCTGCCTGTTACAGGGACAGTAGGGGGTGGAAGTGAACCCACCAGGGGGCTTCGTGTGCAGGAGGAAGTTGACTAAACAGAAGCAAGTCAGCAACCCTGACCTCTTGGAAGGCTGTGCCCCCAAAAAAGGGTCTTGTGTTCCTTTTTTGGGAACACAAAAGGGGATAAAAAGTCTGAAGATTAGTCCAAATTCTGAGGGGACAGAGGCAAGTTATTCTGTGTCTGTGACTGCATTGGAGGCCCCTCTGTGATATCTCAGGTCCATAGAGATGGAGGTGATGTGGTTATAAATGCTTGGGAAACAGCTCTAAAAGCTCCTCGGTATGTATGAATCCTCCTCCTACTCCACCCGATCCATGTCACCTTGGCCTCAGCAGGAGACACAATGGACATGGCATTGGACTTCCCTTCCCAAGACCTCCAGGGCTTAGGGCCATGACTGTGCTCCTTCAAATCAAAGGGAAGCATTGCATTACCACATGGCCAAAACCCAGGAGGAAAAAGAATCAGTGACAAAGTGAGATCCTACAGAGGAATCATTTAAAGGGGAGGAAGAATATGGTGATTTCTAAAGTCCATGCCACAAAAATAGAGTAACTGTAACACTGCACTTGGCCCCAAAGACTCTCATTCAGATTCAGCTTTCTTAACAAAAATCTCTCCTTCTTACAGATTTTCCTCCAGAAGTCAGTATAAAAATTAAAAAGCAGTGGAACTTCTGCATCATGGTGCTTAAAATACCAAACATTTAGGAATGGGAGCTGAGATAAATCCTAGTTCTGAGGGTCCTACAGTCCAAGCTGAAGAGCTTCTTGTGTTGTTAGAGCCATCCCTGTCTTAGAATCCAAAGAGTGTCTGACAAACCAACTCCTCTGAAGTGTTTACATTTTAAAATGTACTTTTATATTTAAATTTTTACTTCAAAATTTACTTTTGTGAAAAAGTTACAGAAGTGTTAAAGCAATCACAAACTGCCATCCGTGGTTTTTTGAAAGCGATGAAATCATATGCAGTTGACTCTGCTGCAGGTTTTATCTTGCAGTGATAAAACTCATGGGAAGAGTTGGTGAAGCTTATTCAAACTGACTAGCAAACTAGCGTGGATGACGCAGTCCAGGAATTAAAAGGACCACAGGATGCGTGTCAATACTTGTAGACTCTTCCCAGGATCCCAGAGAATGCACTCACAGAGATAGCCAGACATCTCAAACTGGAAATAAGAGAATCTTCTGAATGTTGGAGGGCTGGGGAGGGGGGGGCGGCGTTTAAAGAAAAGCATACTAATTGAGCAAGCTTCCTGCCTCTGCACCCTTGTATCCTGCCATACTTCTTTCTTTCACATGTTGCTGTTGTTCAGTCATTAAGTTGTGTCCGACTTTTTATGACCTCCATGGACTGCAGCACACCAGGTTTCCCCTGTCCTTCACTATCTCCCGGAGTTTGCCGAAATTGGTATTCATTGAGTCGATGACGCTACCTAACCATCTCATCCTCTGCCACCCCCTTCTCATTTTGACTTCAATATTTCCCAGCATCAGGGGTTTTCCCAATGAGTCGAATCTACCCATCAGGTGGCCAAAGTATTGGAGCTTCAACTTGAGCATCAGTCCTTGAAACACTGGGTTCTTCTCCTAGCGTCCACCCAGGCTACTGCAGTTCCGCGTGTGACCAGTAGATGGCATGTTTGTCCAAGAACATGCACCGGATTTCAGGGGCTTTCCCAGGTGGCTCAGTAGGTAAAAATCGCCGGCAATGCAGGAAATGGTGACAAAACGTGGGTTCCAACCCTGGGTCGGGAAGATATCGTGGCGGGGAAGAAATGGCAACCTACTCAAGTATTTTTGCCTGAAGAATCCCATGGACCCAGGAGCCTGGTGAACTACAGTCCACAGCGTCGCAAAGAGTCGGAGATGACTGAAAGGACTGAGCATGCGTGAAGTCTTCCGCGTGAGGTGGGAAAGGCTGAGACAGCTGGTCCTAAAATGGCCCAGATCTCAACTTCCAATCTCTTCCTTTCATAAATTGTACGAAATGGGAGCAGAGCTAGGAAAATTGCTGCTGCTGAACCTGCTCCCGTCTTCTGGGGCTCTAGAATTCCTTAACTGGACCACCCTGGAAACATGGATGGGATGGGAACGAAGAGGAGAGAGAGAGTGAAGGAGAAGCGAAAGAAAAAAGGGAAGGTTCCTTGAGAGAGAGGCTGCTTCCTTTATCTTACATTCATTGTTACTATGTTTTATTATCAAGCACTATTAAAGAAGCAACACTGAAAAAATTATAAATCCAGCTCTCAAGGCCATTTACAGCTTTAAAAGAAGAGAACACAGGCACTAAATTATGGTAGTCCAGTGTATGAGGGAGTTAGGAAAATCTTTTATGGAGAAGATGCTTCATGAAATAAAAACTGATGGAACGATTCATACTTCACTGGGTGCTGTGAGCCACCAGTGCAGGAGTTGGTGGAGGCTGAGCGTCTAATAGGCACATGGAGCTTTCAATACCAGGGAAATATCTACTTGTGGACACATGTGAGAATGAAGAGTATTCTAGATATTGGCAGAGAAAGGAAACCTACACCCTGAAGGCCATGAAAATGATTTAAACCGGAACAGGGACACAGTTGTTGACTAGTTCCACGATCATGTCCAAGATATTTAATTGACTATATCTGACTGTAATTTAACATAAAGTTGGGTATCCAAAGCTATCTTTCAAATATTCTTCAATTTTTAAAATCAATCAGGCTTTATGTTTAAAATAATATTACTTTACAAATTAATATGAGCCAAGCAGATTTCACATAATTTCAGACTTTTTTATTTTGATTTTATGTTCAGCATGGATTTTTTTGCATCAGTTTTTATTTTTATTTATTTTTGGCCATGCCACATGGCATGCAGGATCTTAGTTCCCCAACCAGGGATCAAATCTGGTTTGATGCTGAAGTATAAGTATGGAGTCTTAACCACTGGACTGCTAAGGAAGTCCTCATTTCAGACTCTTTTTGACAAATAATGAACATTGCAACCTGGGAAGCATTTTATACACCTTCATAGAAAACCCTAAGAAAGTTATTAAAATGTCTAAAATGAGTTTAATGATGGCAATATAAAAAGAAAAAACAATTGTGATCTGCTATGCTAGCAGAAGAACACTGCATATAAAATTTAAAAGTAATTCCGATAGCAATAAAAGCATAAAATAGTTATGAGTTTAACCAAAATATATATGATGTCTCAACAGGGAAAACTACAAAGTTCTGATGCCAGTTCAGTTCAGTTCACTTGCTCAGTCATGTCTGACTCTTTGTGTTCCCATGAACCGCAGCACGCCAGGCCTCCCTGTCCATCACCAACTCCAAGAGTCCACCTGAACCCACGTCCACTGAGTCGGTGATGTCATCCAACCATCTCATCCTCTGTCGTCCCCTTCTCCTCTTGCCGTCAGTCTTTCCCAGCAGCAGGGTCTTTTCCAATTAATCAACTCTTCACATCAGGTGGCCAAAGTATTGGAGTTTCAGCTTCAACATCAGTCCTTCCAATGAACACCTAGGACTGATCTCCTTTAGGATGGACTGGTTGGATCTCTTTGCAGTCCAAGGGACTCTCAAGAGTCTTCTCCAACACCACAGTTCAAAAGCATCAATTCTTCGACGCTCAGCTTTCTTCACAGTCCAACTCTCATATCCATACATGACCACTGGAAAAACCATAGCCTTGACTAGACGGACCTTTGTTGACAAAGTAATGTCTCTGCTTTTTAATATGCTGTGTAGGTTGGTCATAACTTTCCTTCCAAGGAGTAAGTGTCTTTTAATTTCATGGCTGCAATCACCATCTGCAGTGATTTTGACGCCTATCTGATGCCAGAGACTAGTGAAATCTCAAATACATGGAGAGATAGAAGATGCTTGGTTTTGGGGTGTTGTTGAAACACCAATTCTCTTCAACACGATCCTCATCAATGCTCCTAGCGGGTTTGCTCTGTAGAAATAGACAATTGTAAAATTTATAATGTGCAAGAAAAACAAAGTGGCAAAGGCAAGAAGAAACATTCTACAGACACATCTAAATTATATGTAAATAGGAGAAGTCATTCAATCTCCTCAGTACTAATCAGAGGAATGCAAACCAAAACACCCTGAAAAACTAATAAAAATGTTAAAACATAGCAGTCATAAGCAAGGGTGTGGAACAATGTTTCTGCCAATATACAACTGATAGGAGTATAAGTTGTTACAGTCATTTCAGAGTCAAAATTACATAGTAACATTGAAAATATGTACATGCATTATAATTCTGCATTCTACTCTTAAATACACACCTAACAATACTGCTGTAAGTTCATAATAACATTATTCATAAGAGCAAAACATTTGCTAACCATTGAATGGATAAATACCTTTATATATCTTAATATAAAGTATAGCTAAATTCACAAACGTACGTGCCCTTTTGGCCCTCACCTAGATTTTTGGAGTGAGGCATATTCAGCGCTGTCTTTCTCTTGCTGGCCACTGTGGAGGACGTTAGAGCCACTCTCATGTTGTAACCAGTCACTTTCTGACAGTGTTCTCTGCTGACCAGGCCCTGTGAGCAGCACGATAACCATAATCCCCTGATGGAGGTGACCAGCTCTCGGAAGAACTCAGCAGTCCCACAGTCCTCACTTCTTGCCTAAATAAAATCAGCTTGAAATTAATTTCTGGTCCATGATGACTGGTGTGTAGCTGATATAATCAGAAGATATAAAAGCAGGAAACATCACCAAGGAGGATCATGTCCATGTGGGGAGAACACTGTCTACAGCTGCTCAGATGGTTAGATTTTTTTTTTTCCTCTGACCCTGATAAATAAGGTGTGAGAAACTATTCTTATCTTTTTATCATGAAGAAACAGCTACCTCAACAGAGGAGAAGAGGGAGGGGAAATCCAGAAACGGTTGGTGCAATTAGACAGCTCTCCATGGAAAGCTGTGTGTTTGGCTCTAGGGTCCAGTGACATTATTTCTTCTGGGAACTAATTTCAGCTTCTGCCTTTCAGTTATAGCTTCTGTTGCTCCAGTTACTGGTACCTGCAAATCCCAGGCCAAAAGTCCCTTATTCTAGGGCCTCTCTGCTTGTCCCCCGCCACCCCCCCACCCCCTGCAGCCTCATGATTACTTTTAACAGCTTCACTGCACTGCGTGGTGAGGCTGTACTTTATTTTTTCCACCTGTCACTTGTAATGGACACCTGGCCTGTTTCCTGGACTGTCTTTCCTATTGCATGTAATTTTAAATAAATAGACTCACATGTCCCTTGCGCAGTTTTCCCTAGGGAAGAGTAAGACTGGTAGGGACGGAGGGGCAACAAATCTAAACAGAGAAGAGGAATGGCAAAAAAGAATGTTGTCAGGAAAGTACCAGAGCCCCCTGCAGCCCTGGCCTGAACCCAGCGCATCAGAGCCAATCTGAGAGACAAGTTTATGGGTTTATGGACCCTGACTTCTGCACCAAACTTGCTCCAACTTCCCAGAGCCATCACCTTAAGGCCTGCTGAGCATGTAGTCAGACTATCAAGGGTGAGAGATGCCTCCAGAACTTGAATATGATCCAAAGAACCAGGCCTCTCTCTCAGAGCAACTCACAACAATGTATGTTTCACAAAACAGACCTTTCATAAAAGAAAAAAAGAAAAGCATATTTCTAGGGCCCCCACTTTTTCTCCAGGATCTTCTGTGCTGTGTACTGGACCTTTGGTGAGACCATTTTTGTGATTTCAGATATGGAGTCTGAACAGGCTGAGTGGGTATGGGGGTCATTGGCAGCCATACAGCTCCCCTCCACCCTTATCTCCCTGTCCAGCACTGCACGGGCTTTCCTGCTCAAAACGGTATCCTTCCACCTTCTCTGAGTGGGAACCAGTATAAAGCAGAAGCTCCGGTTCCTTGTGCAGTGTAATTAAGGGTCTGATCATCGCTCTTGGTTTTTTCTCTTGGCCTCCAGACAAGCCTACAAGGCTAAGCATATGCAAGTATGGGTCTCTGGCTGCTGACCATTATCAGCAGTTCCGTTGCTGCTTCACCCAGGGCTGAACAGCCCACGCTGCAGCTGAATATGTTGTGTTATTTCCCCACATGTGACATCAGTTTCACAGAAGCTTGACGGAAGTTCTACCCAAGTGCAGTGAGAGTGCCACTGAAACCAGCCTGATGAGGGGACACGTGGGGACAACGTCATCCAGTGCCTGGTGGCTTAATGATGCAGAGTGAGTACACTGGAGCATGACCATGCGTGGCCCAGTGCAAGTAGATACGGATGGAACGTGCTTCCACCGTTCATGCAGGGTCACTGTCGGGGACCCACCCCAAGGGTGATCAAAGCTCCTACCCAAGACTAGGTTTTCCAGATCATGGACTTCACACACCTAAAGCTTTGATGATGCTAATTCTTATCTCACTCATAGGAGACTTCCAGTTCACTGTATTCCCCAACACTTATCCCAGAATCCCAGGGATATCTGCAGAGTCCGGGTGAGCATCAATCCATGTGAGGGATGGAGGGCCCTTTGCCTATCCTTCCTATGGGGGTTCTAGAAAGCGAGCTAAGGAAAGTCTCAGCTCTGTACTAGGGAGGAGGCTGTGATGATGTTACATTTCCCGGGCACTGAGCATCAGGACAATCCCAGACAGGCTAACCCCAGAAGAAGAGGTGCTTTCCTCTGCTGTGAGTGTTTTCAGAGTAGATAGAAATGTGTTGGCTGCAATCTACATATGTTAAAAACCTAAGACATCCATTAGGTAGAAGAAAAGCAGTTCACAAAGAGAAGTGGTAGAATTTCTTTATTTCAAAAGCAGTATTGATAGACAGCAAGAGTGACTTTATGCCAAAAAAGAAAAGATACATATGTCTAAAGAATAGAAATAGCATCTTAAGGATATTCAAATAGTGATTCCAAAATTGTTTTTTAAAAAAATTTCATAGTGTTATCATGTGATGTAGATTGAAAGAAATCACAAAGAAATACAAATATTAAATGTCATGTGAAAGTTAAGCCCACTGGTTATTGGACTTAATCATGAACATGTAGGGGAACTATCTGCCTCAAACTTTCTGCCACTTTGATAAATCTCAGAGTGGTGTCGATAAGGAGACTCATTTAGGGCTGAGGTCTTACTGTATAAAAGTGGGGGAGAGCGATCAAAGCCAGATGGGGCATTATTAACCCCTTTATCTGTGTAAATGTAGCAGCAGACAATTATTAGAGGGGGATCTCTAATAACACTGATGATGTCTCACATACACATATATGTGTAAAAAATGAATAAAATGAGGGACCAGGGCATCTTCTTAGCTTTGATCAAATATGCAGGCTCATTTAGCTCTCAGAGTCACTCAGAAGGATAACAGGATCAAAGCATTTCAAGCAGGCAGCATCTGATGATTCTGTTCAATGGAAGAAGTTCTTGGAACAACCTGTGATGCAGACCAGGTCCTAGTCTCTGCCCACCTGCCCCCTGCAAGGGGCAGCTTAGGTGTGAGATGAATTTACACCCGTGAAAGTGGCATCTCCCCTAGAGTAGAGTCCTCATCCATTTGGAATCAGTGCCTCTTGTATCAAGTTCATGAGCCTCGCTTCCAGACCCCTGCTAAGCACATGGCCAATTACAAGGATCACTGCATTCAGAGACGTCCATGCTACGGGTTTCCACATTGTTATAGTTCATCAGAAATCCCTCCTAGCCAAGATACAACTTATCAAGCGGAGATCATTTTTACCATAGTCAATTTTGTCTAGAAATTTAGCTGACATTCTTCCTTTCTTTGGTTTCCTGAAAAGAGCTGGGAAATTAGCCTAAAATTAAGCTTGTCCTGGAGAAGTAGAAAGGGTTTTACACTTTTACCCACAAGAATGAAAATGATTTACCATTATTTCTTCCTTTACTATACCAAGCATCACTTTTTTTTTCAGATTATTTAAAAGAAGCACATTCTGTGTTTTGTTATCCAAAAAACACATTGTGATGCTAAGTGTAGAAAGACTTTCAAGGTTTTTAAATTGCAGATCATTTAAGCAACCTAATTAGATCAAACACACCTGGAATTTTTGAATATGTACATGAGGGAAAAAATTAGTTAAAGCATCCTGATTTTAAAAATTTCGGATCGTTCACAGACCTTCTGAATGCTCAATGTCAAAAAAAAAAAAAAAAAACTGACGTGAAGAATTAAATACTATTGACCACAAGAGGGAAGCATAGGCCCATTTGTACTATGCTTTGGGGTTGGGGCGGGGGGGGCGGGGGCGGTAAGGAAAGCGATGCTTCCTGAGAACCCTTAAAATATTCACCAATAAACACAGTGTATAAGACAAAGCAACTGTCATCCCCACCTGAGGCTTGCATTTGTGGTTGGCGTGGTTTTGGTGTTTCGAATGGACTTGATCTTTGACTCCACGTATTACGGGCTACAGAGTTAGAGACGTGATTTACAAAACTACCGTCCCACTTTCTAAGTGAGAACATGGACGGAAAGACCAGACTTCTGTAAATCTCGGTTTCCTCAGAATAAATTGGAAAAATAATGGTAGAAAATATAATGGTAATATTTAATATGATATTTATTATCTTATTGGGCTTCCCTAGTGGCTCAGTAGTAAGGCTCCACCTGCAAGGCAGGAGACCCGGGTTCTATCCCTGGGTTGGGAAGATCCCCTGGGAAAGGAAATGGCGACCCACTCCAGTATTTTTGCCTGGAGAATCCCACGGACAGAGGAGCCTGGTGGGCTACAGTCCATGGGGTCACAGAAGCCTTAGAGACTACACCACCATCACAATTAAAATTAAAGTATTTTAATTGGTAAGGGAGAAAGAGTGCACCAAAAAAGACTCTCATGATTTGATAAAAAACATTGGTGTTGACATTATAAAACATTTTCCAGCACGGGACATTTCTCATGTATCATCCTATCTAAGTCTTGAAATGACCTGTGTGATAGATCCTATTCTTCCACTCATGGTCTCCCTGGTTCTACTGTGATCACCTGACACACTTCTCCCTTTCACTCTGTGCTTTACCCATGCTGTGCTAATGCGAAGAAGAGCCACCTTCTTGTCATGACCTCCATTTTTTTGGAAAATGTCTTTCATTTATCATAACATTCAGACTTGAAAACTGAATATAAAATACTTTTTTAAAAATCATTTTCTTTACCACCTTCCTCATTCTAAGCCAGTCAGTCAGCAGGCCTAAGAAGTCATTCCTCACACTTCACTTTGCCACACATTGGCAAATACAACATGTGGAATTAGAAATGGTGCTGAAAATGATTTGCCAAAATATGGAGGGAACAGGAAGCGGTGCCAAAGGAGTGAATCAGTCACTGATTGGGCACAAGGAGGCAGCTGTTGAAGGCAGCAGCTCTCAGGCCTCACTGGGTTTTTTTCCAAACTAATCTTTTCTTCACAGTCTCTCAATTACCAGGTTCAGTCTGCACCTGTTAGAACAGACAAAGAAATTGAGAAGAACAAACTGGGCCTCGATGCTCAAATCATAGCAGTGGAGCCTATGGAGATATTCTGAGAGGTGGATCTGAAGTTTCCAACTCCTCCCCTGACATGTGTGTGTGTGTGTGTGTGTGTGTGTGTGTGTGTGTGTAACTTCTTATTTACAAAAACTACACACAAAAAAGTGATTTCGAACACCTGAGAGCCTATACAAGCTCAGATCTTTGAAACATCAGATGTTAAATGGGGTAAAGAGAAAATGGATCAAACTCTCTGACTCTCATCTTCCCAGGGTGGCACAGGGCATATGGCTCAGCACTTCAGTCGTGTCCGCCTCTTTTCAACCCCATGGATGTAGTCCACCAGGCTCCTCTGTCCATGGAATTATCCTGGCAAGAATACTGGAGTGGGTTGCCATTTCCTTTTCTAGGGGATCCTCCCAACCCAGGGATTGAACTAGCATCTCTTGCATTGGCAGGCAGATTCTTTTCCCACTGAGCCACCTGGGAAGCCCCTTGTCTATATGGTAAGGAATAAAATTAAGAATATTGCATCTCCCAGGATCTCCCTGGCCCCCGGCTTCTGAATGTGGCCTGCATTCTGCCAGTGAAACTTAGTATCGTGAGATTCGGGAAGCACAGACAGGCTGAGTTTCTCAGGTAGTGGACACAAGGGTTCACAGACGAAAATCTTGGCAGCATCCTTGGGTTCCCAAGACATTCCTTCCTCTTGGGTTCTAGAGGAGCCATGATGTCAGCAGTGGCTACTACAGGTCCCTCCCTCTCAGAGTCAGGGGTCTGCACTGACCTGAGCTCCCCCAGGCTTCCTAACAGTTTGAAGATATAATTCCCTATAATAGAGTAGAATTGTGATAAATAACTCTGTGTAGGGTGTCCTCAGGGATTTCTATTTCCTGAATGAATTCTGACTAGTACAGAAGCTCCTCACCTTTTAATGTCAGAGACAACCTCATTCAGGTACCCTCAGAAATTCCCTCAAACGCACAGGAAGTTAGAGGTCAGGAAAAAACAGGGAACCGTGATTAATGTCCAAATAGAAACTTCTTTCTCATCACATAGAAAGGGAACTGAAAGTCTGTTCTAAAGACTCCCCTATTTAGTAATCTCAGGAGAATAACCAATCAGTGCCTTAGGACTAAATGACATCATATGTTGCTGGGCAACACTTGGGTTGAAGGTGCTATTATAAGATGAAAAATGCAAAGATGTGTAGTCTCTGAGTTTACTATGCATTTATTGAGCATCTTGTAAGAACAAGCCATTATGCCAGCCAGCAAAGGGAAGGCATGGAAAGGTCATTCTTGATTAAGTGTGATTACAGGAGGTTGGGATAGAGTTGATGATGAGCCTGCAGTATAAGACCACATGATAAGCAGCGCAGCTTACTCTGTAGAACTCTCATCTGGCTCATTCCACTATCTTTAGGAAGCACAGTCCTCAACAATGTTAAGGCAGAACTGTTCGTGCATCCTCCCAGTGATATAGAAGTCCCTATCAGAGGATGTTCAAAACTCTTAGTTACACTCAACCATGTATAGTGTTGACTCTTACGAATTGTGAGGAGAGTTGTAGGGCAGGGTAAGGCCTCAACAGTGTAGAAAAGAGTATGAACTATCCACCCTAAGTATATGTACTGAATCTTAAGCTGTGAACTCACCATCTCATGAGCCGTGGCACTGCCAGGTCTCTCCTCCTTGGAAGTATCTGGATCCCAGCCTTTTCTGGGTGGTTTAACAAGTTTTCTACTTTGCTATATTTTCAAAAACATGAAGGTCTATCAACATGACATAACTTTCTGTACTCTCAATGGTGAGCATCAAAATAAATTCTTTGAATCAGAACTTTCATCACGAGGAAAGAATGGTAAAGCATTCCTGCAGGTTATTATCTTTAATCTTCCAGTTAAAATAAGCTCTGCCCTGTATATATATTCATCTATCTGAGTCTTCAAAAATAGATGTGTGCCCAACAGTCTTCTCCAATCTCGAGTGATATGTGAGTAATAAGAATTAGGAATAGGCTCTCTCTTTCCTATCTACTGTCTCCAGTAACCACAACCTATGTTCCAAGGTACAGCTTTCCATCTCTCTCCAGCTTTGGGTGTGTTGGAACCCAGTTTCTCCTCCAATGTTCTCTATATACTAAAGAGCCAAGGATCCCAAGCTCTTGGACAGAATTGGCCACCTTGGAGTTTAAGACACTTGAGGAGAATCCTCAAGTAAAAAGTGGCATCTTAAGTGAAGCTCTGTCACTCGGCACTGCCAAGATTCAGGCATTCCTCATAGCCTGACATTGTACCTTGTCTTTATATGATCTGTTGTCCCTTAAATAAATTCCCCAGCTGTCACAGCACAGAACCGTGATTTGCCATTAACTCTCACCTTAGGATACTCCCATTGATTCTATTCTCACTAATGTGCTTCAGGTAGATCCCTTTCTAGAACTTGGCTTGAGTTGGAAGAGTCTGTGGATGATTGCCCACTATTCTTGAAAACTCAGTTTTTCATTCTTTTTGTTTGGTTGTGAGTTTGTTTGGTTAATTAAGAAGTTCCTTTTCATTTAAAGCACACAGCTTCTCCTTTCCTGGACCCTTTGCCAGAGTGTTTCCCTTAGCAGCAGCAGTGTCATCTCAAAAGATTTTTCTGATTGGCTGCAGCTCAACTGATTTTAAATTTTTAATCAGTCAGATTCTATGACACCCTACATTCTCTTTTCTCATATTCCTGTCTGTTCTAATCCACCTTGAGCTCTCATCAAGACACTGACTCTCATCGAGACACCGAAGAAGAAAATGGCCATAACCAGGGTCCCAATATTAGGACTTTTCATCACTGTCCTGATCGGCCTACAGGAATCGTGGGCTATTAAAGGTAAGTGCTGAGAGAGTTCAAAACTAGGAATAAATAAGTTCTGAGAGCTTCGGAGAAATGAACTGTGGACATTTGCAAGACAGTCTTTAGAATGAAAGAGAAGTGTGATAGGTGTTATGTGGGTCTAACTCTAGAATTATAATAAATTGTAATTGGAAGAGTTCTCTCCTCACCATGAATTGGAGTAAGTAAAACCAAGAAGTACAACTAAAATTAGAGGAGCAAAATTGAGCTGTGTACTGATTCATGCTATTGACTTTGATATAAACCAAACTTGCAGGGAGATATTTTCTGACAGGCATTAACAAGTTAACTTTCTGTACTTTCATTTTTCATTCCTGGAAAATTAGTAAAAGTTAAAACATCCCTGTAATTTTGTGAGGATTAAATCAGAAAAAATATCAGAATTTCTTGGCACCTGTTCTAAGCTATTTTTACCTTGGTAGCTATTTTTTGGCCTATGAATCCCATCAGCCTATTTGGAGCACAATATTATATTGAAGACCATTATAAAGGAAAGCCATCAAAAAGCAACCATCCACCCAAGGGAGGGGGAAGGGCAGATATGCTGATATGAGTCACATTTAATGGACAGCCTCTTGGGACAGTAACAGCCCCAATTAGAATGGAACTTACAGGGCTCTTTGGTCACTATTGCTTAGTAATATTTCCCAGAGAGTGGAAAAATGAGTAAAAAGTGAAGAATCTGATGTTATTCTCTCCCATCTTCAGAGCAAATATTGTGTGGGTTTATTATGGAAAAATATTCCTCACCTGGAGTGACCCCCAAAGAGGGTGGCAAGGTGGCAGATAGGCTGGAAATAAGTAAAGACTCGTGATGACAGATGTAGGTTTCTATTGCCCAGAAAGAGCCATATATGAGGATGCCTACCATAAAAGATAACTTCCCCTGGAGTGAAAAGAGGAAGTTAGAATGTGTGTGTGTGTGTGTGTGTTTATAGCTGCAAATGCGAAATAAATCCCTACGTTTATCAATGTACAGTTGGAGTTTAAAACCCACCTCTCATTTGCATACACCACAAAGGCAACATACTATTCAATTGTAGCTTTCTTATTTGAAATCAACTATTCCTTTAGTACAGATTATTCTCCCTGTCAACCATAATAGAATGTGTCCCTTAATGACAGTCTAATTTAAAGATCTTTAAGACATAAGGGAATGGTGATGAGGTCAATCCAAATATAATCATCCCCTCAGAGGGATGCAGGATGTGGGTATGGATACAGAAAAGTCAGTGCTCTACAATGCTACAAGGTCTCACACTTAATTATTTGGGTACCATCATCTCCATTCATACATTTCATGGCTCTGGTCCTTAAACACAAAGCTATTTCTGATGCTAAAGTGCTTGCTGTAGTCCTGATGATATACTAAGAAATTACTTAAAACTAGTCTCATTTCATCTTAAAAACAAACCCAGCAAAGAAACAAAACCACAGTACAATATAATAGAAAACCTACATACAAGTAGATAAAGTGATCTACTCAAGATCACTAGGTGGCTGAATGAGAATTTGCGATTTAATTTCATTCCAAGTTCATATACAACTTTTTAAACAGTGTTTCTTCTTAGAGTTGCAGTGCTCTGAGACATGCCCTGGGATTCTGGCTTAAGGAGATTTAATTTCTAAGTCAAGAGTGTGAGGGAACATTTCTCTTATAAGCGCTGCTACTGATTTCTAAAGAGGGAATCATTTCTCAGTCAGTAACATGGATTCAAACAAAAGCTTCATGAAACTCTGGGTTTTCAGCCCTCATTTCCTTCAGCCCTCACACTGTCCCTTTGCTTCTCCACCCCTAGCTCTGCTCAACACGAATGTCCTCCACGCAGGCCTTGTCTTCCAACTTATCCCTACTCTCCATCACTCCTTCCCACATGGCCCTCTCTTTCTACCACCCCGGCCCACATATGTGCATCTCACATCCTGGGTTCTTCTCCATCTTCCTCTCCTGGTTCCCACCCTGACCCCCTTTCTTGTCTTTTCAGAGAATCATGTGATCATCCAAGCTGAGTTCTATCTGAAACCTGAGGAATCAGCCGAGTTTATGTTTGACTTTGATGGTGATGAGATTTTCCACGTGGATATGGGGAAGAAGGAGACGGTGTGGCGGCTTCCAGAATTTGGACATTTTGCCAGCTTTGAGGCTCAGGGTGCCCTGGCCAATATGGCTGTGATGAAAGCCAACCTGGACATCATGATAAAGCGCTCCAACAACACCCCAAACACCAATGGTACCTCTGCTCCAGTCCTCCTAGACTTGGGAATTGTAGCTTTAAACAGATGCTTGAGCTCTTTGTGTTTTGTTACTGAGACTTTCCCCTCAGGGCCTATTATTGTCGTATGCAAACCCCACATTCTTATGCCACCAGCCCAAGAACTTCAGGAGTTTTCTCCTTTCTTGATGTGCTAAGATCTTGTCTTTGGCAACCACAGTCTGTCATAAAGCCTTTGCCCTGAGTCCATGCTGGGGGAGCCAGGAATGAGGTCCTTGAATATGTTATGCCCAGTACCGGTTCCCTTTTCATGGGGGAGGGAATAACAGCTGGGTATCTGAGACCATGGCATATATTCCCAAGACAGTTTTAGCTGCTATGTCAGCCTCGATGGGACGAAGAGGGGCAGGGCTAAGCAGGGAAGGCTAATTTCTGTTGCTTGTCTCCCAGTTCCTCCAGAAGTGACTCTGCTCCCAAACAAGCCTGTGGAACTGGGAGAGCCCAACACACTCATCTGCTTCATTGACAAGTTCTCCCCACCCGTGATCAGTGTCACATGGCTTCGAAATGGCAAACCTGTCACTGATGGAGTGTCACAGACGGTCTTCCTGCCCAGGAATGACCACCTTTTCCGCAAGTTCCACTACCTCCCCTTCCTGCCCACAACAGAGGATGTCTATGACTGCAAGGTGGAGCACTTGGGTTTGAATGAGCCTCTTCTCAAGCACTGGGGTGAGTACCGTCCTTCAGTCTCCTTTACTTCATTGTTCCTCCTGTGATGCGTGTGTCTGGTCCTTAGGGACCCCGAGGATCTGCTTCACGACTGCTCCAGTTCTGGTTTCTGGTCTTCTCCCATTGCTCTGCTTTCCGCTCTTCTCGTCTATAATTCCCTGACATTGTCCTGTCTTCCTCTCATTTAATTGATGAAAAAAAAAAAATCTTTTGACTAAGTATCATATATTTTGTGCTAAGTGCTGCTCCCTACCACATGCATTTCTTATGTACTCTGACTTATTTTTCCCCAGAGTATGAAGCTCCAGCCCCCCTCCCAGAGACCACAGAGAATGCAGTGTGTGCCCTGGGCCTGATTGTGGCTCTGGTGGGCATCATTGCAGGGACCATCTTCATCATCAAGGGCGTGCGCAAAGCCAACACCGTTGAACGCCGAGGGCCTCTGTGAGGCGCCTGCAGGTGAGTCTGCTGTGGTCAGAGGATGACATCTCTGGAATGATTCAAGCGGAGGAAAAGAGTGAGGAAAAGGACATGCGATGCCTTTAAAGGAAAACCATTCCAAAAGTCATGGCTCCTGATTTATCACAATGGACAGAATCAGACATTGTCATCATCTGATATTCCAAAGCCCTGCATTCCTACACCCCATTCCATACATGTCACCAAAGATCATGCCTTCAGTCTTGGAAACTATCTCCAGTACCCAAAATAGTTGTTTCACATTAAAATAGTGAGTCCAATGATCTGGGAAAGCCAACCTCAAGATTACAACACTTCCTGGCTTTATATTTCCTGAGATAAGACATCAGCTTTGAAGCATTTCCAGAGTGTCACTTTTTGGGGGTTTAGGGTAACTGTATGAAGTGGAAATGTCTTGGAGACCCATGCCTGCTTTTGCCCCTCCGTTCTGGAAAAAAAAAAAATGGTGTCAGAAGATCTAAGAGAAAATGAAACATGGCCTGCTGCTTCATTCTTTCACGGAAGGTAGGAAATAGCAGTTCATGTTGAAAAGGTTGCATTTATGAGAGGTCACACAAATATTAAGAGACTTTTCCAAAGTCAGGGGTTAAGGAGTAAGAGTAAGGAATCTGAAGATAAGAGCTCAAAATATTCGTTTTAAACTCTATAGTAACTATGTGTGTTCTGCTACAGGTAATGGACTTTGTTACAGAGAAGATCAATGAAGATATTTCTGCCTTAATAGCTTTACAAACCTGGCAATTCTCCAATTGTTCACCTCACTGAAGACCACCATGCTTCAGCACTTCCCAGTCCTTTACTTACCCTAAGAGTAAGATGCCTTCCACAATCTCCAGATTCTAATCTCTAGTTATTCCCTGTCTACTGCTCCTTCTTGTATTGGTTTTCCCTCCATTTTCCACTGTCTTCTTATTATCACCATGTAATGCCTTTGGAATGGACCCCATAGGATCCTTTTTTTTCCTGCTACAGAACCTTTGGAAAGTTCTATGGGTGCATCTCTTGTACACTTATTACTTGGAGTTTCTTCTAACTGTGATTGTCATTTTTCTGAATACAGTAAACTTCAAGTGGGTCTCAGGTTGAAGTTTTTGGTGTCTGAGTCAGTTCTTCATGGAGGCTGGGGAATATAGGTGATCCTTTCATCTTCAAAAGTCTAAATGGTGAATGTATCTTATAGGCTTTCTCGTTAATCAGAAATATCCTAGTTCATTAGAACTCTAGTCTCATTTGGAGGATCTGCCAGCAATCCAGTTCTCATGGTCTGGTCCTCATCTGGAAAACACTAGAGTAAGGTTTATTTGTTGAGAGATGACTTAACAACAGGTTCATAGTCTGGTTGGGATTCTTATGCCTCTGAATCAATGAGATATTTGGATCATGAATAGAGTGAATCTCAAACCTTAAGGCAGATTCTGATAATGGAGGACACAGATGGTGGGGAACAGATGGTGGTGGAGTGGTGAGCACAACAGAAGCTCATCCATATACGTAAGAGGGTTGGCATATTAGCACCGTGCATTTTAGGCTTAAGGAAGGATGAGATTGGACACTGAGGATTGGCATTGACTATTTTCTCAACATGCATGTGTGTGTGCTAAGTTGCTTCAATCATGTCCAACTCTGTGCAACTCCGTGGACTGTAGCCCCCCAGGTTCTTCTGTCCATGGGGATTCTCCAGGCAAGAATACTGAAGTGGGTTGCCATGCCCTCCTTCAGAAGATCTTCCTGACCCAGGGATCAAACCTACGTCTTTTGTCTTTTATGTCTCCTGCACTGGCAGGTGGATTCTTTATCACTAGCACCACCTGGGAAGCCCTTTTCTTAACATGTGGTGGTGGTGGTTTTGTTGCTAAGTTGTGTGCAACTCTTGCAACCCCATGGACAGTAGCCTGCCAGGCTCCTGTGTCCATGGGATTCTCCAGGCAAGATTACTGGAGTGGGTTGCCATTTCCTTCGCCAGGGGATCTTCCCAAATCAGGGATCAAACCCAGATCTCCAGCATTGCAGGCAGACTCTTTACCTTTTTTTAACATAAACTTTATCTTTTCTTAACATAGACTGAAGCTAATTTGTATCACATTGAATTATTATGAAAATAAATAAATAAATAAAAATGCAAGCAAATTTAGATATCATGCTTAGTGATAGTAATATTCCATATATTATAAATTCCACTATTTTTCTTCAAAATTTTAAGAGAAGCAAAACAAAAGCAAGCCAAATCAAGGCAGCATGACCTCAAAAGGATAGCAGAATATGCCATCACAAAATATGCCTCTTTGGCATAAAGATTATTTTGAGCCAATAGGTGATTTTAAATAATAGAACTTAAATTATTTGTTGCCTATAGGAGTCTACTATAGTAAATACTTCTGGTTTAGTAGAAACTCAAATACAAAAAATTAAGCCACTTGGCTAAAAGAGATTAATCCCTCTTCCCATAAAGTATTTTATTTGGTACCAAATGGTTTGGTTCTTCACAGCCCTAATTAGATGCATATTTCAGTCTCTGGGTATTTTCCTTCTGATAGTTATCAGTTGTCCCCCTGATGAGCTGTGTTCTCTCAAGGGTCTTACAGGTATTCACGGGAACTCTAATGCAGTAATACATCGGAGATCTCATTGTGCTTTGAGAAACAGGAACATGAACAATAGGATGAACAGCAGAAAAAACTTCTTCAAATGTGATTTCGTAACCTCTTAATTTCACAGTGAAATGAGTTACCCTAATGATGACTGAGAGTGTGCTAGTAACAAATATCAAAACGTGAGAGGATGCCCGAAAGGGGAGAGACTGTTAAAGTGATTACACAAGGAGGCCATTAGACTGAGGTGGCTCAAATGCCTTGGTAACCGACATAAGCAAGCCTAAACCCAAGTCAGTTCTAATACCTGTTAATGCACTCATATCCCAGAAAACGAATTTATGAACAACCAATCACAAACACCCACTTAACGCTTTTTCAACTCAGGCAGCCACTTAAGTTATAGCTAGTCAAATAATTTTCTTTCTTTCCTTCTGCCTCGGTTCTATAAAAGTTTTTTCCCCAACTTGTGTTCGTGGCGTGCTCCTAACCACTTTTAATTTGGCACTGCTGGATTTGAGTTCATGTTCCCTCAAATCAACTCTTGAAAACATTTTGATGGGCCTCAGCTTATCTGATTATAAATGATGTTGTATATTTAATTTTTGTTTAATGCCTTCATCGCAAAGTAGATTTTTTGGTTGGTTTTGAATTCTTAAGCTTTGATGAATTTTCTTGATATTTGTAGCAGGGTTTTTTGAGGGTGGGGAGCATACCTTGGAATCAAAGTGATACTATTCATGGTAGCATCCAAAAGATGACAATTATCAAGGAATAAATCTGATAAAAATGAGTAAGATTTCTATAGTTAAAACGACAAATCATCATTAGGAGAAATTAATGGATCTACATAAATGATTTGAATATAAAGTTTGGAGAAAGTAAGAGTATTTTAAAGATAACCAGTTGTCTCTAAATCTATATTCAATAAAAAATAAATGGGAAAACAATGGAGACAGTGAGAAACTTTATTTTGGGGGGCTCCAAAATCACTGCAGATGGTGATTGCAACCATGAAATTATATGACGCTTGCTCCTTGGAAGAAAAGCTATGACCAACCTAGACAGCATATTAAAAAGCAGAGACATTACTTTGCCAACAAAGGTTTGTCTAGTCAAAGCTATGGTTTTTCCAGTGGTCATGTATGGATGTGAGAGTTGGACTATAAAGAAAGCTGAGCACCAAAGAATTGATGCTTTTGAACTGTGGTGTTGGAGAAGACTCTTGAGTGTCACTTGGACTGCAAGGAGATCCAACTAATCCATCCTAAAGGAAATCAGTCCTGAATATTCATTGGAAGGACTAATGCTGAAGATGAAACTCCAATCCTTTGGCCAATTGGTGTGAATAACTGACTCATTTGAAAAGACCCTGATGCTGGGAAAGATTGAAGGCAGGAGGAGAAGGGGATGACAGAGGATGAGATGGTTGGATGGCATCACAAACTCGATGTACATGAGTTTGAGCAAACTCTGGGAGTTGGTGATGGACAGGGAAGCCTGGAGTGCTGCAGTCCATGGGGTCGCAAAGAGTCGGACATGACTGAGGAACTGAACTGAAATGAAAAATCTCATTAACATCATGGCAAGGGATTTTGTTTGCTTGATTCCTTGCTAGTTTTATTTCTTCAGTGTTTTGGGGTTTTTGGTGGTGGTAGTGGTGGTGTGGGAGGACTGCCAAGCTGATATTAAAAGTTTACATGTAAATACTATAGTCTTAGATTGGCCAATAAAATTTTGAAAAATTAGGAAAAAAGCTAGGAGAAATAAATACAAGATAATGAAAGCTATATGAGTTAATGTTGTTATATATTAATCTAGGGTGGTGTTGGCTCAAGTATAGACAAACTGCACAACAGAACAAAAAAATTCTAGAAACAGAGCCCCTCACAAACACAATGCTCTGGTCCATAGTGAGACTGCAGAGCAATGGGGGAAAGAGGGTCTTTTCAATCAAAGCCACTAGGTCATTTGAATGTCTATTTAAGAAAAGTTACTGTGACACATACTCAAATGTCAATAAAAACCAATTTCAGATGGATTGAACAAATTTAGTAAAATTTAACATTGAAGCAAACCAGGCCTTGGATTTCAATTGCTGGATAATCTAAATTTATTTATCATATGTACGGCTACACAGATTGTCTATTTTGAGTCAGCTGTGGTAAATCATATAGGTAAATCATATGGGCTTTCCTGGTGGCTCAGAAGATAAAGAATCTGCCTGCAATGTGGGAGACCCGGGTTTGATCCCAGGATTGGGAAGATCCCCTGCAGAAGGAAATGGCAACCCACTCCACTATTCTTGCCTGGAGAATCCCATGGACCAAGGAGCCTGGTAGGTTACAGTCTATGGGGTCACAAAGAGTCGGACACAACTAAGTGACTAACACACTTTCATGCGGTAGATTAAAGAAGACTACAAATTCTTTGGCATTTACCTCATGAAGACATAGATTATATATCCCTTCCCCATAAATCTGGACTGACCTGTACTCCCTTAGATCATTAGAATGTGATGGAAAAGACTCCACACAAATTTTGAGGCTAAGTTTTACTTTCCTCTCTTGGGAGTCCTGAGCCATCAGGTAAGACATTTGTCTTCATTGCTGATGGGGCCACATGGGATTCCATGCAGGAGAGTGTGTCCAGTGTCCCAGAAGAGCCTCCAGAGGACCCCAGCCCCAGTCACTGTCTGATTGTAGCCACGCAAGACACTTTCCGTGAAAACCACCCACTAAGCCCAGTCGGCTCCCTGAACAGAGAACAATCCTCAAACAGCTCTAGTTTTAAGTCACTAAGTTTGGGATGATTTGTTACACAGAAATAGATCATAAAATGTAATGTTTTTCAGTGAATTTCACCTAAAATATCAAATCTACTGGCACAAAATTCTTTATATTGCCCCATACATGGAACAACAGACTAGTTCCAAATAGGAAATGGAGTACATCAAGGCTGTATATTGTCACCCTGTTTATTTAACTTATATGCAGAGTACATCATGAGAAATGCTGGACTGGAAGAAGCACAAGCTAGAATCAAGATTGCCGGGAGAAATATCAATAACCTCAGATATGCAGATGACACCACCTTTATGGCAGAAAGTGAAGAAGAACTAAAGAGCTTCTTGATAAAAGTGAAAGAGAGTGGAAAAGTTGGCTTAAAGCTCAACATTCAGAAAACGAAGATCATGGCATCTGGTCCCATCACTTCATGGGAAATAGATGGGGAAACAGTGGAAACAGTGTCAGACTTTATTTTGGGGGGCTCCAAAATCACTGCAGATGGTGACCGCAGCCATTAAATTAAAAGATGCTTATTCCTTGGAAGGAAAGTTATGACCAACCTAGACAGCATATTAAAAAGCAGAGACATTACTTTGTCAACAAAGGTCCATCTAGTCAAGGCTATGGTTTTCCCAGTGATCATGTATGGATGTGAGCATTAGACTATAAAGAAAGCTAAGCACCGAAGAATTGATGCTTTTGAACTGTGGTTTTGGAGAAGACTCTTGAGAGTCCCTTGGACTGCAAGGATATCCAACCAGTCCATCCTAAAAGAGGTTAGTCCTGGGTATTCACTGGTAGGACTGATGTTGAAGCTGAAACTCCAATACTTTGGCCACCTGATACGAAGAGCTGACTCATTTGAAAAGACCCTGATGCTGGGAAAGATTGAGGGCAGGAGAGAAGGGGACGACAGAGGATGATATGTTTGGATGGCATCACCAACTCAATGGACATGGGTTTGGGTGGACTCCAGGAGTTGGTGATGGACAGGGAGGCCTGGCATGCTGTGGTTAATGGGGTTGCAGAGAGTTGGACACGACTGAGCAACTGAACTGAACTGATGAGTATCTTTTTAATGTATGAAGGCTCTTTAGGAATATTTTTGCATTCTGGATATTAATCATTTGTAATTTAGATTTTTGCCCTATTTTTAGCAGCATTATAGGTGATTTATTTAAAAAATGAAAGAAAGGAAGGAGACCTTCTAGTTCTGTTCATTTTCTTTATCATGCATTTAGTTTCAATTGCATTTATTTTCTTTTTATTATTTCATTTCTTCTATTTTTTCAGTTAAGTTTACTTTTCCTAGATTCTTCAGTTAAAAGCTTAGATCTCTGAATTTTATATGTTTTTATTTTCATATAAATATATATATTTATATTTTAAACCTATAAATTTCCCTCTGGAGATTGCTTTGGTTGTATATCACAAATTTTGAAAGTCTATTTTAACATTCCAATAGTTTTCTAATTTCTCATCGAATTTATTCTTTGATAAGCTATGGATTATTTAGAAGTGTATTACTTCACTTCCAAAAAGTTGGCTATTATCTCAACTAAATATTCCTAATTACAGAATACAGAAAACTCAAGATAAAACAAAGAAATGAAGTAAAGAGATCTACCAGACACACACATGACTAAAATTCAGGAATAAAAATTAAAACTGTGATTGAATCTTGATGAAATTCTCTTGTTGGGGCTCAGGGAAGTCTGTCCCCAAATATGGCACCATGGTATATTGATTATTTTGAATTAATGTTACTTATGAAGTGGCTAACGCAAGAGAGACGCTCTGACCCTCCTTTCTGTCTCCCTAAAAGCAAGAAATAATCTCTCATGCAAAAGATGTGATGGGGAAAAAATAGATGATTAAATAGTTAATCCCAGTAGGGGATTGTAAGTAAAAAATATGAGAGACCCCTGTAAATTAATGATGACTTGAGAAAGCAGGTTCACTTAACCACAAAACCCAACAGGCTTGCTTAGTAGCAAAACCATGCAACAGTAACCTAAGACATGCCCCCAGACAATAAAACAGTGGTGTCATAAGACCCACATCCTGCCCAGTGAGCTCAGGAAGTTAATGATCCCTAGGACATGCTCTCTGCACACATATAAAACATTCAATTGTAAACCAGCTTGACTACTTAGGGACAAGAAAACTCCCCCACTCAACCTGGAGGAGGAGCTAATGATGAAAACAACATGTCTACTCAAGAAAGACAAAGATGGTCTTCTCCCCCTCCCCACTTTTCCTTTGATTATGAAATTGTAGCTCAGGAAGTTCTTGGGTCGGTCTGGGCATGTCAGGCTCACCCGCCTGTAAACCTCACAGGTGTCCTATTCTAGTAAATCACTTCTTATCTACCACTTCGCTCTCTCACTGAATTCTTCTCTGCACTGAGGCATAAAGGACTATGGTACCGGAGCTCTTTGGAGCCCTCTGAAATGACAACAATCGGTTCAGATGGACACCCTGCTTCTGGAAGACACACTTAGCACCAGAGACAGGAATTCAACCAAGAAGTCTGTATAAACAAACTCTGTTGCTTCTGTAATTTACCACCTCAAGCCCAAATTCTGTTTAGATTCTTCACTATTGCAGTGCTCCAAACCTAAGTTTCTTTGTCCTTTCAATTACTCACAAATGTGTTTCTTTGTCTAAAAAGCATAAAAGCCACCTGCTCTGGCCATCTCTTAGATCCTGTTTCTATGAGACTTCCATGCACATGAGTTAAAATTAGTTTCTTTTTCTCCTGTTAATCTGTCTTGGGTTAATTTTATTATTAGCTCTGCCAAAAAAAGCTAAAGACAGATAGAAAGGGAAATTCCCACCCCCACTTTTTTCTACTTTTTTTCCTTGAAAGCAGTTGCCTCTTATTCCAGGTTTATTTGAGAAAAACTTTGTAAAGAAATGTTGGTAAAAGGTATTCAGATGCAAGGGAGGCTCTTAAGGTTGAATACAAAAGGGACCAGGAAAGAATGAAGATAAAGTACTGCCTTCAGTTCAGTTCAGTTCAGTTGCTCAGTTGTGTCCGACTCTTAGTGACCCCATGAATCACAGCACACCAGGCCTCCCTGTCCATCACCAACTCCCAGAGTTCACTCAAACTCATGTCCATTGAGTTGGTGATGCCATCCAGCCATCTCATCCTCTGTCGTCCCCTTCTCCTCCTGCCACCAATCCTTCCCAGCATCAGGGTCTTTTCCAATGAGTCAACTCTTCACATGCAGTGGCCAAAGTACTGGAGTTTCAGCTTTAGCCTCAGTCCTTCCAATGAACACCCAGGACTGACTGCCTTCAGTACTGGGAATTTCCAGGCCAAGGATCAGGGGCTGAGGAAGCTACCAAGAAAGGTATTTTCTGCAGGAGCAAACCTGCAGAATCTCTTTGTGGATTAAAAGTGCAGGTAACACTTCCATGCTGGAGAACAGCTGAAACAGATGGTTTTTCTTCTTATGAGTGTCATTATATGCACTTCAGTTTAGGAGTCCTGCAGGAGACAAAGAGCGTTGTTTTATTAATTCTACAAGCAGCTTCTTTTCCCCTCCTCCAAAGGATCTCATGCAGTACAAAGGATCAAAGCAGTACTGTAAGAAGTGAGAAAAAATTCCTAAAAATCCCTGAGCCAAAGCTACTTGAGAGAGCTGGCCTTTTACTAAGTGTCAAGAAGAAGTTTAGAATTCAAAATCTTTCTCATTATGTCTGTCTCCTGTCTTGTCATCTCTACGATCAGTTCTAGGAGACCAAGTGTGTGTGTGTGTGTGTGTATGTGTGTGCACGTGTGTGCTTGTGCCCATGCACTTGCTCAGTCGTGTCTGACTCTTTCCAACCCTAGGGAGTGTAGTCCCCAGGCTCCTCTGTCCATGAAATTTTCCAGACAAGAATACTGGAGTGTGTTGCTATTTCCTATTCCAAGGAATCTTCCTGACTCAGGGATCAAACCTGTGTCTCTTGTGTCTCCTGCATTGGCAGGTAGATTCTTTACCACTGAGCCAGAGACCAAATCTATCTCTAAAAGAAGATTAAAGGGCATTACCTGTTGGCTGAAGTCCAGAGTGTCCTGGGAAACAGAAGGGAAGGTATACGTATTTACAAGATATGGAGGCAATTCTGTTAGATTCAATGTCCTCAAACCCAGAGGACAAATTCTAAAATTTCTCTACACTGCAACCCACACCACATGATGCCAGGGCAGAAAGGAGAGCGACACTGAGAACTTGTGACCCATGAAGCTTCTGCCACACAAATCCAGTATAATTTCATCACCCTGGGTCTCTTCCTGCATTTGTCCCAGGATCTCCATCCCTAATCACCAAGCTTTCCCTTATCTCTACAGGTCATAACCTCTTATGTTTCAACTATAAGTAATCAAGGACTACTGATTTCTGGATTTCCAGGAAATCCAGAAATCAATAGAGGAAATAAAGGTTTTATACAGTGTCATTGAGACAGAGAACTGAGCAAAGCCATCTTCCTTCTTTTCAAAAAAAAAGCCTGTGGGTGGGGCCTCAGCTGCAAACAGGCTCCTTACCTTTCTGATTCCTGAAGTGGGTGAACAGCCCCACCACAAGGAAGAGCAGACCCAGAGCAAAGACCCCAGTTCCACTCATCATCTTACTCTGAGCAGAGTCAGACTGTGCCCCTAAGAAAAGAAGCTAGTTTTAGTGATTTTTATCTGAAATCCAACTTCTCTAGTTGAGACTCTGAGACTGAGAGCTTCAGGAATGAGGGAGGGCAGCTGGAAGAACTAAAATAACTGACCACTGCTAGAGACAAAATTTAAAAATCACACTGAGTAGCTACAAGGTTCAGGTACTGACTCACTTCAATATCACAGCCCAGACATAAGGCCCCATGACTTCAATGCCATGATGGATGAGAAGTCAGGGATTGAATGAAGTTAAGTATCTTATCTTAGATGACAGTAAGGTTGGACTCCTCTCAAGTCAGGAAATGTTCCTACATTAGAGAGGATGTGCCCTTCAAACAACAATGAACTCAGAGCAACAGTATCAGAAGTACAAGCCCAATCTAAGGCAGGGGACGGGTGCCCAGGGCCATGCAGTTACCATGACTTGAGATTTCACAGAACTTCAGATTGGGAACACCTCTTTTCTCCTTGTCAGGCAGAATTGTCTCCCCTAAGGGTACAGGGATTTGGAGAAACTATCGCAGGATAAACTATTAGAGGATTTCTATCACAGGATATCACACGGCTCCCCCAGTAACCTCAGCTGAAGGACAGGAGCACATGAGCAAATGAACACATGATGTAGGGAGAGGAGATACCTGACACTCAGGGGTAAAGAAGCCCCATCCATGGTGGGTGAGGAACATATGAGATAGAGAGCTTCTCACTCCATTCCACTGCTATAGGGCTTCTCCAGCTGGGGTGCTCCAGTTGGCAGGTGTAGACCTCTCCACTCTGAGGAACTGTTTCAAGCATCACCACGGTCTGGAAAGTCCAGTCTCCATTCTGGATCAGGTCTGTGGAGATCACCCCAGCCTCCTCTTCCTGGCCTTTCCAGAACCACCTGACTTCAACATGGCCCAGATAGAAACCATTCACAGAGCAGACCAGGAGGTTGTGGTGCTGCAGGGGCTGGGTCTTTGCAGGATATACAGTCACTGTAGGCTCCACTAGGAGAGAAAAGGCAGAGGGAATAAGTGAGGAAGGCAGAGTAAATCTCCCTGGCTGCCTTTCTGCCCCCAGTCTCTAGTCCCATGCTCCAGTCTTGGCAGACCTTTCTGAAAACTGGCCATGTGACCCAACAGGAATTAGAACCATGAGCCTAGACTTTAATTCTTAACAACACGAGACTGTTAGATTTCAGAGATGTGGAGGAAATTTATTTTGTTTTGTTTTTTCATAGCCCCAAAGAATTATTCATTATTGAACTGATGTGTTTACCAATCTTTGCAAGGTATTTAGGGTTGACTAAAAAATCAGTCACAACCTGTAAGTAGAGAGCTATTTTATTTGGTGGGAATGATAAGGTATCTGAGCCTGGGAGACGGAATCTCAGTGGCCCTGAGAAAACTGTTCCGAGGAGGTGGGAGAGGGAGTCAGGCTATATACAAGTTTGCAACGAAGAGGACAGGCAGTCTAAACACCAAAAATTTAGTGTTATTCTATGTATGGGAAGATGAAAGAATCTGGGATTATTGAAGTCATTCCTTTCATATGCATCTCCGCTATCTGAGGCCAGTATCCTGCATATTTACAGAGATAGTTTTGTTTCTTAAATTCCCTTTGAGCCTTCCCACTCACACTGGAGAGCTGAAATCGCTGATGACTGTGACATCCTTAAGTTCCTTGTGTAGAGAGTGGCACTGCTTGTCAGCGTGGCTCAGAAATCCACATTTGAAGGGCCTGAATTGCAGATAGCTGTGACATTTCTTGCCCACTCATGTGGCAGGAAATATTTCATTTAACAATAACTTATTACTTAATGCATGATTTCTGGAGCTAGAGTGCCTTAGTTCAAATACTTGCACTGCTTTGCCCAACTATAAATGGGATAATAATACTAATATGTGTATTAGGGCTGTGTGAGGATTCATGCACCTAAAACAATGGCTGGAACTTAGTTTACAAAATACTTTAGATATTTGCTATCTTCTTTTACTTGGAGAGAAAACGTGATTCAAAGCAGTGTGGATAATTGGGGAACAGCTTGAGGTAGATGGGAAGATGGAGAAAAAAAATTCCTGAGAATGCTACACTCATTAGCATTAGAACACTCGAGAAAGTGATCTAACTCTGGGAAACAGGAATAGACAAAGTAGATTCTGAAGCTTTATGAGTTGAGTCCCAAGAAAAGCCTGAGCTCTGAAGGAGAAGGAAAGGAGCAAATAGTCATTTATTTAAAAAAAAAAAAAAGCCACCTGCAATTACACTCAGTTAATCAATTTCTCTCCTTTGCAAAATTAAGTGAAAGTAAAAGTGTTAGTCACTCAGTTGTGTCCAACTCTTTGCAACCCAACGGACAGCAGATCTGTCCATGGAATTCTCCAGACAAGAATACTGGAGAGGGTAGCCATTCGCTTCTCCAGGGGATCTTCCCAACCCAGAGTTTGAACCTGGGTCCCCTGCATTGCAGGCACATTCTTTGCTGTATAAGCCACCAACGAGGCACCCTTTGCAAAATAAGCAGTCTTTTTACTGAACTTATCATTTTATTAACAGTCTCTCTTTTTTTAAGCTGACATTTGAGCTAAGGGTAGAGTCTGAGATTCATTAATATGTGTGCTTAGTGCCCAAGATGACCCCCACACCACCAGCGACAGTAAATACAATTATTTTTTTTTAAGGTGAAAACTGTTGGAAAAGCATTTTTATAATAACACAAAATGGCAAATGTAAGACTGACAGCAAATTTTCAATAACAATTTTGCAGTAATTTTATTAAATATAAATGTTTAAATTTCTAACATGGAAAATAACAAACAGAATCAAAATATAAACTACAAACAAGATAAAATACTGAATCGAATACCAGAAAAGTGTTTATTATAATGCACAGAGAATCCATAAAGCCACTGAGAAAAACACAAAGATCTAAGAGATAATAAACTTTAGATAATTCTTAAAGTTGTAATAGATGTTTGCCAATAAATATGTGAAAATATTCAGGAACCTTAAAAATTAAAGACATAAAATAAAAACAAAATGATATAAAATGTCAACTATTTGGCAATACTGAAAAAGATCTAACAAAGGGAAATGTGAGGTAAAATGTTCCCACTATAAAAAGAAGTAACATTAAACTACTTAAATACAACTAGCATTATAAAAATAGTAACATCAGTACGTTAAGTCAGTCAGTTCAGTCACTCAGTTGTGTCTGACTCTTTGTGACTCCATGGACTGCAGCATGCCAGGCCTCCCTAAGAAAAGAAGAAACTGAAGTCACTCAGTCATTTCCAACTCTTTGCAACCCTGTGGACTGTAGCCTGCCAGGCTCCTCTGTCCATGGGATTCTCTAGGCAAGAATACTGGAGTGGGTTGCCATTTCCTTCTCCAGGGGATCTTCCCAACCCAGGGATACCCAGGTCTCCTGCATTGCAGGCAGATGCTTTATCCTCTGAGCCACCAGGGAAGCATTCCCAAAGCTTGCTCAAACTCATGTCCATCGAGTTGGTGATGCCATCCAACCATCTCATTCTCTGTTGTTCCCTTATCCTCCTATCTTCAATCTTTCCCAACATCAGGGTCTTTTCAAATAAGTCAGCTCTTCGCATCAGGTGTCCAAAGGATTGGAGTTTCAGCTTCAACATCAGTTCTTCCAATGAATATTCAGGACTGATTTCCTTTAGGATGGACTGATTGGATCTCCTTCCTGTCCAAGGGATGCTCAAGAGTCTTCTCCAACACCACAGTTCAAAAGCATCAATTCTTTGGAGCTCAGTTTTCTTTACAGTCCAACTCTCACATCCATACATGACTACTAGAAAAACCATAGCTTTGACTAGACAGCCCTTTTTCTGCAAAGTAATGTCTCTGATTTTTAATTTACTGTCTAGGTTGGTCAGGGCTTTTCTTCCAAGGAGCAAGCATCTTTTAATTTCATGGCTGCAGTCACCATCTGCAGTGATTTTGGAGCCCCCCCAAAATAACATCTCTCACTGTTTCCATTGTTTCCCCAATTATTCGCCATGAAGTGATGGGACTGGATGCCATGATCTTAGTTTTCTGAATGTTGAGTTTTAAGCCAACTTTTTCACTCTTCTCTTTCACTTTTATCAAGACGCTCTTTACTTCCTCACTTTCTGCCATAAGTAAAAAAAATTATAATTTTGGAAGGTGATTTCAAAATCATTTCAACCATGTAAAAATAATACATCCTAAGAAAACCAAAAAATGAATAAAGTTAGACCTAAAAGATGTTTCAGAAAGATTGGCAGGCAATTCTTTACCCCTGAGCAACCAAGGAAGCTCCTACCTTCTAAGAGCATAAAATTTAATGAAAGTGATGGACAAAACCAATCAAAAGAGGATTAATTTTACACGGGAGTCAGAAATGTCAGAAGAAAAGTGTGGAGTTCTAAAACAAAGAATACTTACGTTAGATTGTCAGAAGTTCCTGAAGAATGACATTTAAGATGTGAGCTAAAAGGTTATGTTGATATGAGCTAGAGGAAGAGGAGGTGTGTGTATGTCTGGGGGCAAAGGGAGGCATATTTTAGGTAAAGGTAATAGCATGTGTAGAAGCTTAAAAGAGATGTACTTCTCTTTGAAACCAGAAAAAATAAAAATAAAAGCACAGAGATTGAGGATGGAGACTGAAAGCTTCCACTAGAAAAATCACAGGAACCGAGTGCTTAAAAGCTTGTAGGTGATGTTAGAAATTTGAATTTATGCTAAATGTAATGGGAAGCTTCTGAATAGTTTCAAGGAGATTAAAACCATGATCTCAATGCACTTCTACCTTTTCTGCATTTCCAAATTGAGAAAACCATATTTTTTTAAAACAACAAAACAAAAGTACTTTGTGCCAGAACTTGTTTAGCAAATCTGACCTGCTGGGGTGCATACTATGTCACTTTAGTCGTGTCCAATTCTTTGTGACCCTATGGACCATAATCCCCCAGGCTCATCTGTCCATGAGATTCTCCAGGCAAGAATACTGGAGTGGGTTGCCATGCCCTCCTCCGGGGGATCGTCCCACCTCAGGGATGGAACCTTCGTCTCTGTGTCTCTTGCATTGGCAGGTGGGTTCTTTATCACTTGCACCACCTGGGAGAAGTCAAATATGTCTCAGAGCTCTTAGAGGTTACATGTGCTTCTGTAGTTTTATATACACTTGTTAAATATACATATATGTATAAATATATACACATATTTTATGTTTTGTCTTTATGTTTAACTGAATTGTGAAAATGTCAGGAAGAGTTAAACAACTCTTGTTAAAAGTGCTATAACTAAATGAAGCCCTCTGATAGCATCAAAGGAACGAAAAGTAGAATTACTGCAGAAATTTGAGGCATTTTTCTGAAAATGTGACTTGTAAAGTCAAGTTGCTGAAAGTTAAGAAGTTGTGATGATCAAAGACTCATGAAATTTTGAAAAACATTGCATAAGGCAAGAGATGAAAATGAAGATCTTGAACTTGAGCTCATTGAGTGGATTCAACAAGAAAGTGGTGAATTTATGCAGCTGTCTTGCTTTTGTTTTGTTTGGGTAATGAAACCAAACCAAACCATAAATAACTGTATTAAAAGATGAGTATGAGTCTAGAATTTTTAGAAGCAGCATAGTGTAAGTAAAGTGTATTTTCAATCTCTACACCACTGTCATTTGGACCAGATAATTTTTTGTGACTGTGGGAGTGAGGGCTGTTCTGCACACTGTAGGATGTCTACCATCATTCCTGGCTCTACCAACTAGATGTTAGAATAAACCTCTAGTATGACAGCCAAAAATGGACCCAAGTATTGCCAGTGGTTCTGATAGGAAAGGGAGGGAAACAGGTGGGGGAAGGGAGGGAGGGGAGGCCACTGACCACAACTGGTATAAATGAACCCACCAGAAAAAAATCTGTGGTCAAAAAAAAAGCCACTGTTGATTATGGTTCAGCAGAGAATTACATTTAAAAATCTGACAATATTTTATCTGTTGAAAATCTTGACCCTATGTGAAATTTCTATTTTTTTAGGAATCCTATCCTGCTGGAAAACTGCTTTTTCCACAAAATAAATTTGTTAAGAACAAAGTTTTACCAATTTCTTTGCCTTGCCAAGCAATTACCAAGTCATGTAATTTATCCTTCACATCATATTCTCTCTTAATTTCTCTGCCACTGTCCACTACTTATCCATAGTGGCAAATTATTATAGCCACAGGCATTTTATTCCTGTTCAATGTTCCAACTAATTCATTTTCTAATTTGGTCTCCTAGTCCCAATAATGAAAGTGCATCAGATTACCAGTCTTGGACAGATGTAGAACTCTTTGTAGTCAAGTCCTCTCAGAAAGGGGGAAACTAAGAAGAAGATGACATTCTCATTTAGACAGTTTACACACACACACAAAAAAAATTCAAGTCCCCAGATTTTAAGACCCTCACTTACAGATGTATAGAACAGTCTTTTGGACTCTGTGGGAGAGGGAGAGGGTGGGATGATTTGGGAGAATGACATTGAACCATGTATAATGTCATATATGAAATGAATTGCCAGTCCAGGTTCGATGCAGGATACAGGATGCTTGGGGCTGGTGCACTGGGATGACCCAGAGGGATGGTACGGGGAGGGAGGTGGGAGGGGGGTTCAGGATGGGGAACACGTGTAAACCCGTGGCGGATTCATGTTGATGTATGGCAAAACCAATACAATATTGTAAAGTAATTAGCCTCCAATTAAAATAAATAAATTTTTTAAAAAAGACCCTCACTTAGAAACAATGGCAGAGAGAAGGACACACTGGATCAGAACAGGTACATTTTACCATGCAGAAATTCCCTAAGTGCCTTCTTTACAGATAAGAAAGTTAGATTTTCTTTTTAATGGCTGAAGTTGCTGTTCACTGTAGCACTGTTAGTCCAGCTCAGGTGTCCAACTTAAGGTTGCAAGATTTAGCAAATAAAAATACAGAATGTCCAGTGAAATTTGTATTTCAGATGAACTATCATTGTTTAGCTGGAATTCAGATTTAACTGGGCATCCTGTATTTTATTTGTCAACCCTAGCCCAACTTACTAATAAAATCTCAGAAGGACCATATTGAGTGCTTTTCTGTATTCTTCAACACAAACCCAGGACAGTCTGCACATAGTGTGAACCCTGACGGAATTTTTCAAATAAATGCAAAATGATCGTATATATTGGAACTAGCATTCCTTGCATACTCCTCACACACTAGTACATGTGAACCTCAGAAATTTTAACAGTAATTCAGACTTAACTAAGCCACTATTTACTAATCACAGTTCAGTTCAGTTCAGTTGCTCAGTCGTGTCCAACTCTTTGCAACCCCATGAACCACAGCACACGAGGCCTCCCTGTCCCTCACCAACTCCCGGAGTTTATTCAAACTCATGTCCATTGAGTCGAGAAGCCCAAGCTATAGAATTAGGAAGTGTAATTTGGAACACGAGCTCGTCCACTTGGGTTTTTAACCTAAGTTAAAATATCCAGCAGCCTAATGGATTTAACAATAGTATGTTCCTCATAGGCTATTTTTAAGTGTGAAATTATTAATAAACGGTGGCCCTTCCTAGTGCTGATCAAGTAAATATTCAATAAATATACTGAAATTTTAATTTTATAACCCTTAAGAATGCAGGCTCAGAAGATATTCTTATTTTTTAACTTCCTGAAGTGAATAATATCTTCATCATCATTTGACTTCCTCTCTGACCTCAATTTATTTCACCCCTCAACCTGCTTGCTCTGCTTCAGCCACTCTAACTTTCTTTCTGTCCCTTAGACACAACAAGCATCTTCCCACATGTGGTCTTTCTCATGTTCCCTTTTCTGGAACACTTGTCCCTTAACTGCTTCACGTGACTGGCTTCTTCTCATTCACATCTCAACAGAATGTCTCTTTATCAGACAGAGCCCCCTAGACACCTGAACTAAAGTTGGATGAATCCCATTTTCTCTGTCCCATAGCACAGATTGTGTTTGTCAGAGCCCCATTCTCACGGAAACGTTCTTATATTCGCTTTGTGTTGAATACTGATTGGATTGTTGTCTTTCTCTCCTATCATTAGATAAGTTCTACTGACGATAGAGGATTTTCATATCTTATTCAAATAGAATTGTCTGAGCAAAGAACAGAGTCCAGAATAGAGCAGCTGCTCAGAAAAATATTTTTGGTCAAAATGAGTAAACCAAGGATTGTAGGAACTGATCTTTGCTAGAATCCTGGAAAGCAAGAAAAGGCTCAGGGCCAGCACTCTTTTATTCTAATGGCACATTACATCCCTTCTACTCCCTGTAAGAAATTCAGACAAATTTCTTCTTTATCCACCTACTAGTTGGAATGAACATTCACAGGGAGGAAACGGTCATTTAGAAAGAGGGAGAGTTCACTGTTTAAATAGTTCAATGAATCTATTATAGGGTCTGCACCAGCTTTGGGGATTTTCAAATCTGGTGATGGCATGGTTCGAAAAAGAATTGGAAGGAGTTAAAAGTTGATATAAGCAAACATTACTGATTAAGGGAAACAGAGGACATGATGTCCGATCTTATGAACTGTGGGCCTGAGACTCCAAGAGGCTAATGAGTTCCCGCAACTTGCCTATTGGCTTTCAGCCCAATGGGATGGAAACAACCATCACACTCTCTGTACCCGTTCAGGGCACATGGCTTGCCATGTGAAATGGCTGATATTTGACTATCTATGACCTACACAATCAGAATTTCATATAATTAATTCTATACTCCTTGAATTATTGGATACTTGTATGCTCAGGTCAGAGAAAGGGGAGTTGTAGGAGAAACTGATAGCATAGAAAGGCTCAAAATGGATTCATGCTGGTTACTAACCTGTGCTGGGTTTTCAGAAGATGCCTTCAGTTCTTTAAGGCATCAAAAAACACCCCATATTTATTCCTTTTCTACCTGGTCATTCCAAGTACTAATAAACCCTGCTTCAGCTCCAGGGTACTTTACCCAAGATAAATAAAGAGAAAATTAACTCTGTCAAAGAACATCTAGTACAAGGATTCAAATTTTTATAAACATTGGGGTTTGAGGGAAAAGGAAAGAGGATGATGGGGGAGGTCCCTTGATAATCCTCCCACTGGGAGAGATGGCATCATCACAGATCCTGTTGAGGACATAACATGATCTTTTAGAACAAGTCTCCCTGGTAGCTCAGCTGGTAAAGAAATCTGCCTGCAATACAGGAGACCCTGGTTTGATTTCTGGATGAGGAAGATGCCCTGGAGAAGGGATAGGCTACCCACTCCAGTATTCTTGGGCTTCCTGGTGGCTCAGATGGTAAATAATACACTTGAAATGTGGGAGACTTAGGTTCGATCTCTGGGTTGGGAAGATCCCCTGGAGGAGGGCACAGTAACCCACTCCAGTATTCTTGCCTGGAGGATCCCGATGGATAGAGGAGCCTGCTGGGCTACAGTCCATGGGGTCACAAAGAGTCAGACATAACTGAGCAACTAAGCACAGCATAGCACTCCCTAATTCTTCAGATCTGCCATAAAATCTTCAGGGAAACTTTCCCTTTTTCTTGCACAATTCAATATAATAAAGAGAACTATTAAATGAAAAATTATTTTAACACAATTATTTCTGAATTTTCTCAAATACCTAAAGGGATGGGATGCAAGGCTGGAAATGCAAGACTCCTTCATTGGGAAGGAGTTGAGGAGAAATAGAATATAGATATGGTGGCTGCGTATGTCACTGTCATAGAGACGGCAAGTATTCAGGAACTGTTTGTTGTAGGTTGGAGTCACAATCTCTAAGGGACATGGTCTGGACATAGAGACTAAGGTACTCTTTCTTCTCCCACACTACAATAGCTCACCACCCAAGGTGTGCGCTTACATTGGGTCTCCCTGGCCCAAGCCAAGAGAGGGCTCAGCCCCATCATCACTAACAGAGCTGCCATCCAGGAGCCTTTGGAGAAATACAGACATACCGTGCTGGCGAACAGGAAAGGAAAGGGAGAGGAGAGCATGTGAGTGTCATTCAGTGAGGACAAGAACCCTCCCCCAACCTGTATCCCAAGTAACACCAATCAAGAAACTCATTTCTTTGTTCCTGGATTGGGTGATCTCAGTGTTGGACCTAATCAGCATCAGTGATCCATGACATAATCAGTTGCTGGTCATAAATTCAGTATGAATGTCCTTCTCTGAAACTTAGACTTTTCTAAGCCTGTCCTGTTTTGGTGTCTGCAGGGCAGGAATAGAGATGCAGTTGTAAAGAACAGACATCATCAGTCCTCTGTGATGACCTAGATGGATGGGATGGGGGGCATGGTGATGGGAGGGTGGGCCATGAGAGAGGGGATATATATATATACATATAGCTGATTCACTTCATTGTACAGCAGAAACTAACAAAACATTGTAAAGCAATTATACTCCAATAAAAAAAGGTGGGGGGGACTTCCCTTGTGGTCCAGTGGCTAAGACTCCACACTTCCAATACACGGGGCCCAGGTTTGATCCCTGGTCAGGGAACTAGATCCCATGTGCTGCAACTGAGAGTTCCCACGCTACAAATGAAAGAACTCACAACAAAGATCAAAGATCCTGCATGCCGCAACTAAGACCCAGGGCAGCTCAATAAATACATATCATTTTAAAAAACTTTTCTCAATTTAGTGTTGTAAATGTTTGATCTGGTTGTGTCTGACACATTTTATCTGGGCCTGTATTGAGAGCCAGTGTGCTCCATGTTTGAGCCTAAAAAACATTCATCTCTCTTGCTTAAAGATATAGACATTTCACCAAAAGTAAGTGAGAGTGTGTTTAGGAGCTGAAGTGCTAGAGAGCAGATGATTGCAATTTAGGAGAACTTTGATCCTTTTTACACTTGTTGTAGATTTGGGGAAATTACAATTGACATGAAGGTACCTTTCTCAATACTGAAAAATGCTATGATTCTGTTGACGCTTTAAGGAACACCATCCCCTGGTAACTGGTGATGTTACAGAATTACAGCCACTGATTAGAGTATAGTCTGTACTTCCTGAGAGGAAGCGATGTCTTTCATAAACTAAAGGAAATGGAAATTTAGTCAGTAACTTAACTCGAGTGAAAAAAATTCCCAGGTTTTTCTCCTGATACTGTCCAAGTTTAGTGGTACCCCCAAAATATTCATAAAAAAAGAAGTTTAGTGTAGGTGATCTGTGTGGAATGGAGGATCTTGAAGGTATCTTCGTAGCATTTAATCTAAGAATATGCTAAGGCCAACTGTCCTGATCAAAGTTTGCAAGAGGCTGAAAGATCAAGAAAAGTCAAAGTCAGCTGTTGGTGCACTTTTGCTTTAGAAGAATTAATAGAGAAGAGAAACACCATGTTAGTCACTCAGCCATGTCCTACTCTATGGTCCCACCACATGGACTATAGCCCACCAGGCTCCTCTGTTTATGGAATTCCCCAGGAAAGATTACTGGAGTGGGTAGCCATTCCCTTCTCCAGGGGATCTTCCTGACCCAGGGATCAAACCCATGTCTCCTGCATTGCAGGCAGATTCTTTACCATTTGAGCCACCAGGGAAGCCTGTTAATGTTTTATATAAAAACAAAAAACAAAAATGTTTGGCTCCCATTATTCCTGGCTCCTATTAGGATTTTTCTTATTTTATTGGGAACACGTCCTTTTATTATTCACCTTCTCTTGCTTTATATCAAGAAAATATGCAAGAATATGTTGCTAATTAGTAAATAGAATCCTATGAAAAAACTATCAGTTATATCCTTTAATGTAGTCATATAATAATCCATGGGGTTGCAAAGAGTCAGACAAAACCGAGAAACTAACACTTTAACTTTACACAGCAGAAGTTGAACAGGACTGCTTCTCCCTTAGCTTTTACAGCGGAAAAGCCCTCGACTCTGGCCTTCCATCCCCCACCCTCTTCTTCCCCTCTCCATAGCAACAGGTCCTGTGACTCAGGAGATCCCCACGCTCCATTCAGAAGTGCCCCAGGTGACATTGCGAGCGACACTGGCAGCAGCGAGGCACCAGCGACCCAGGAGGTACAGATGGCCAACACTTCTGACAGAGGCAGTGAAATTGCCAAATCTCAGATACAACTGGAGGCAGGGCAGGTAGAAGAAACCAAACAGCTGCGATATAGCGCCACCTACTGGAACACATAGAAAGAACTCTAATTTCTAAAGGGAGAATCATTAGAATTAAGGTTTTAATTTTTTTTCTAAGTTTTACCTAAAGAAGAAAGGTGTTCCTTCAGATGTACCAGTAAAGGAACAACCCATCAATCACCATGAAGCACCACTGTTACATGGTATCACAAAGAGAAAATGACAGTTCTCCAGGAACCAAACGTAAAGTCATGCACTATTATGATCTGATAAGAGTATTCAAAATAGCAAGCTACAAGAAAACCCAGAAAGGCAGTTCAGTGAGCTCAGGGATAAAAGTGATGAGCAGAAGGAATATTTACAAAAGAGGTAGAAACTCTAAAAAAAGAGATAAACCGAAATTCTACAGCTGAAGAAATCAATAAATTAGGTGAAGCATGCATTAGAAGCATTGGAAATAGAGCAGAGCACATGGAAGAGAGAATTAGTGAGTTTAAAGAGAGAAATCTAGAAATGATACAAGTAGAAGAGGAAAGAGAATCAAGATCTAAAAACAAATGAGGAAATTCTATAAGAACTATCTGACTCTTTTGCAAAGGAAAAATTAGGATAATGGGTATTACAGAAAAAGAAAAGAGGGAGAAGAAAGTAGAGAGTTTGCTCAAAGAAATAATAGCTGAGAAATTCTTAAACTTGGGAAAGGAACTGGATATGCAGGTTCACAAATCTAAGAACAAACCTAACTATCTCAATGCAAAATCACCTCTCCAAGACACATTATATTAAGCCTCCAAAAAATTAATGACTAAGAGAATTTTAAAGGAGGCCAAGGAAAAAGGATGGTATATGCCAAAGGAACCCTCATTAGACTCTCAGCAGATTTCTCAGCAGATACTCCACAGAAAGGTGAAATGACAAACTCAAATTTCTGAAAGGTAAAAGCTGTCAGTCAAGAATAGTCTAACCAGCAACATTATCATTCAAGTAAGAAGGAGAAATAAAGGCCTTCCCAGGCGAACAAAAGCTGAACAAGGCCATCAACATAATCCTTATAAGAAACGTTAAAAGTGCCCTTCTACCTGAGACAAAAAAGCAAAAGTACACAAAACTTAAGGAAGTGATATATTGACAGACAGAATCGGAAAATTGCAACTCTTTATCACAACAGATTTTTAAACACTTATTTATAGTATGAAGGGGAAATTGAGAAAAAAAGCAGTAAAAACAGCTATAACTGCCTCAATTTGGTAACAAGTTCACAACATGGAAAGGGGTTTTGAGACAACAGAAACAGAAGCGAGGATGAGGAGAAGGATGGAACCTGTCTGGACAAATGGAGATACGATGATGTCAGCAGAAAAAGGACTATTTTATCTGTAAGACATTTTATATAAACCTCATGGTAACCATATGCTGTAAATCTAGAGCAGAGATATGAAACAAAAAAGAGGAAACAGAAAAACATTATGCAAAATCAACAAACTAAAATGGCAGACAGAAGCACAAGGAAAAGGAAGTACAGAGCAGCCAGGAAAGATCGAATGTTGGTACTCTGCTCAGTCGCTCAGTCGTGTCCTACTCCGTGCAACCCCACGGACTGGAGCCCACCGGGCTCCTCTGTCCGAGGGATTCTCCAGGCAAGAATACTGGAGTGGGTTGCCATATTTCATTTCTCGATAATCACACTAAATGTCAATGATAGGAATTCGCCAAACACACATGATGGTTGGATGGAGTAATGAACAAGACCCAATGATGTGCTGTCTCTAAGAGATGCACCTCAGCTCTGAAGACAAATGTAGGCTCAAAGTGAAGGGACGGAAGGTGAGGCTCCAAGGAAATGTCAGCCAGAAGACAGTGGTGTAGCCTCACTCATATCAGATAAAATAGACTTCAAGCCAGAAAGATGACAAGAGACAAAGATGGACATTTTAGAATGGTAAGGGGAACAATTCACTAAGAAGGCATAACAGTTAATGATACATGTGCACATAACATTGTTGCTGTTTAGTCACTAAGTCGCATCTGACTCTTTTGTGACCCCATGGTTTGTAGCCCACCAGGCTTCTCTGTCCACGGGCTTTCCTAGGCAAGAGTACTGAAGTTGGCTCCATTTCCTCCTCCAGGGAATCTTCCCGACCCAGGGATTGAACCCACATCTTCTGCATTGGCAACTGGATTCTTTACCACTGAGCTACCAGGGAAGCCCACACAATAACACAGAAGTACCCAAATGCATAAACCAAATGTTAACCTGTCTAAAGGAAGGGATTGACAGCAATACAATAATGGTAGGGGACTTTAACACCCCACTTGTATCAGTGGACAGATCATCTAGACAGAAAGTCAACAAAGAAACAGTGGCTTTAAGTAAAATATTAGGCTAGATGTAAAGACATTCCATCCAAATGCAGAAGAATACACATTCTTCTTACGTGCACATGGAAAATTTTCAAGAATAGACCATATGTTGAGACCAAAAAAAAGTCTCAATAAATTTAAGAAGATTCAAATTATAGCAAATATGGGGCTTTCCAGGTGACACTAGTGGTAAAGAACCCACCTGCCAATTCAGAAGAGGTAAGAGACACTGGTTCTATCCGCGGGTAAGGAAGATGCCCTGGAGGAAAGCATGGCAACCCACTCCAGTATTCTTACCTGGAGAATCCCATGGACAGAGGAGCCTGGAGAGCTATACAGTCCATAGTGGGGCACAGAGTCGGACATGACTGAAGTGACTAACGATGGTATGAAAATAGAAATCAATTACAAGAAGAAATCTAGAGAAGTCATCAATATGCAGAGACTGAACAACATGCTAAGAATAGCAGATAGGTCAATGAAGAAATCAAAGAAGAAATTTTTAAAATACTTAAAGATAAATGAAAATTAAAAAATGAAATACCAAAATCTTTGGATGCAGTTAAAGAAATACTGAGGGACACTTATAATAATACAGGCCTAACTCAAGAAACAAGAAAAATCTCAACTAAATAATCTAACATTACACTTAAAGGAACTAGAAAAAGGACTTCCCTGGTGGTCCAGCGGCTAAGACTCTGTGCTCCCAATGCAGGAGGCCAAGGTTCTGTTCTTGGTCATGGAACTAGATCCCACATGCCACAACTAAGACCCTGTGCAGTCAAATAAATAAGTAAATTTTTTTTTTAAAAAAAGGAACTAGAAAAAAGAATAAATGAATCCCAAAGACAGTAGGAAGCAAATACTAAAGATCTGAGTGGAAATAAATGAAATAGAGACTAAAAAGGCAATAGAAAGGATTAATGAAACTGAGAGCTGGTTCGCTGAGAAGATAAATAAAATTGACAAATCTTTTTTTTTTTTTTTTTGTAATTGTCAAATCTTTAGCTAGACTTACTAAGAAAAAAGAGAAAAGGATTTTATACATAAAATCCAAAATGAAGGAGGAGAAATAACATCAGGTACCACAGAAATACAAAGGATTATAATAGAATACTGTGAACACTGTACACCAACAAATTGGACAACCTCGAAAATAAATTCCTAGACTCATACGACCTTCCAAGATTGAATCACGGAGAAATAGAAAATCTGATAGACCAACTACTAGTATAGAGATTGAAAGAGTAATTAAAAACATCTCAGAAAACAAATATCTAAGAGCAGATGGCTACAGAGGTGAACTCTACCAAACATTCAATGATTTAATACCTATTCTTCTCAAATTATTCCAAAACACTGAAGAGGAAGGAATGCCTCCAACTCATTATATGACCCAACACTACCCTGAGAGAAAAACCAGGTTTGATACACACAAAACACACACACACACAAACAAAATTATAGGCCAATTTCTGTGATGAGCATACAAGTAAAAATCCTCCACAAAATATTAACAAACCAAATACAACAATACATTAAAAGGATAATACACCGTGATGTGGGGTTTATTGCAGGGATGCAAGGATGTTTCAACATCTGCAGATCAATCAACGTGATACACCACATTAAAAACTGAAGGATAAAACTTACACAGTCATTTAAAGAACTGCATGAAAAGCACTTGACAAGATTCAACACTGATTTATGATGAATCTAGAAGGAACAGAGCTGAGCATAATAAAGGCTATCTATACAGCACATCCACAGTTTACCTCATACTCAACTGGAAAATTTCTAGTAATTTTATACATATGTGCAAATACCACCACAATCCAGTTTTAGAACATTTCTAACACCCCCAAAGGTTTCCTGTTTACAGGTAGTTTTTACTCCATTCCAAGCTCTAGAGACCCAATGACTTGCTTTCAGTCTGTAAATTTGCTTTTTATAGATGGTTCATGTATATAGAATCCTATGAAAAGTAGTCTTTTGTGTTTGACTTATTTCTCTGATAATAGCTCAGTTGGTATAGAATCCTCCTGCAATATAGCAGACCCTGGTTCGATTCCTGGGTCAGGAAGATCCCCTGGAGAAGGGAAAGTCTACCCACTCCAGTATCCTGTCCTGGAGAATTCCATGGACTATACAGTCCATGGGGTCACAAAGAGTTGGACACAACTGAGCACCGTTCACTTATTTCCCTTAGGCTATTTTTTAAGGTCATCCACTTTGCAGCATGTATCACAAATACTTTTAGATGTTTTTCACTTGTTCTTTTTTTATTGCTAAATAGTTTTCCATTGCATAGATACAATGCATTTTGCTTTTCCATTCACTAACTGATGGATATTAAGATTGTTTCCAGTTTTGTGTTATAAAGACTAATATTGCTATGAACATTTTCATATGTGTGTGTGTGTGAAGTAGCCATTTTGCTTAAAAGAATGAGTTTGGGTTATTCTTGACAAACAACTTGAAACTCTCTGTATTACTCTAAACCTCAAATGTCCAGGGATCTAATTCTGGACTCATATAGCAAGTAATAGGGCTTCCAAGGTGGCACAGTGGTAAAGAATCTGCCTGCCAATGCAGGAGATGCAAGAGATGGGTGTTCAATCTCTTAATCCTCCTCAAGAAGATACCCTAGAGTAGGAAATGGCAACCTACTCCAGTACTCTTGCTTGGAAAATTTCATGGACAGAGGAGCCTGGTGGGCTAGAGTCCCTGGGGTCGCAAGGAGTCAGACATGACTGAGCAACTGAGCACACACGCATAACAAATAATAAGTCAATGCAAAAAAGTGCTTGGTAAAATAGATGTATAATAGATTTTAGCATTTTAAAAAGTGAGTAATTCCTGATTACATGTCCTTTAAAAAAACAATTCCCTGAAAAATATAGTTTTCCTCATAAAATTAAGAGCCAGCATATATTCTAAAATCAAACAAATAATCCTCCTGCTTATTTGCTTTTGAGGTGGAAGGAAGTGGCTTATGGCTGGTACTTAAGTCTCAGTGCTAAAAAAAAAATCCCTGAAATGACACTGTTATTTAAATACCTATCATCCTTCATGAGGCAGTTACAAAAATACAATCGAATAGTACCAGACACTGTATTTCCATGCTGTAAAATCATCCTCCTTACCTCATGGACCATTTCTTTCTCTTAAAAGAGAAAGATGATTTTAAACCTCTCCTTCCCTTGTGCATCAGAGGAGGCAGGCCCATGTCACCAAGGGTGAAACGTGATTTATGTGAACTGCCGTCGTCATCTATGATCCTCCTAATTGTGAGGAAGTGGGTCTGCTGGGAACACTAAGGGAAAAGTTTGGTTGCTTCTCATAAAACCACATGAGAAGCAACAGTTCTCTTTTCCTGCCTTTCAGATCATTGGTGATGCCATTGGCCTGATAAATCGACCAACTCTGGAAATTCCCTATCTTGGTCTATCCATTATGTGAGATAAGTTAAAGGAAAGTAAAGCTAATTAGATTGGATTCTTCTGCTATTAGTAGCAGAAAGTGTCTTCATAGATATATTCATACTATAGACCTCAGTTCTACCTTGTAATTTCACACCACAGGTCTCAAACAAAATGAAACACTTATTTATTCAAATCAGAGAATAAAATGACAGTAAAGTTGCAACCTTGGGATCAAATAAAACTTATCCCAACTGTATGCACACGGCAGACATGATTTATCAAATCTCTACAGGATGATAACCTGTTTCACACAAATAACACATAGTATAATTAACATACACAAAAACAAACTTTGAATTTGCTTGAAAATAATAGATGTGCAGGACTGTGAAGAATTCAACAATTACTTTGTAATAAACTTCTGAACAGTATTACCTACTGTTTCAATTTAGTTTGCATTTGAAATTGACTCTTCAGATGAAATGGGCTTCCCTGATGGCTCAATGAGTAAAGAACCCGCCTGCAAGGCAGGAGACACAGGAGACGTGGGTTTAATCCCTGGATCGGGAAGATCCGCTGGTGGAGGAAATGGCAACCCGCTCCAGTATTCTTGCCTGGAAAACATGGACAGAGGAGCCTGGCAGGCTACAGTCCATGGGGTCACAAAGAGTTGGACACGAGTGAGCATGCACATTGACTTCAGAGGGAATACAATAGCAGGACACACCAACTTTGTCAGCAATTTAATTGCCTAAGCCTGAGCTAGGAGAAAGGCCTTAATTCCTTCTATCATGGTGGCTTCTTGAGCTAGGAGAAATCACCATGGTTTCTGAGCCTATCCAACTTTTTTATGTTATTAAAGTCTTTGGAACTTAAAACTATATACTTACTTACCATTATAGTTCAACAATCGTTTATGCAAGGGTCAAAAAATTTTTGATTTACTTTTCTAGCTTGTTTTCTATCATATACTTTTGGTCAAATTTGTTTGAATCATTCCAGTTTGCTTTTAGTTTTTAAGCATCACTTTGTTAATCTTTTAATTTAAAATTATTTTTATTACATAGAATATTTGAACATTCCTCTAGTTAAAACTATTAAATGAAATAAATTCAAAAAAGTCTGACTTTCATATTTGTCCCCTTTAATCTATTCTCTCATTTGCCCAAAAGATAACAATTTTTTAAAAATAGTTCTGCCATTGTTTCTATTTACAAATGTAAGTAGATGATAGATAGATATTCTCCTCCTCTATCTTAGTTTTTAAAATGTTATAGACTGTACAAATCTAAACCTACTGAAAGTACATTTTGGGGATTATTCTAGAGTAGAAAATCTCATTTTTCTTCCAGTTGTAGGATATTTTTTTGTTTGGATGAACATCCCTGTATTCATAAATTTTCCTTTGTTTTTCAGAATTGTTTCTGATTTCTGCTAAGATAAGATCCATACTGGATTTTCCTGTAACAGACAGTAGTTTATCACACACTCTGGGGGGACTCAGAAATGCATATTTTCCACTAGAGTTGTGGCTTTGTCTTAGTGGCCTTCTGAAACCTACTTATGGGGAAGAATACACCCCAGCCACAGCATCAGCCTGTCACTGATGTTTATCTTAGAGACAGAAAAAGATTTAAATATTGAAGCCCACTATTAGTCTAATTAAAGAGGAGTTCAAGGAGTGAACTAACCCAGGATTAGATACTTTGTTTTAAAATCATGGCAAAGGAGAAAAAAAAAAACAGGAATATACATTTTGTAACTTTTAAATAATAGCAGATTACTATAAAGTGTGTTTATCTTTGAGGTTGCAAAGATGTAGGAAACCACCATGATAGAGGGAATTAAGGCCTTTCATCTAGCCCTGGAAAACATGCCTGACGACAGAATGTAGAAAACTCAAGGAAAAAACAGGGAAGGGAGCAAGGAAACCTCCAGATCCACAAATGACCAAATTTAGGAATATATAAGAAATAATAACCATTATTGTTTTATGATGCCACCCTCCACTTCTGTTTTCTTTCTACTTCTTTCCTTGAAACTGTATAAAGCAGATGATTGCCAGTCCATATTTATTTGAGATAAAAAGTTATATAATAATATGGACAGAAGATCCGAGGCACAGGAGGCACTAAAGGTTGAAAACAAAGGGGACCAGGAAAGAATGAAGATAAGGTATGGTGATCAATACTGAGAACGTCCAGGTCAAACATGGGGGCCAAGGAAACCAGCAAGAAGAACATTTTCTGCAGGGTCACTCAACCAGGAGCAAACGAGATCCTGAGAAGCACTCTTGTTGTGGAGGAATAGGAGCCAAGCAGGAGACCTTTCCAGGCCGTGAAGAAGCTGGGACAGAAGGTTCTTTTTTGAGTGTTACCATCTTCACTTCAGCTCAGGGGTCCTTCAGGAAGCAGAGGACAGTGTCATTTCCAGTCTTACTTTACAAGCAGCACTTCCCCTTGTCTCTGCCTCTCAGAGCCTTCTGTTAAAGCATTGCAGTAAGAAGGGGAAATTTTCTTAAGTCTCCTTGGGCCAAAGCCACTTTACAGTTCAAACCTTCTGTTTAGTGGACAGAAGAAGCTTCAGTGTAAACTGCATGATCAGAAGTCAGATCCACAGTCTTTCTCATTATTTCTGTCTCCTGTCTTGTCCCCTCTACCATCTGCTCTAGGAGACTAAATATGATTCTAAAAGAGAGTTAAGAAGCATTACCTATAGGCTGAAGTGCAGGGTGTCCTGGAAAAGAGGAAGAAAGACATATAGTTAAAAGATGGAGGTAAATCCACCCCCAAACACAATGTTCCCAGACCCAGAGCACTCTCCTAAGATTTCTCTCACACCACAGCCCACATCACTGGATGCCAGGATAGAGAGAAATGACATGAAGAACCTGAAGCTTCTCTCACACAAACCCAGTGTAATTTCATCAGCCTTAGTGTCTCTTCCCGCATTTGCCCCAGGATCTCCACCCCAAATTTCATGTGTGTTAACCAGTTTCTGGTCGTTATAGGCCATCACCTTTCATGTTTCAACCATGGCTAATCATGGACTGTCAGTGTCTGGATTTTCAGGAAATTTGAGGTAACTAGGTAATGACAGACTTCGTACAGGGTCACGAACCACCCGAGCAAAGTCACATTTCTTCTCCCAAAAGCCTGCAAGGAATATCATCTGCCAACTGGTTCCTCACCTTTCTTACTCCTGAGGTGGATGAACAGCCCCACGCCAAGGAAGAGCAGACCCAGAACAAAGCCTCCAACTCCACTCATCAGCTTCCTCTGAGCAGAGTCAGACTGTGCTCCTGAGAAAAGAAGCTAATTTTAGTCATTTTTATCCCAAATACAACTTCTCTATTTCAATCTCTAAGACTGAGAATTTTTTAATGTATTTAGTTTTTTTTTAGTTGAAGGATAATTGCTTTACAGAATTGTGATGGTTTCTGCCAAATGTCAACATGAATCAGCCAAGGTATACATATGTCCCCTCCCCCTTGAACTTCCGGCCCATCTCCCTCCCCATCCCACCTCTCTAGCTTACAGAGCCTCTGTTTGAGTTCCCTGAGTCATACAGGTATCTATTTTACATATGGTGATGTAAGTTTCCATGTTACGCTCTCCATACATCTCACTCTCTCCTTCCTTTCCCCATCCCGTGTCCATATAAGTCTGTTCTCTATGTATGTGTCTCTACTGCTGCCCTGCAGAAACATTCATCAGTACCATCTGTCTAGATTCCATATATATGTGTTAGTGCATGATATTTACCTTTCTCTTTCTGACCTACTTCACTCTGTATACTAGGTTCTAGGTTCATCCACCTCATTAGAACTGACTCCAGTGTGTTCCTTTATATGGTTGAGTTTCTGCCAAATGTCAATTTGTATATATGTACCACAGGTTTTTATCCATTCATCTGTCGATGGACATCTAGGTTGCTTCCATGTTCTAGCTATTGTAAATAGTGCTTCGATGAACACTGGGGTACATGTGTCTTTTTAATTTTGGTTTCTTCAGGGTATATGCCTAGTAGTGGGATTGCTGGGTCATATGGTGATTTTATTCCTAGTTTTTTAAGGAATCTCCATACCACCTTCCAAAGTGGCTGCATAAGATTGAGAATTTTTTATTAAACTTTTTATTTTGTATTGGAGTATGGCCAATTAACAATATTGTGACAGTTTCAGGCAGACAGCAAAGGAACTAAGCCAGACATATACATGTATCCATTCTCCCCCAAGGGAGAAGGAAATGACACCCCATTCCAGAATTCTTATCCAGGAAATCCCATGGATGGAGGAGTCTGGTGGGCTACAGTCCATGGGGTCACAAAGAGTTGAACATGACTTAGCGACTAAACAATAACAATTCTCCCCTAAACTCCCCTCCCATCCAGGCTGCTACATAACATTGGGCAGACCTATTATAAGACAGAGAGTTTTGAGAAGAGGGAAAGAAGGCTGCCCTGGAAGAACCAGAATAACTGGCAATTCCTACAAAAATTTGTCTTAAAAATCACACAGAGTAGCTTCAAGATTCAGGCACTGAACTCATTTAAACATTGCAGTCCTGATATAAGGCCACAGGACTTCAATATTTAGTAGGTGAGGAACCTGGGACGGAATGAGGTTAATTAGCTTGTGTGTGGTGACAGAGCCAATAAAGAGCATAGCTGAGGTTGAACTCCACTCACGTCAGGAAGGTTTGTACGCTGTAAAGGATGCACCTTTTCTCAGATCACAGTGAACAACTCAGAGCAACAGTGTCGGAAGTACAAGCCCAGCTGGAGGCAGGGGACTAGTGCCCAGGTCACAGGGTGACCGTGACTTGAGATTTCATGGAGGCTCAGACCAGGGATACCTCTTTTCTCCTTGTCAGGAAGAAATGCCTCCCCAGGGGGTGTAGGTATTTGGAGAAACTATGCCAAGATATCCGTAAAGTATCAGAGGATTTCTATCACAGGATAAAGGACTCCCCCAGTAACCTCAGCTGAAGGACAGGAGAATAAGGAGCAAATGAACACATGGTGTAGGGAGAGGAGACACCTGAAATTCAGGGGAAAGCAAGCCCCCTCCACGGTGGGTGAGGGACATATGAGATAGAGAGCTTCTCACTCCATTCCACTGTGAGAGGGCTCATCCGGCTGGGGTGCTCCACTTGGCAGGTGTAGACCTCTCCACTCTGAGGAACTGTTTCAAGCATCACCATGGTCTGGAAGGTCCAGTCTCCATTCTGGATCAGGCCTGTGGAGATCACCCCAGCCTCCTCTTCATGGCCGTTCCGGAACCACCTGACTTCAATGTGGCCTGGGTAGAAACTGTTCACAGAGCAGACCAGGAGGTTGTGGTGCTGCAGGGGCTGGGTCTTTGCAGGATACACAGTCACTGTAGGCTCCACTGGGAGAGAAAAAGTGGAGGGAATCAGTGAGCAAGACAAAGTGAGTCTCCTTGATTGGCTGCCTTTCTAAACCAATCACCAGAGCAGACTGCAGTCTCAGGTAGGCCAGACAGGCCATTTGGCCCAACTTTAGGAGCTAGTACTGTGAGCCTTGACTTTAATTCTTACAGCACTGGCCCATTACATTTAAAAGATGTTGAAAAAATATGTGTATGTGTGTTTCATAGCATGAAAAATAATTCATTGTTGAACTGAAGCATTTACAAATCTTTCAAGGCATACAGTGTACTGATTTCTGAAGCCAGACAGACTGGATTCACATCCAGGCTCTTCCTCTTAGTGACTGGGAGAATTTTTACATTTCCACGTGCCTCAGCTTTCTATCTATAAAAGGGTATTATTATCCTAATTTACCTCTCAGCACTATGTGAGGATTATTCCATGTAAAGTATGTAAAACAATAACTGGAACTTAGTCTTCAATATATGTTAGCTATTGTTATCCTTGTTTAACTGAAGAGAAAATATGAATCAAAGTGTCGATAAATTAGGGAACAGCAGTGGGGTAGGTGTGGATATAGAACATGACATCCTGGGAAAGCTGTCTCCAGGCACTCACACCTTAGAACATCTCAGAATGGTTCCACCCTGGGAAGAAGGAAAGACACGGGTGATTCTCTAAGTCTATGAGTTGAATCCCAAGAAAAACTTGAGTCCTGAAGGAGAGGTAAAGCAGGAAGGAAAGTCACTAATTAAAAAGAAAAAATTCTTTGACTTTCCTGGTGGTCCAGCGGTTAAGAATCCACCTGCCAATCCACCCACTGGTTCAGGGGACGCAAGTTCAGTTCCTGATCTGGGAAGATCTCACGTGCTCCAAGGAAACTAAACCCGTGCCACAACTACTGAGCCCACGTGCTGCAACTGCTGAAGCTCCCACACCCTAGAGCCCATGCTCTGCAACAAGAGAACCCACTGCAGTGAGAAGCCCATGCACTGCAACCAGAAAGCAGTCTTTGCTCGCTGCAACTAGAGAAAGCCTGCACGCAGAAAGGAAAACCCAGCACAGTCAAAAATTAATTAATCTTAAAAGAGTACAAAACTTAAAATTTCTTATAATTGTATAACCCCAGAACCAGCTCCAATCTGGCCCTATTCTGTTTCAAGCAAGATACTGAGTTGCTTTTCAGAGACGAAAGAACAAAACCATGAGTCGTGCAGCTGAAGCACGAGCAAAGGTGAAAATCTGGACCCAGAACCAGTTTCTCCCTGACCACAGAAGCAAAAGATGCAGATGTGAAGCAAAGGGTCCATCATCCAGGAAGATGTGCTGAAGCTCCTGTACCACAGCTGACCATGAATGTCCAAGTTCCACAGCCCTTTGTTGGGTAGCACAATCACAGACACCTCAATGCCCTCTTCTCCTCTCTAACCACCTAGAGGGTTAGTCACTCAGTCATGTTCAACTTTTTGCGACCCCATGGACTGTAGCCCGCCAGGCTTCTCTGTCCATGGAATTCTACAGGCAAGAATACTTGAGTGGGTAGCCATTCTCTTCTCCAGGGGATCTTCCCCAGCCAGGGATCAAACTCAGGTCTCCTGCACTGTGGGCAGATTCTTTATGTCTGAGCGGCCAGGAAAGCCTAACCGCCCCTCCCAGTCAGTATTCCTCCATATCCCCTTCCCCTTTCTGCCACCTCACCTCTCCCACAGTCTGCCACCATCTTTCCTTCCTGCAGCCGTCCTCCATACCTCTTACCCTCTCCGGTCCTCTCAGACCCCCAGCCCCTTCCCCCGCCACATGCTCTCTCCCCTCTCACAATCACACACTGTCTCCCCGACAGCATGTGAGACTCCCAGTCTCATCTTCTCACAGCAACTTTCCTAACTTGAACTTGCTCACAATCCAACACTCACCTGGACGTAGCCTCTGTCTCTGTCCTCCTGTCTCTCTGTCTCTCTGTCTCTCTCTCACACACACATTCCTGCACACGTGCACGCACACACACACAACCTCCCCGAGGTCACCCACTGGCCTCGCTCACCTCGGCGCTGCCTCAGGAAGCTACCAATGCCCTGGTAGTTGGATCTGCACAACGTGTCCACCTTGGCCCGCATCTGCTCCATGAAGTCCTTTTGCTGGTTCCAGTACTCGGCGTCCAGCCTCCCCAGCTCCGTCAGGGCCGTGAACTCCCCCACATCGCTGTCGAAATGCACATCCTCCTGCGTGTTGTAGATGTATCTGGCAAAGAACCGCATCCGCTCCAATCCGTTGGAGAAACGACACTCACCCTTAAACTGATGGATGAAATGCGCTGTGTAGACGTGAAAGATCTGATCACTGGGAGGGCTCCTGGAAATGACTGACTGCAACGCCCACCAATGGGCGAGGGAGAAGGGGGTCGCTAGGAGAGAAGGGAGCACTAGGAACTCCTTCATTAGCTCCACTGGCACCCCTAATTACCGGCACTCATGGTTCATCTTTCATCTGCAGGATCAATCCAGACCATGGTGGTCGGGGAAGGCCCCTCTGATTCTAAGCCATGTGGGATGCAGTCAGCTCTGCACTTGGCTGGAGACCTCCAAGCCTGAGCTGGGCCAGGATTTACCCCATCGCTTCCACCTCCTGAATGCTTTCACCAGAAAAACACTCACTGCTCCTTCCTCTCACCCCACAGCCCTTCATCAGTTCCTGAAACACTTCCTTACCTGGTGCTGACCTTGTGCCAGGCCTGTGCTGCTGCCCCTGGGAATCCAAAGAAGGAAAAACAGACCTCTCCCCTACCTTATCTAGGAGTATAACATTTAGTGAGACTGATGGACGAAACCCAACCACGCAAAAGTTAATTACACAAGAGTCAGAAATATCAGAAGAAAAGTTAGGAGTTCAGGAAGAGAGAATAATTACATTAGGGTGGCAGAGAAGTTGTCTCAAATGATATTTAAGACGTGACATGACACAAATTTGTAAATCAACTATGAAAGTGAAAGTCACTCAGTCGTGTCCAACTCTTTGCAACCCCAAGGACTGTAGCCTAACCTCTTTCGGAATATAAAAACAAACATTTGATACAATGTGTGTGAGCTCAGTCATTTCAGTCCTATCCTATTCTTTGCGATTCTATGGACTGTAGCCCACCAGGCTCCTCTGTCCATGGAATTCTCTAGGCAAGAATATTGGAATGGGTAGTCGTTCCCTTCTCCAGGAGATCTTCCCAACCTAGGGATCGAACCCAGGTCTCCCACATTACAGACAGATTCTTCACCAGCTGAACCACTGGGGAAGTTCATAATCAACTATACTTCAGTTTTTTGTTTTTTGTTTTTTAAAGATGTGACATGAAAGGTTAGCTTTAGATGGCTGAAGACAAGAAGTGTGTGTATGTCTGGGAGAAAAAGGAGGCATGTTTCAGGTAAAGGTAGTAGCATGTGTAAAGGCTTGAAAGAGATGATGAATTTCTGCAGGAATCCAGAGGAAAACCTCTCACTTGCACAGAGAGTGAGGAAGCAGGGTGAAATTTTTCACTAGAAAAATCACAGAAGCCAGTTCTTAAAAGTCTTATAGTTGATGTTAGGGTTTTGAATTTATGATAAATGGGAAACTTTTGAAGAGTTTTAAGGAAATTAAAACCATGATCCCAGTATACTTCTACCTTTCCTTTTTGGAATTTCCAAATCTGGATAGCTCGGAAAACCAATTTATTTTTTAAATTTGGTGACAGAACTCTTTTCAAATTTGACCTGATTAGGTAAGAGATCAAATATGTCTCTTAGGTGAGGGTGGCTATTCTAAACATTGTAGGCTGTCTACCAGCATCTCTGGCCTCTACTCACTTGATGTCAGAAGAAACCCTCAGTGTAACAACCAAAAATGGCTCTCAGTTCAGTTCAGTCACTCAGTCAGGTCCGACTCTTTGTGATGCCATGGACTGCCCCACACCAGGCCTTCCTGTCCATCACCAACTCCTGGAACTTGCTCAAACTCATGTCCATCAAGTCAGTGATGCCATCCAACCATCTCATCCTTTGTCATCCCCTTCTTCTCCTGCCTTCGATCTTTCCCAGCATCAGGGTGTTTTCAAATGAGTCAGTTCTTCCCATTAGGTGGCCAAAGGATTGGAGTTTCAGCTTCAGGATCAGCCCTTCCAATGAATATTCAGGACTGATATCCATTAGGATGGACTGGTTGGACCTCCGTGCAGTCCAAGGGACTCTCAAGAGTCTTCTCCAACATCAATTCTTAGGCATCAATTCTTAGGCACTCAGCTTTCTTTATAGTCCAACTCTCACATCCATACATGACTACTGGAAAAACCATAGCTTTGACTAGATGGACCTTTGTCGGCACGGTAATGTCTCTGCTATTTAATATGCTGTCTATGTTGGTTGGAGCTTTTCTTCCAAGGAGCAAGCATCTTGTAATTTCATGGCTGCAGTTACCATCTGCAGTGATTTTGGAGCCCCCAAAAATAAAATCTGCCACTGTTTCCCCATATATTTGCCATGAAGTGATGGGACCAAATGCCATGATCTTCATTTTATGAATGTTGCTGCTCCTGCTGCTAAGTCGCTTCAGTCATGTCTGACTCTACAGGACCCCATAGATGGCACCTACCAGGCTCCCCCATCCCTGGGATTCTCCAGGCAAGAACACTGGAGTGAGTTGCCATTTCCTTCTCTGAATGTTGAATTTTAAGCTAACTTTTTCACTCTCTTCTTTCACTTTCATCAAAAGGCTCTTTCTTTACTTTTTCTTCACTTTCTGCCATAAAGGGTGGTGTCATCTGCATATCTGAGGTTATTGATATTTCTCCCAGCAATCTTGATTCCAGACTGTGCTTCATCCAGCCCAGCATTTCACATGATGTACTCTGCATATAACTTAAATAAGTAGGGTGACAATATACAGCCTTGATATACTCCTTTCTTGATTTGGAACCAGTCTGTTGTTCCACGTCCAGTTCTAACTGTGGCTTCTTGACCTGTATTCAGGTTTCTCAGGAGGCAGGTCAGGTGGTCTGGTATTCCCATTTCTTTCAGAATTTTCCACAGTTTGTTGTGATTCACACTGTCAAAGGCTTTGGCATAGTCAATAAAGCAGATGTTTTTGTGGAACTCTCTTGCTTTTTTGATGATCCAACGAATGTTGGCAATTTGATCTCTGGTTCCTCTGCCTTTTCTAAACCCAGCTTAAACATCTGGAACTACACAGTTCATGTACTGTTGAAGCCTGGCTTGGAGAATTGTGAGCATTACTTTGCTGGTATGTGAGATGAGTGCAATTGTGCAGTAGTTTGAACATTCTTTGGCATTAGCTTTCTTTGGGATTGGAATGAAAACTGACCTTTTCCAGTCCTATGGCCACTGCTGAGTTTTCCCAATATGCTGGCATATTGAGTGCAGCACTTTCATAGCATCATCTTTTAGGATTTGAAATAGCTCAACTGGAATTCCATTACCTCCACTAGCTTTGTTTGTAGTGATGTTTCCTAAGGCCCACTTGACTTCACATTCCAGGATGTCTGGGTCTAGGTGAGTGATCATTACCATCATGGTTATCTGGGTCATGAAGATCTTTTTTGTATAGTTCTGTGTATTCTTGCCACCTCTTCTTAATATCTCCTGCTTCTGCTTCTGGCTCTAGATATTGCCAAATACTCGGGGTCAAGGAGTTGGGGGAAGTGTTGGTGATCTGTCACTGGATGAGTTCAACTAGTATAAATCATCTGAAAATATGTGGTCAATAGCCACGGTTAATTTTGGAGTACTGAGAATTACATTAAAAGTTTTGCCAATATTTTATCTGTTGAAAATCTTGTTCCTATATGAAATTTCTGTTTTTAAAGAATCCACTCCCAATGAAGAGATATTTTTCCAGCAAAATAAATTTGAGTATGACTTACTTATTTCTTTGCCTCACCAGCCAATTAAAAAGACATGTAATTTATTCTTCACGTCATCTTCCTTCTTAATTTCCCTGCCACTTGTCCACTACTTATCTATATTAGTAAACTACAACTACAGATATTTCAGTCCTATTCAAAACCCCAGATAACTCATTTCTAACTTTGCCTGCTACACCCAATAATACCAGTATTATTGGTATTAATAATATTGAATTACTAGCCTTGGCCAGATGTAGGACTCTCATTTCTGCAGTCAAGTACCCTCAGAAAGTACTCATCTCACATGCTAGCAAGGAAATGCTTTAAATTCTCCAAGCCAGGCTTCTGCAATACATGAACTGTGAACTTTCAGATGTTCAAGCTGGTTTTAGAAAAGGCAGAGGAACCAGAGATCAAATTGTCAACAGCCGCTGGATCATCAAAAAAGCAAGAGAGTTCCAGAAAAACATCTATTTCTGCTTTATTGACTATGCCAAAGCCTTTGACTGCGTGGATCACAATAAACTGTGGAAAATTCTGAAAGAGATGGGATACCAGACCACCTGACCTGCCTCTTGAGAAACCTCTATGCAGGTCAAGAAGCCACAGTTAGAACTGGACATGGAACAACAGACTGGTTCCAAATAGGAAAAGGAGTACGTCAAGGCTGTATATTGTCACCCTGCTTATTTAACTTATATGCAGAGTACATCTTGAGAAACACTGGACTGGAAGAAGCACAAGCTGGAATCAAGATTGCCAGGAGAAATATCAATAACCTCAGATATGCAGGTGACACCACCCTTATGGCAGAAAGTGAAGAGGAACTAAAAAGCCTCTTGATGAAAGTGAAAGTGGAGAGTGAAAAAGTTGGCTTAAAGCTCAACATTCAGAAAACGAAGATCATGGCATCTGGTCCCATCAGTTCATGGCAAATAGATGGGGAAACAGTGGAAACAATGGCTGACTTTATTTTTCTGGGCTCCAAAATCACTGCAGATGGTGATTGCAGCCATGAAATTAAAAGACGCTTACTCTTTGGAAGGAAAGTTATGACCAACCTAGACAGCATATTAAAAACCAGAGACATTAATTTTTCAACAAAGGTTTGTCTAGCCAAGGCTATGGTTTTTCCAGTGGTCATGTATGGATGTGAGAGTGGGACTGTGAAGAAAGCTGAGCACTGAAGAATTGATGCTTTGAACTGTGTTGTTGGAGAAGACTCTTGAGAGTCCTTTGGACTGCAAGGAGATCCAAGCAGTCCATCCTAAAGGAGATCAATCCTGGGTGTTCATTGGAAGGACTGATGTTGAAGCTGAAACTCCAATACTTTGGCCACCTCATGCGAAGAGTTGACTCATTTGAAAAGACCCTGATGCTGGGAAAGATTGAGGGCAGGAGGAGAAGTGGATGACAGAGGATGAGATGGTTGGATGGCATCACCGACTCGATGGACATGGGTTTAGGTAGACTCCAGGAGTTGGTGATAGACAGGGAGGCTTGGCATGCTACGGTTCATGGGGTCGCAAAGAGTCGGACACAATTGAGCGACTGACCTGAACTGAACCCTTAGAAACGGAGAAGGTTAGAAAAAATAACATTCTCATATAGACAGCTTATAGAAAAAGAACAGGACCCCAGACTTTGAATACAGGCCTTCACTTAGAAATGATGGCAGAGAGGAGTGTTCTCTGGGTCAGACTAGGTCCACTTACTATTCAGGAATTCTCTAATACCTTCTTGTCACATGACAAAGTTTGAAAAGAGCAAGTCACACAACAATCTCCCCAAATCTGTTCACTTTATCTTTACTATTGTCTTTGTCACCACCACTCTAAGTGAAGCCACAGTATACCTGCCCTGTAGAATTCTGCCATGTTCTTAAATGGTGTCCTCCACTCCACTTGTGAACCTCTGGAGTCCAGTCTCCGTGTGGTAGCTAGATTATTTTTTAAAATAAACAAACTGACTCTCCTTATAATCTCTCAGTAGTTTCACATATCTCCATAAATAAAAGTCAAAGTTTGGACCATGGGGGCTTTCCTGGTGGCTCAGTGGTGAAGAATTTGCCTGCCAACGCAGGAGACATGGGTTCAATCCCTGATCAGGGAGGATCCCACGTGTTGTGGAGCAATGAAGCCCGTGCGCCACAACTATTGAGCCTGTCCTCCAGAGCCCAGAAGCCACAACTACTGAAACCCGTTTGCCCTAGAGCCTGCGCTCGGCAACAGGAAAACCCACCGCAATGAGCAGCCTGTGCACCACAGCTAGAGAAAAACGTGCTCGGCAACAAAGACCCAGCATAGCCAAAGATAAATACATGAATAATTTTTTTTTTTTTTTAAGTTTTCATCACAACCACCAGAGCCTAATACGATTTGGCTCCTAGTTTCCTCTCCAATCTCATCTTATTTCACTGTCCAACCAGCTTGCTTTGCTTCAGCCGCTCTAATCTTCATTCTGTCCCTTAAACCCAGCAAACACCTTCTCACATTTCAGCCTCTCCTCTGCTCCGTCTCCCTGGGGCACTTGTCCCTTAAGATCCCTCACGTGTCTGGCTTCTTCTCATCGTTTATGTCTCAGTCGACTGTCACCTTCTCAGGGAGAGCTTCCTAGACGCTTGAACTGAAGTCAGGTGAATACAGTTCTCTCTGTTCTACAACCCTGAAGTGTTCTTTCAGCACATTTATTGCTCTCTGAAATGATTTTCCCTGTTAAGTGTTTACTGAGTTGTCTTCCTCTCCCCCCATTAGGTAAGCTGATGACTGCAAGGGACTTTCCTAAGTTACTGAAATAGAATTCTCTGAGGCAAGAACAGAACCCAGTATATAATAGTTGCTCAGAAAAAGACATTTGAGTTCAAAATGAATACACCCAGTGTTCTGGAAATGGGTCTTTGTGTGACTCCTGGAAGGCAAGAAAGAGCTCAGCTCTAAAACTCTTTTATTCTGTAGGCATATGATATCCTTTCCATTTCCTGTGAGGAATTCAGGCAAACTTCCTTTTGCTCCTCCTACTAGTTGGAAGAAACATTCACAAGAGAGGAAAAGGTGATTTTAAGATTCAGGGAAACTTTCATTAAGTTTCATCTCGTCCAATTGATCTGTTATAGTGCTGAAGGTTTGTGCAAACTTTTTTCTCTAATGGGGATTTTTTCTAATGGTCATGGCATAGCTTGAGGAAAGAATAGGGAAGAACCAGAAAGGAGAGGACACCAAACATGACTAATTAAGGAAATTAAATGGCATTATTAGTGAACCTATGAAGTTTGGGGCCAATATCTGATAGGCCAATGAGTTCCCTTGACTTACTTCTTGACTTTCAACCCAGTAGGATGGAAACAACCTCACATTCTCAGGACTCTTCTCAGAGTTTATGGTTTGCCATATGAAAATGCTGATATTTGACTACTTATAACCTACAAAAACAGAATTTCCTGTAATTTATCCTTTACTAGCTGAATCCCTTTGCATGTGCTCAGACCAGAGAATGGGGAGATAGAGGAGAAACTAATCATGTAGAAAGATTCAAAATAGATTTATAAAGAACACTAACCTGTATCAGGTTTTCAGAAGATGCCATAAATTCTTTAAGGCACTAAAGAACACCCTATGGATGCTCCTTATCTACAGAGTCATTCCAAGTAGTTAAAGATCCCTGGTTTAGCTCCAGGATGCTTTACCCAGGAGAAAGAGAGAAAATTAACGCCAACTTCTGTCAGAGAAGCTCCAGGGCAGGGATATAGGCATTTTAAACATTGTGGTTCAGGGAGATAGGAAAAGATATAGTGAGGGGTGTCCTCTGATACATTCTCACATATTGGGGAGAGACAGCAACATCATAGACTCTGTTAAGGACAAACATAGCATCTTCCTAGGAGAGACTGTTCTAATTCCACGAGAGTCCCTGTAAATTTTCAGAGAAAGTTTTCTTTTTTCTGATATGTGTGTTGAGTGTGTGCTCTTTCGTGTCCAACTCTTTGTGATACCATGGACTGTAGCTCACCAGGGTCCTCTGTCCTTGGAATTCTCCAGGCAAGAATACTGGAGTGGATTGCCATTTCCTCCTCCAGGGTATCTTTGCGACTCAATCCTCTTAAGATCCTTAGAGGAATGGGTTGTAAGACTAGAGAGGTTTTATTGGAGGAGAATTGAGAAGACTTATCCCATGTATATGGAGTTACCTTAAGCAGCATTCAGAAGGCAGGCATCCAAGGCCCTTTTCTTGTGGAAGGAACGAAGGCTCCATGTGATAAGGACTGGTGATGACTGAAGAGAATGTCACAGGTTTTTAAGAGATGTAGTCTGGACATAGAGACAATGGTAACTCCCTTTCTTCTCCCACCCATAATAGCTCACCCTCCCCTCAAAGGTGTGCACTTACGTTGGGTTTCCCTGGCCCAAGAGAAGGGAAGGCTGAGCACCATCAGTAGCACTGCCAAAGCTGCCATCCAGTGAACCACAGACACATCATACAGGAGAACACAGAGCGTGAGGGAGCAGCTGAGAGTTACTCAGTGAGGACTAGGACCCTCTTCAACCCACGTGGCCAAACAATATTAACCAATGAACTCTTTCTTCCTGGATTGGGTGATCTCAGTGTTAGAAAAACCAATCAGCATCAGAGGTGGATAGCATCATCATTTGCTGGTCAGAGATTCAGTAGGAAGGTCCTCTTCTGAAACTTAGAATTCTCTCCATTAAAAAGATTATTTTAACTTAGTACTTTAAAGGTTTGGTCCAGTTGTATCTGAGATATTTTAATTGGGCCCCTCTTGGGCACCTGTCTGTGCTGGTCACTGATGTGTCACTCGTTTGAGCCTTTTAGGAAATCTTTCCTCTTACTTGAGATACTTTCACAAATGTAGGTGTGAGTGTATGAGGAATTGAGGAAGTGGAGAGAAAATTGTTGCATTTTAAGAGTCCTATGATCTCATCCTTTGTGCATCATAACTTAGTGTTGTAGATTTGGGGAAATTACTGAACTTGTTGAAAACAAAGCACTTTGATTTTTCAAGTATTTCAATTCTGAAAAATGCTGTAATTCTGTGGACAACTGAAAGAACAGTGTCCCTAGTAACAGAATTATAACTGTTGTATGGAGAGTATAGACTGTACCTCCTTACAGAGAAGATTGTCTCTGATAAACTACAGGAAATTAAATATTAGTCAATAATTTAATGTAAATGAAAATGTCTTCAGGTTTGTCCCTGATAATATGATTGACTTTAGTGGCACCTCCAGAAAACACAGAGAGAAAGGGGGACTTATATGATGTGACCTATGTGGAATGGAGGGTCTTAAAGGTATTTTTTATAGCATGTTATCTAACAAGGTAATAAAACCAACTGCCCACATCATAGTATGCAAGAGACTGAGAGATGGATAAAGGACTTCAAGTCAGCCATTGGCACAATAACTCAGCTTTAAAATGTAATATCTTACCTAAAAAAGTGTTGAGTTCCTTATTCCTGTTTCCCATTAGGATTTGCTCATTTTACTGGGGATATGTCCCTTATTTATCAACTTCCCTTGCTTTATCCTAAGAAAAGAAGACTTTGCTAATGAAAACATTACAGAGTGTTTAGGAAAGAGAACACTATGGGAAAACTATGAATTATATCTTCTGATATAATCACATAATTTTAAATATATAAATCTAGTACAGCCACTATGGAGAACAGTGTGGAGATTCCTTAAAAAACTGGAAATAGAACTGCCTTATGATCCAGCAATCCCACTGCTGGGCATACACACTGAGGAAACCAGAAGGGAAAGAGACACGTGTACCCCAATGTTCATCGCAGCACTGTTTATAATAGCCAGGACATGGAAGCAACCTAGATGTCCATCAGCAGATGAATGGATAAGAAAGCTGTGGTACATGTACACAATGGAGTATTACTCAGCCATTAAAAAGAATTCATTTGAATGAGTTCTAATGAGGTGGATGAAACTGGAGCCTATTATACAGAGTGAAGTAAGCCAGAAGGAAAAACACCAATACAGTATACTAACGCATATATATGGAATTTAGAAAGATAATAACAATAACCCTGTGTACAAGACAGCAAAAGAGACACTGATGTGTGGAACAGTCTTATGGACTCTGTGGGAGAGGGAGAGGGTGGGAAGATTTGGGAGAATGGCATTGAAACATGTAAAATATCATGTATGAAACGAGATGCCAGTCCAGGTTCAGTGCACGATACTGGATGCTTGGGGCTAGTGCACTGGGACGACCCAGAGGGATGGTATGGGGAGGGAGGAGGGAGGAGGGTTCAGGAAGGGGAGCACATGTATACCTGTGATGGATTCATTTTGATATTTGGCAAAACTAATACAATTATGTAAAGTTTAAAAATAAAATAAAATTAAAAAATAATAATAAATCTACATTAGATAATTCTTGCACATTATTTTAGAATAAATGTAATATCTCAGATTTAGAATGGACTTTAGAGGCCAACTATCTGTCTAAAGTTCAGCATTAATTTACACTCCAACCCAGTTCTGATAAGCATTTATCCTTTATGTGCATTAATAGTTCTAGTGATAGTACTCACCATTTGGCAATAAAAATGACTATAATTAATTGAGCAATTTTTGCTCTCTTTACCTTGTACCCAGAATTATACAAGGACCTTTTTATACATCTTTCTGAAATATAATTCTCACATCATTTCAGTTATTTTAGTACTCTTTCTAATCCTACAAAAGAGTAAAATTATGGTTGGAGGTTAAATAACCTTTGCAAGGATACAGGAGTAGAAAATGGCACATATCAGACTGAACCAAGATATATGTGACTCCAAATAACACAAGCTCAAATATTGGATCGTGAGTGAAGTGAAGTGAAAGTCACTCAGTTGTGTCTGACTCTTTGTGACCTCATGGACTATAACCTGCTAGGCTCCTCTGTCCACAGAATTCTCCAGGCCAGAATGCTGGAGTGGGTAACCATTCCCTTCTCCAAGGGATCTTCCCAACCCAGGGATCGAACCCAGGTCTCCCACATTGCAAGTGGATTCTTTACTGTCTGAGCCACCAGGGAAGCTGTAGAACCAAAACATTTTCTATTAAGTAGTCACAGAGAGATCAGCTAGAATTCTCATAGACTTGTCCATTAATGTCATATGTAGAAAGACGTTTTTTTTTTTTTTCTCTCTCTCTTTGGTCTAGATCTTGTGTTCATTGTGCTAGAGCAAAATATACACCTCTTTATCCATTATAATTACTGGCCACATAATTTTTCAAAACTCCACCTTGGTTTTCCACTAGCAACTGCCCAGTGATCCCAGGTGTACATCTGAAATGTTGTCTATTTCAAAATAAATAATGAATTATTTTAGCAGTTCTTTTGCCATTAGTTCGTTACCATAGACAAACAAGTTTATACCTTCAAATCACAAATTTACTAGTCATTCTCACCAGGTAGGAAAAGGAGCTACTCCCCTCGTCTTGACATCTCTTTCTAATGTTGTCAAACAAACCTATAGGAATTGCATTAAACCTAAAGATCATTGGGGAAGGGGGAGAATTAGTGTGTTTACTATGTTGAATCTACCAATACAACAACATAGTATGTCTCTCCAAATACTTACAACTTTTGATTATTTAAGCAAGTGTTTAAAACACTTTAAGCATACAAGTTCTATACATGTTTGTTAGGTTTTTATGTATTTATCCCATTTTTGAATGATTGATCATAATATTTTACTGTTAAATTTGACTCCATGTATTCACTGCAAGTATATAGAAATAGAATTGATGTGTGTAGGTTTATTTTGCATCCCAAGACCCTGCTAAACTCAGTTGTTATTTTCGAAATATTTTTAAGTCTTTAAACATTTTATAGAACTATCCATTTTATGAAACCACCTGGCTCTGGAGATTTCTTTTTCTTGAGTTTAAATATAAAGAATTAAAATTTTTAAATAGTTGTAGAGGTGTTCAGATTATCCAGTCCATCTTGTGAGAATTTTTATATTTATACTTCTTGAGGAGTTGGCTCATTTTGCAGAAGTTATCAAATTTGTGTGTATAAAGTTGTTTATAGTATCACTTTATTATTTTTTGGTATCTGTAGGGTCTGTGGGTATCTCTTGTTTTCTTCCTGATACTTGCAAATACTATTTTCTTTATCAGTCTTGCTAAAAGCTTGTCATTTTTACTGATCTTTTCAAAAGGTCAATTTTCATTTTATTGATATTTTATATTGTTCTGTTTTCAATATCACTAATTTCTGCGCATGTCTGAATCTCAATCCTTCGTTCTGCCTGCCTTGAATTTTTTGCTTTTCTTATTTTAGTTCCTTTAGGTGGGAACTTACTTTATTAATACGAGATTTCTCAGCTTCTCTACAGTCAACATTTAGTGCTGTAAATTTCTTGCTAAGCACTGTTTTAGCTGTATCTCACAAATTTTGGTATGTTGTTTTTACATTTTTATTGGAAATATAAAACCTCCACTTAGATCTTTGGATTATTTATAAACATCGGTCTGTAAATATTGTTCTCTAAATACTGATTAGATCCTATTTGTTTATAGTGTTCAGTTCTTTTCCATCCTTCTTGAGTTTCTGTTTAGTTGTTTTGAGAGGAATAGTGAAATCTCCAGCTATAATTGTGAATATGTTTTTTTCTCATTTTAGTTTGATCAGTTTTTTCTTCAGCTGTTTTTCAGCTCCGTTTTTGGGTGCAACACATTCAGGATTGCATTGTTTACGTGGTGGAGAATATTTTTATCTTTATGTAATGTTCCTCCTCTGTTCCTGGTAATTTTATTTGTTCTAAAATCTACTTTATCTTATATTAATACAGACTCTTTTGCTCCGTTTTGATAATATTTGCACATTGTACCCTTTTTTTTTTTTTTTGCATTGCTACTGCTAAGTCACTTCAGTCGTGTCCGACTCTGTGTGACCCCATAGACGGCAGCCTACCAGGCTCCCCGGTCCCTGGGATTCTCCAAGCCAAGAAACTGGAGTGGGTTGCCATTTCCATCTCCAATGCATGAAAGTGAAAAGTGAAAGTGAAGTTGCTCAGTCGTGTCCGACCCTTAGCGACCCCATGGACTGCAGCCCACCAGGCTCCTCCATCCATGGGATTTTCCAGGCAAGAACACTGGAGCAGGGTGCCATTGCCCTCTCATTCAACATACTTGTATTGCTGTAATTGAAGTGAACTTCTCATAGACATTAATTAGTGGGTCATTATCTTATCCACCTAGCAGTTTGATTACAGATTTTCCTCTATTTATGATAGTGTTATTTACTGATTAGTTGAAAATATCAAAACACCAAAAACAAAAACAATTTTTAAAAAGTTGAAAATGTCAAAAATGTGTTTAATACACCTAACCGACTAAACATCATAGCTTACCCTAAACTAACTTAAATGTTAAATGTTAAGCTGAAGCTGAAACTCTAATACTTTGGCCACCTGATGAGAAGAACTGACTCATTGGAAAAGACCCTGATGCTGGGAAAGATTGAAGGCAGGAGAAGGGGACGACAGATGATATGGTTGGATGGCATCACCAGCTCAATGGACATGAGTTTGAGGAAGCTCTGGGAGTTGGTGATGGACAGGGAGGCCTGGCGTGCTACAGTCCATGGGGTAGCAAAGAGTTGGACACGACCGAACAACTGAACTGAACTTAAATGTGACAGTTATATTGGCCCCCAGTTGTGTATAATCATCTAACATACAACCTGTTTTATAACAGTTGTTTAATACCTCTTGTAATATATTGAGCCCTGTACTGAATGTGGAAACCGAATGGTTTTATGGGTGTAGAATGGTTGTAAATGTGTTGATTGTTTATCCTCAAGATAGTGTGGCTGACTGGGAGCTGGAGCTCACTGCCACTGCCCAGCATTTTGAGAGAGTATCATACTGCATATTGATAACCCAGAAAAAGATCAAAATTCAATCCACAATTTCTATGAATGTATATCACTTTTGCACCATTGTAAAAGTCAGAAAATCATAAGCTGAACCATCATTAAGTGGTAGGGAACTATCTCTACTGTGGTAAACATTTACATTTATTGTAGTTGTTAGCTGAGGTTGAAATCTGCCATTTTATCATTGTTTTCTATTTGTTCCTTCTATATTTTATATGTATTTTTTCTTTTCTCTGCCTCCTATGAGTTACTAGAATGTTTTTTAGAATACATTGATTTATTTATAGTGCTCTTGGGTGTCTCTCTTTGTATAATTTTTTAAATGGCCTGTTCTTCAGTAAATTTTTTTAAATATTTAAGAAAGAAACCATGCTAATTTAATGCAAACGTCTAAAGAAAAGACACTTCAAATACTTTTATGAAACCTGTATAGTCTTTATGTCAAAAACTGGCAAGGACCTAAACAAAAAGAAATTTACAGATTCATCATTCTTATAACCATAGATGTCAAACTTTAAGAGGATATTAGCAAATTAAATCAGGTGCTTTATTAAAAGCAAAATGCATCAATGTCATATGGAGCCTATTCCAGGAATGAAGTTTCCTTTAACAATTGAAAATTAATGTAATTCACTATATTAACTGAAAGAAGGAGAAAAGACATATGACCATTTTGATTAAATTATAAAATATCAATTGGCAGAATTCAACACTTGCATTTAATTTTTTACTCCATTAAAAACTAGAACAAAGTGATTTTTTTCAGTCTAAGAAAGGATAGCTACCCCATTGCACATATCAGACTCAATGGGGCAATATTTTAAAATTTCCCCATGATATCCAGAGTACTTGAGACGTTAGAAAGTGAAGTCACTCAGTCGTGTCCGACTCTTTGTTACCCCATGGACTGTAGCCCACTAAGCTCCTCCATCCACGGAATTTTCTAGGCAAGAGTACTGGAGTGGGTTGCCATTTCCTTCTCCAGGGGATCTTCCCTACCCAGGGATCGAATCCAGGTATCCTGCATTGCAGGTAGATGCTTTACCGTGTGAGCCACCAGGGAATCATTTGACAATAAAAAATGTCAAAAAAAAAAAAAAAAAAAAGATACAAGCATGTGGCAAAGGAATTAAAGTTACCATTATCTTGATTATAAAAATAATAGGTAATTTTATAGATTAATAACTACCAATATATCTGGATACATAAAACCAATTATATTCTGCTTTACCAGAAACAAATCAAAATCAAAGTCAAGATAATGGTACCATTCACAATAATAACCAAGAATAACGGGTATCTAGTAATGAATACACCAAAAAGATAAATAAGACTTCTATACTGAAAAGTGGAACACATTATTGGGAAAAATCAAGGGTCTTATATAAATGATGAGACTACACATTTGGAGATTGTAAGAGTAAATATTTAAAGCCTTATTTAAAACCTCCCTCATCTGACTTCTCTGCCTATAAATTTAACTTTTTCTAGATGCTTCATGTAAATGGAATTATGTGACATATAGATTTTTGTGCCTGGCTTATTTCACTTAGTACAGTATTCTCTAAGCTCATTCATTTTGTAACATGTATCATCATTTCTTCTAAATATTGTCGTTTCACATAATTTTTTCTCCTTCATGGCTGAATTATTCCATCGAATGAATGTGGCACATTTTGTTTATCCACTCACTAACTGATGGATATTTGGATTGTTTCCAGTTTTGATGATTATGAGTAATATGGTTATGAATTTTTGCACACATCTATCTGTGAGGACGTATATTTTCATATCTCTTGAGGATATTCCAAGGAGAAGAACTGCTCAATCATATGGTAAATATAACTTTTAACTTTTCAAGAATCTGTCAAAGTATCTTTCAAAGTAGTTGCAATATTATACATTCTCAGCAGCTACCCATCAGGAATTATAAAGACTTAGATGCTTCAAACAGAATTATGACAATGAAAGTAATGGAAATAATAGTAACCATTATTTTATTAATTTTTTCTTTCTCATTTTTCTTTTTTTTCTTTGCTTTCTCAATTTTTATTTATCAGGGAACAATTTTGTTGAAAGGAATGAGCTTGGGATATATATTACCAACAACTTGAAGCTCTCCGTACTAAACTAAACCTCAGTTGGTCAGCAGTATAATCTGGACTCTGTATTACTGGTGTATATAATGAAATAATGAATCAATGCAAAAGAAAATACATCTTACTATAGATATATAGTAAGTTTTAGCATCTCATAAAGCTAATCATGCTTCCCAGGTGGCTCTGTGGTAAAGAATCCACCTGCCAATGCAGAAGATATGGACTTGATCACTGGGTAGGGAAGAACTCTGGAGGAGGAAATGGCAACCCACTCCAGTATTCTTACCTGGGAGATCTCATGGACAGAGGAGCCTGGCAGGCTACCATCCATGAGGTCACAGAAGAGTCAGACACGACTTAGCAGCTAAACAACAACAAAAAAAAGCTAGTCACTTCTCATTATGTATCTTTTTTCAAAAATTTCTCTGGGAAATACATCTTTCCTCATAAAGATTCAGTTCAGTTCAGTTAAGTCGCTCCGTCGTGTCTGACACTTTGTGATCCCATGGACTGCAGCATGCCAGGCCTCCCTGTCCATCACCAACTCGCAGAATTTACCCAAACTCATGTCCATTAAATCAGTGATAATATCCAACCATCTCATCCTCTGTTGTCCCCTTCTCCTCCTGCCTTCAATCTTTCTCAGCATCAGCACCTTTTTAAATGAGTCAGTTCTTCGCATCAGGTAGCCAGAGTATTGGAGTTTCAGCTTCAACATCAGTCCTTCCAATGAACACTCAGGACTGATCTCCTTTAGGATGGACTGGTTGGATCTCCTCACAGTCCAGGGGACTCTCAAGAGTCTTCTCCAACAACACAGTTCAAAAGCATCAATTCTTCGGCGCTCAGCTTTCTTTACAGTCCCACTCTCACATCCATACATGACCACTGGAAAAACCATAGCCTGGACTAGACGGATCTTTGTTGGCAAAGTACTGTCTCTGCTTTTTAATATGCTGTCTAGGTTGGTCATAACTTTCCTTCCAAGGAGCAAGGGTCTTTTAATTTCATGGCTGCAGTGATTTTCAGTTCAGTTCAGTTCAGTCACTCAGTCGTGTCCGACTCTTTGCGACCCCATGAATCGCAGCACGCCAGGCCTCCCTGTCCATCACCAACTCCTGGAGTTCACTCAGACTCACGTCCATCGAGTCAGTGATGCCATCCAGCCATCTCATCCTCTGTCGTCCCCTTCTCCTCCTGCCCCCAATCCCTCCCAGCATTCCAATGAGTCAACTTTTCGCATGAGGTGGCCTACTGGAGTTTCAGCTTTAGCATCATTCCTTCAAAGAACACCCAGGACCGATCTTCTTTAGAATGGACTGGTTGGATCTCCTTGCAGTCCAAGGGACTCTCAAGAGTCTTCTCCAACACCACAGCTCAAAAGCACACACAGCTTAAGCTCAAAAGCTCAAAAGCACCACAGCTTAAGCGTCGTTTAATTTCATGGCTGCAATCACCATCTGCACTGATTTTGGAGCCCCAAAAAATAAAGTCAGCCACTGTTTCCACTGTTTCACCATCTATTTCCCATGAAGTGATGGGACTGGATGTCATGATCTTTATTTTCTGAATGTTGAGCTTTAAGCCAACTTTTTCACTCTCCTCTCACTTTCATCAAGAGGCTCTTTAGTTCTTCTTCATTTTCTGCCATAAGGGTGGTGTCATCTGCATATTTGAGGTAATTGATGTTTCTCCTGGCAATCTTGATTCCAGCTTGTGCTTCATCCAGCTCAGTATTTCTCATGATGTACTCTGCATATGAGTTAAATAAGCAGGGTTAGGGTTAGGGTTATGGTCAGTATATTAAGTTCTAAAACAAACAAATAATAACCCTTTTGCTTTTGGAGTTGGGGGTTTGAGTATGGCTGGAATTTAATACTGAGTGTTTAAAAAAAAAAACTTTGAATTGATGTGGTCTATCAAGAATCTATCATCTTAAATAAATTAAAATGAAAATTAGAAAAAAGAATCTATCATCTTTCATGAGGAAATAATTAAAAATACACTCTAAAAGGACCAGATACTATAGTTTTCTTACCCTAAAATCATTTTCCCTACCCCATCTACCATTCTTTTCTTTCTAACACAAATGGCTTTGCTCCTGCTCTCCCCATGTGTATCAGGGGAGACAGGGTCACATGACAAACGGTAAATCACAGGTTGTCTGAGCTGCCATTGTGATCCAGGGTCCTCCCAGTATATGGGGAAGTGGGTCTACTGGGAACACTCTAGTAAAAGCCCAGTTGCTCCCTTTAAAAGCACAGGAGAAGATGCAATTCTCTTTCCCAGCTTTATTTAACATTGTTGGTGATAACCATCTCTGGAGATTCCTTACCTCAAATCTGTTATGTGAGACAATAAAAAAAAGTAAAGTAGATTGGATTTTCTTTTACTAGTGGCAAAAATCATCTTCAGTGATATGTTCATACCATATACTTTAATTCTACCTTATAATTTCATAGCAAAGGTATTAAATAAAATAACACCTCATTTCTTCTCAGAGAACAATGTGAAAATAAAGTTGTAACCTCAGGGTTGAATAGAGTTTATCTTCAGTTCAGTTCAGTTGCTCAGTCGTGTCTGACTCTTTGCAACCCCATGAATCGCAGCACGCCAGGCCTCCCTGTCCATCACCATCTCCCGGAGTTCACTCAGACTCACATCGAGTCAGTGATGCCATCCAGCCATCTCATCCTCTGTCATCCCCTTCTTCTCCTGCCCCCAATCCCTCCCAGCATCAGAGTCTTTTCCAATGAGTCAACTCTTCACATGAGGTGGCCAAAGTACTGGAGTTTCAGCTCTAGCATCATTCCTTCCAAAGAAATCCCAGGGCTGATCTCCTTCAGAATGGACTGGTTGGATCTCCTTGCAGTCCAAGGGACTCTCAAGAGTCTTCTCCAACACCACAGTTCAAAAGCATCAACTCTTTGGTGTTCAGCTTTCTTCACAGTCCAACTCTCACATCCATACATGACCACTGGAAAAACCATAGCCTTGACTAGACGGACTTTTGTTGGCAAAGTAATGTCTCTGCTTTTGAATATGCTGTCTAGGTTGGTCATAACTTTCCTTCCAAGGAGTAAGCATCTTTTAATTTCATGGCTGCAGTCACCATCTGCAGTGATTTTAACTGAATGTATATTGGAGATGTTATTATCAGCTTATCAAACTCCTACAGAATGATATAGTTTCCTGTAAAAACTGTATAATTAATATGTGCATAAAATAACCTTTGAATTTTATTGAAAATAGAATAATAGTTATCCCTGACTGTGGAGAAATTGCTTTAAATGTCTACAACTTTGTAATGAACTACTCAATCTATTATCTAGTATATAGATTTCATTTACATTTGGAAATGACTCCTTAGATGGAATACAATAGCAGAATTTATCCATCTTCTCTGTTCATTTCCAAGGCAAACCATTCAACATCACAGTAATCCAAGTTTATGCCTCGACCAGTAATGCTGAAGAAGCTGAAGCTGAATGATCCTATGAAGACGTACAAGACCTTCTAGAATTAACACCCTAAAAAGATGTCCTTTTCATTATAGGGGACTGGAATGCAAAAGTAAGAAGTCAAGAAATATCTGGAGTATTAGGCAAATTTGACGTTTGAGTACAGAATGAAGCAGAGCAAAGGGTAATAGGGTTTTGCCGAGAGAACACACTGGTCATAGCAAACACTCTTTTCCAACAACAAAAAAGAAGACTCTACATATGGACATCACTAGATAGTCAATGCCAAAATCAGATTGATTATATTCTTTGCAGCCAAAGATGGAGAAGTTCCATACAGTCAGCAAAAACAAGATCAGGAGCTGACTATGGCTCAGACCATGAACTCCTTATTGACAAATTCAGACTTAAATTGAAGACAGTAGGGAAAACCACTAGACTATTCAGGTATGACTTAAATCAAACCCCATATGATTATACAGTGGAAGTAAGAAATAGATTCAAGGGACTAGATCTGATAGAGTGCCTGAAGAACTATGGACAGAAGTTCATGACATTGTACAAGAGGCAGTGATCAAGACCATCCCCAAGAAAAAGAAATGCAGAAAGGCAAAATGGTTGTCTGAGGAGGCCTTACAAATAGCTGTGAATAGGAGAGAAGTGAAAGGCAAAGGAGAAAAGGAAAGATATACCCATTTGAATGCAGAGTTCCAAAGAATAGCAAGGAGAGATAAGAAAGCCTTCCTCAGCAGTCAGTGCAAAGAAATAGGGGAAAACAATAGACTGGGAAAGACTAGAGATCTCTTCAAGAAAATTAGAGATACAAAGGGAACATTTCATGCAAAGATGGGCTCAAAAAAGGACAGAAATGGTATGGACCTAACAGAAGCAGAAGATATTAAGAAGAGGTGGCAAGAATACACAGATGAACTATACAAAAAAGATTTTTATAACCCAGATAATCACGATGGTGTAATCACTCAGCTAGAGCCAGACATTCTTGAATGCGAATTCAAGTAGGCTTTAGGAAGCATCACTAAGAACAAAGCCAGTGGAGGTGATGGAATTCCAGTTGAGCCATTTCAAATCCTAAAAGATGATGCCATGAAAGTGTTGCATTCAATATGCCAGCAAATATGGAAAACTCAGCAGTGGCCATAGGACTGGAAAAAGGTCAGTTTTCATTCCAATCCCAAAGAAAGGCAATGCCAAAAATGTTCAAACTACTGCACAATTGCACTCATCTCACACACTTGTAAAGTAATGTTCAAAATTCTCCATTTTAGGCTTCAACAGTACTTCAACCAACATCCACTGGATCGTTGAAAAAACAAGAGAATTCCAGAAAAACATCTATTTCTGCTTTATTGACTATGCCAAAGCCTTTGACTGTGTGGATCACAATAAACTCTGGAAAATTCTTGAAGAAATGGGAATACCAGACCACCTGAACTGCCTTCTCAGAAATCTGTATGTAGGTCAAGAAGCAACAATTAGAACTGGACATGGAACAACAGACTGGTTCCAAATCGGGAAAGGAGTATGTCAAGGCTGTATATTGTCACCCTGCTTATTTAACTTATATGCAGAGTACATCATGAGAAACACTGGGCTGGATGAAGCACAAACTGGAATCAAGATTACCAGGGGAAATATCAATAACCACAGATATGCAGATGACACCACCCTTATGGCAGAAAGCAAAGAAGAACCAAAGAGCCTCTTGATAAAAGTTAATTTAAAGCTCAACATTCAGAAAACTAAGATCATGGCATCTGGTCCCATTACTTCATGGCATATAGATGGGGAAACAGTGAGAGACTTTATTTTCTTGGGCTCCAAAATCACTGCAGATGGTGACTGCAACCATGAAATTAAAAGATGCTTGCTCCTTGGAAGAAAAGCTATGACCAACCTACACAGCATATTAAAAAGCAGAGACATTGCTTTGCCAACAAAGGTCTGTCTAGTCAAAGCTATGGTTTTTCCAGTTGTCATGTATGGATGTGAGAGTTGGACTATAAAGAAAGCTGAGCGCTGAAGTTTGATGCTTTTGAACTGTGTTGTTGGAGATGACTCTTGAGAGTTCCTTGGACTGTGAGGAGATCCAACCAATCTATGCTAATGGAAATCAGTCCTGAATATTCACTGGAAGGACTGATGTTGAAGCTGAAATTCCAATACTTTGGCCACCTGATGGGAAGAACTGACTCATCGGAAAAGACCCTGATGCTGGGAAAGATTGAAGGACAGAGGAGAAGGGGACAACAGAGGATGAGACGGCTGGATGGCATCACCGACTCAATGAACAAGAGTTTGAGTAAACTCTGCAAGTTGGTGATGGACAGAGAAGCCTGGCATGCTGCAGTCCATGGGGTCCCAAAGTGTCAGACATGACTGAGCTACTTAAGATTCAGTTCATAACTGAACTGAATCATCTTCTCAAACAATTCCTTGGTAGCTCAGACAATAAAGAATCTACCTACAATACAGGAGACCCGGGTGTGATCCCTAGGTCAGGAAGATCCACTGGAAAAGGGAAAGGCAACCCACTCCAGTATTCTTGCCTGGATATGTCCGGGGACAGACCATGGGGTCACAAAGAGTTGGATACAACCGAGTGACTAACACTTTCACTTTAACCAATTAAGTTATCTTTCTCTGAAATCTATCCAACTCCTTAATATTATTAAAATATATGGAATTTAGAACTATATACTGACTTACAATTATATTTTCACAATGATTTATGTGGTAAAGAATCAGCCTGCAAGACAGGAGGCGTGGGTTCTATCCCTAGGTCGGGAAGATCCCCTAGAGAAGGAAATGGCAACCCACTCCAGTATTCTTGCCTGGAGAATTCCATGGACAGAGAAGCCTGGCAGGCTACAGTCCATGGGATTGCAAAGAGTCAGACACGACACTTTCTGTTTTCCATGGTGTAAAGGAATGTCTGTGTTTGTCTTTGAGAACCCAAAGATGTAGGAGACCACAATGAAATGGGTTCATTAAGGACTTTCTCTTGGCTCAGGAAAACATACCTAATGACAAAATGTAGAAAACTCAAGTTAAAATGGGATCTAAAGCAAAGAACCTTTCAAATGTGACCAAACTACAGGAAAATAAATAAAAACATCATTAGATTGCAATGGACTCTTTCTTTACATTTTTCCTTTTACATTTTACTCGCTGACACTATGTGAAGCAGAAGATTTTCACTCCATATTTATTTGATAAAGACATTATAAAGCAATGTTGGCAGAAGAAGAGTTCAGATACCCAGAAGGCAGTAAAAGCTGAAAACAGAAAGGAGCTAGGAAAAATGAAGATATGGTGTTGCCTTCAATTTAAGAACTTCCAGGTTAAGACTGGGGACTGAAGAAGCCATCAAGGTGAACGTTTTCAACAGGGTCACTGGACTAAGAGCAAACCAGATCCTACGAAAGCACTCTCTGAAGAAGAGTAAGAGCTAATCAAGAAACCTTTTTATGATGCAAAGAAGCTGGTAGAGGGTTTTTGCTTGAACGTTACCATCTTCACTTCAGCTTAGGAGTCCTGCAAAAGACAGTGGAGAGGGTTGTTTTCAGATCTAACTCAGCAAGCAGGCTTTGTCTGCGTGTGTGTGTGTGCACGCGTGCTCTTTCAGGGCATCATGTTAAAGCATTATATTATGAAGGAAAGCAAATTCTTATGTCTTCCTGAGCCAAAGCTACCTTAGAGCACAGTCCTTCCTGTTTAGTGGAGAGAAGAAGCTTTAATATCAACTGCCTGATCAAAGTCTGATTCAAAATCTTTTCTATTATTTCTCTTTCCAGTCTTGTTACCCCTACCATCTGTTATGGAGAGAGTAAATACTAGTTTAAAAGAGAATTAAAGAGCATTACCTGTTGGCTGAAGTCCAGAGTGTTTGGGGAAAGAGAAGGGAAGAAATATACTTATAATAAATGGAGGAAAGTCAGTCTCTAAAACACAGTGTCCCCAGGCCCAGATCAGTCTTCTAAGATTTCTCTAATACCACAGCCCACATCACATGAGGCCAACCTGCAAGGCCAAACAGGAGAGCAGACATCAAGAGCATGAAGCTTTCCTCTCACAAATGGAATGTAATTTCATCAGCCTTAGTGTCCATCTGTCCCAGGGACTCCACCCTAAATCACCATGCATGCTAAGCTTTTTCTTATCTCTAAATGCCATAATCTCTTATGTTTCAAACATAAGTTTCTAAGTTTCCAAGGCCTATTGAATCCTAGACTTTCAGGAAATTGAGGTCAATAGGGGCTTCCCAGGTAGATCTAGTGGTAAAGAACCTGCCTGTCAATGCAGGAGACATAGGAGAAGTGGGTTCGATCCTTAGGTGGGGAAAATCCCCTAGAGGAGGGCATGGCAACCCACTCCAGTATTCTTGACTGGAGAATCCTATGAACAGAGGAGCCTGGCAGGCTACAGTTCATGGGATCACAGGGTCAAATATGACTGAAGTGATTTAGCAGGCATGCACGCAAGGGAAGGAAAGGCTTTAGATGAGTTCATTGATATACAGAGAACTAACTGAGCAAAGCCATATTTCTTCACTCAAAAGTGAGTATCAGCTGCCAACAGGATCCTTACCTTTCTGATTCCTAAAGTAGATGAACAACCTGATCCCAAGGAAGAGCAGACCCAGAACAAAGCCCCTGACTCCACTCATCATCCTGCTCTGAGCAGAGTCAGATCATGCCCCTAGAAAAGAAGTCAGTTTCAGTGATCTTTATCCCAATCCAACTTCCCTAAGCTTTGAGGATGGGAGAAGAAGGTTGCCTGGAAGAATTAGAATACTTGGTCATTACAAAAAAGAGATTAAAAATCACACAGAGTAGCTATGAGGTTAAGGCATCGAACTCATTTAAACATCACAACCCTGACATAAAGCCATGACTTCTCCATCTCATAGTTGTGGAGCCTGGGACTCAAAGATGTTAAGTAGCTTGTCTAGTATGACAGAGCTAATAAAAGGCAGTGCTGAGACTGGACTCCTCTCATATCAAGAAGGTCCCTACATTGTAGAGGATGTGCTGCTTCTCAAATAACAGTGAACCCAGAGCAACAGCATTAGATGTACAAGTCCAGCCCAACAAAGGGGACTGATGAACTGTGATATCACAGAGACTCAGAGCAGGGACACCTCTTCTCTGCCTGCCAGGAAGAACTGTCTCACCAGCAGGTATAGGTATTGATAGAAACTATCAAAGCATATCTGTAAACTATCAGAGGATTTCTAACACAGGATATCATAGAGCTATTCCCCAACAATTTGTGCTAAGAAAGAAAGAGCATGAAGCAAATAAAAAATATGGTGTGGAGAGACGAGAAACCTGACACTCAGAGGTGAGCAAGCCCCCTTCTTGGTGGGTGAGGAACTTACGAGATCAGAAAGCTTGTCACTCCATTCCACTGTGAGAGGGCTCGTCTGGCTGGGGTGATCCACTTGGCAGATGTAGACCTCTCCACTCTGAGGAACTGTTTCAAGCATCACCACGGTCTGGAAGGTCCAGTCTCCATTCTGGATCAGGCCTGTGGAGATCACTCCAGCCTCTTCATGGCCGTTCTGGAACCACCTGACTTCAACGTGTCCTGGATAGAAACCATTCACAGAGCAAACCAGGAGGTTGTGGTGCTGCAGAGGCTGGGTCTTTGCAGGATACACAGTCACTGTAGGCTCCGCTAGGAGGAAAACAGCAGAGGGACTAAGTGAAGGAGACAGTAAGTCTCCCTGACTGGCTGCCTTTCTTCATTTAGTCTGCTGTTCCAGACTGCAGGCTTGGACAAGCCCCGCTAGAGCTGGCCATGTGGCTAAATAGCAGTGCCATGAGCCTTGTCTTTAATCTGTAACATGAACACATTAGATTTGAGAGATGTGGAGGAAATTCGTGGGTTTCTTTATCCAATGAACCATTTATTCATTATTCAATTGAAGTGTTTACAATTTTTTGCAAAGCAATTGTGTATCATTAATAGTACAACTTCTGTAACCATGCTGCCTGGGTTCAGTTCCAAGCTCTCTCTTTTACTGATGGATCCCAGTGTAATATTCGCATTCTCTGTGCCTCAGCTTTATGACCTACCAAGGAGGATAATAATATAAAGTGATCTCTGAAGGTTATCTGAGGATGACTGCACCTAAAGTATGTTAAGCCACAACTGGAATTTAGCCTTCAATATGTGTTAGCTACATATTATTTTTGTTTCATTAGAGAGAAAATATGGTTCAAAGTAATGTGGATAACTTAGGAAAGAGTAGTAGGGTAAGTGTAGAGATAGAATATGAAATCCTGGGAAAGCTGTGTCCAGGCACTCACACTTTAGAGCACCTCAGTTTGGGACAGGGTTTGGAATTCACTGATACATGGTCTTAGTGCCTCATTCGTAACTCCACCAGCCACAATAAACACAGTTAAAACAAACAAACAAACAAACAAAAACAAGAAGGAGAAACCTGGAGGAAACACTTTTACAATTTCACCAAATAAGATTTAAGATCGATGGTAAACCATTACTAACATTTTCTCAGTCTATTACATTAAATTAAAATATTTAAATTTCTAAAATGGAAAATAATGAACTGAATCAAAATATAAACCCCAAACTGGAGAAAATCATCAATGTGTTCATCTTAACACATAAAGAACCCATAAAATCACAGAGGAAAATACTAGGACCAGAGAGATAAGAGACAATATGTAATTCTTAAGGCAGTAATAACAATTAGCCAATAAATATGTGAGAAATGTTCAAGAATTTTGGAAATAAAAAAATTTTAATTAAAAATTTTAAAAAGTAAAGTTTAAATTAAGTATTTGACTATCAGATCACATCAGATCAGTCACTCAGTCGTGTCTGATTCATTGCGACCCCATGAATTGCAGCACGCCAGGCCTCCCTGTCCATCACCAACTCCTGGAGTTCACTCAGACTCATGTCCATCGAGTCAGTGATGCCATCCAGCCATCTCATCCTCTGTCGTCCCCTTCTCCTCTTGCCCCCAATCCCTCCCAGCATCAGAGTCTTTTCCAATGAGTCAACTCTTCACATGAGGTGGCCAAAGTACTGGAGTTTCAGCTTTAGCATCATTCCTTCCAAAGAAATCCCAGGGCTGATCTCCTTCAGAATGGACTGGTTGGATCTCCTTGCAGCCCAAGGGACTCTCAAGAGTCTCCTCCAACACCACAGTTCAAAAGCATCAATTCTTCAGTGCTCAGCCTTCTTCACAGTTCAACTCTCACATCCATACATGACCACAGGAAAAACCATAGCCTTGACTAGACGACCTTTGTTGGTAAAGTAATGTCTCTGCTTTTGAATATGTTATCTAGGTTGGTCATAACTTTCCTTCCAAGGAGTAAGCGTCTTTTAATTTCATGGCTGCAGTCACCATCTGCAGTGATTTTGGAGCCCAGAAAAATAAAGTCTGACACTGTTTCCACTGTTTCCCCATCTATTTCCCACGAAGTGATGGGACCAGATGCCATGATCTTCGTTTTCTGAATGTTGAGCTTTAAGCCAACTTTTTCACTCTCCACTTTCACCTTCATCAAGAGGTTTTTAGTTCCTCTTCACTTTCTGCCATAAGGGTGGTGTCATCTGCATATCTGAAGTTATTGACATTTCTCCCAGCAATCTTGATTCCAGCTTGTGTTTCTTCCAGTCCAGCGTTTCTCATGATGTACTCTGCATAGAAGTTAAATAAACAGGGTGACAATATACAGCCTTGATGTACTCCTTTTCCTATTTGGAACCAGTCTGTTGTTCCACGTCCAGTTCTAACTGTTGCTTCCTGACCTGCATACAAATTTCTCAAAAGAGGCAGATCAGGTGGTCTGGTATTCCCATCTCTTTCAGAATTTTCCACAGTTTATTGTGATCCACACAGTCAAAGGCTTTGGCATAGTCAATAAAGCAGAAATAGATGTTTTTCTGAAACTCTCTTGTTTTTTCCATGATCCAGCAGATGTTGGCAATTTGATCTCTGGTTCCTCTACCTTTTCTAAAACCAGCTTGAACATCAGGAAGTTCACGGTTCACATATTGCTGAAGCCTGGCTTGGAGAATTTTGAGCATTACTTTACTAGCGTGTGAGATGAGTGCAATTGTGTGGTAGTTTGAGCATTCTTTGGCATTACCTTTCTTTGGGATTGGAATGAAAACTGACCTTTTCCAGTCCTGTGGCCACTGCTGAGTTTTCCAAATTTGCTAGCATATTGAGTACAGCACTTTCACAGCATCATCTTTCAGGATTTGGAATAGCTCAACTGGAATTCCATCACCTCCAGTAGCTTTGTTCGTACTGATGCTTTCTAAGGCCCACTTGACTTCACATTCCAGGATGTCTGGCTCTAGGTGAGTGATCACACCATCATGATTATCTGGGTTGTGAAGATCTTTTTTGTACAGTTCTTCTGTGTATTCTTGCCATCTCTTCTTAATATCTTCTGCTTCTGTTAGGTCCATACCATTTCTGTGCTTTATCGAGCCCATCTTTGCATGAAATGTTCCTTTGGTATCTCTGATTTTCTTGAAGAGATCCCTAGTCTTTCCCATTCTGTTGTTTTCCTCTATTTCTTTGCATCGATCGCTGAAAAAGGCTTTCTTATGTCTTCTTGCTATTCTTTGGAACTCTGCATTCAGATGTTTATATCTTTACTTTTCTCCTTTACTTTTCGCTTCTCTTCTTTTCACAGCTATTTGTAAGGCCTCCCCAGACAGCCATTTGGCTTTTTTGCATTTCTTTTCTATGGGAATGGTCTTGATCCCTGTCTCCTGTACAATGTCACAAACCTCATTCCATAGTTCATCAGGCACTCTATCTATCAGATCTAGTCCCTTAAATCTATTTCTCACTTCCACTGTATAATCATAAGGGATTTGATTTAGGTCATACCTGAATGGTCTAGTGGTTTTCCCTACTTTCTTCAATTTAAGTCTGAATTTGGAAATAAGGAGTTCATGGTCTGAGCCACAGTCAGCTCCTGGTCTTGTTTTTGCTGACTGTATAGAGCTTCTCCATCTTTGGCTGCAAAGAATATAATCAATCTGATTTTGGTGTTGACCATCTGGTGATGTCCATGTATAGAGTCTTCTCTTGTGTTGTTGGAAGAGGGTGTTCGTTATGACCAGTGCATTTTCTTGGCAAAACTCTGTTAGTCTTTGCCCTGCTTCATTCTGTATTCCAAGGCCAAATTTGCCTGTTACTCCAGGTGTGTCTTGACTTCCTACTTTTGCATTCCAGTCCCCTATAATGAAAAGGACATCTTTTTTGGGTGTTAGTTCTAAAAGGTCTTGTAGGTCTTCATAGAACCGTTCAACTTCAGCTTCTTCAGCGTTACTGGTTGGGGCATAGACTTGGATTACTGTGATATTGAATGGTTTGCTTTGGAAACGAACAAAGATAATTCTGTCGTTTTTGAGATTGCATCCAAGTACTGCATTTCGGACTCTTCTGTTGACCATGATGGCTACTCCATTTCTTCTGAGGGATTCCTGCCCACAGTAGTAGATATAATGGCCGCCATGGCTACGCGGGCACAGGAGGGCCTATCCCACATTGAAGGTCAGGAAGGGCGGTGGTGAGGAGATACCCCTTGTCCAAGGTAAGGAGCATTGGCTGCCCTTTGCTGGAGCAGCCGTGAAGAGATACCCCACGTCCAAGGTAAGAGAAACCCAAGTAAGATGGTAGGTGTTGCAAGAAGGCATCAGAGGGCAGACACACTGAAACCATACTCACAGAAATCTAGTCAATCTAATCACACTAGGACCACAGCCTTGTCTAACTCAATGAAACTAAGCCATGCCTGTGGGGCAACCCAAGATGGGCGGGTCATGGTGGAAAGATCTGACAGAATGTGGTCCACTGGAGAAGGGAATGGCAAACCACTTCAGTATTCTTGCCTTGAGAACCCCATGAACAGTATGAAAAGGCAAAATGATAGGATACTGAAAGAGAAATTCCCCAGGTCAGTAGGTGCCCAATATGCTACTGGAGATCAGTGGAGGAATAACTCCAGAAAGAATGATGGGATGGAGCCAAAGCAAAAAGAATACCCAGCTGTGGATGTGACTGGTGATAGAAGCAAGGTCCAATGCTGTAAAGAGCAATATTGCATAGGAACCTGGAATGTCAGGTCCATGAATCAAGGCGAATTGGAAGTGGTCAAACGAGATGGCAAGAGTGAAGGTCGACATTCTAGGAATCAGCGAACTGAAATGGACTGGAATGGGTGAATTTAACTCAGATTTGGCTATAATGAAAGAAATATCTAACAAAAGGGAATGTAATATATATTTTATAATTATAAAAATAAATATGTAACCACACAAATACTATTAGCATTCATTATAAAAAAGTAACAGTGTGTTAAGTGGCAAAGCTATCAATATAATTCAGAAAGCTGGTTTCACAAGCATTTCAACTATGTAAAAGTACATATAAAGAAAACCAAAAAAGCAAGAAATTTAGACATAAACAAAGCCTTAGAGTAATCAGAAGTGCCTCAGAAGTTCCCCATCTCTCAAGAATTAGTCTGCTCTTTGTCAATGAAATGCTTTTGCATGCAGACACCTGCACACTTATTTCTGGGGGGTCAGTATTAAGAGGGTGTGTACCTAGAGCAGGTGTGACTCTCCTCACATGCTGCCAATATTTGAACATTCCTCACCTCTCCTTCCCAAACCCTCCCCCCAACCTCAGACACCTTGAAGTCCCCTCCCGCCTCTCTAACCACCCGCCCACCAGTGGTGACTCCCCTGCCCCCACCTCTTTTCTCCCACAAGGACCATCAAGGATGCCTGGAGTCTTCCTTCTGCACCCCTCCCCCCTCCCCCCACACACCCTCCCTCCTGGTCCTCCCAGATTCCAGGGTACTCCCCCCACCACACACACTGTCTCTTTCCTTTCACAATAACTGACAAAGTCACACAGGCAGATGAAAGAAGAACCCGTGGTAGTTGAGGGGTGCCTGTGGAGCCAATGAGGGAGCACTAGTGGCCCTCCTGTGCTTGGGCAGCCCTCATTGTTGGCCGTCACATCAGTTCCTTCCTGGGAGCCCACCAGGGTGACCGAATCCTGCTGTTCCCACAGCACATTTCATGGTGCAGGGCAAGTCCAAGTGTCATTTCTCCAGGCAACATGCTCTCACAGGAACTCTCCTTAAGCATACTTGCTCATAATACAACACATTCACCGGGACTCAGTCTCTCTATCTCTTTGTCTCTCTCTCTCTCTCTCTCTCTCACACACACACACACACACACACTGTCCCCAGTCCCCTGGCCGCCCACCCCTGTGCTCACCTTGCTGCTGCACCATGAAGCTATCACCAATCCAGTAGTTGTATCTGCAGAACATGTCCACCACAGCCTGCGTTCACTCCACAAAGTCCTTCTGATGATTCCAACTCTCAGCGAAGAGCCTGCCCCGCTCAGTCACTGCCCTGAACTCACCCACATCGTCGCTGACAAAATGCACCAACTCCTTCTGGTTATAGAAGTATCTTGCCAAGAACCGTACCTGCTCAGTCCGGATGGAGAAATGACACTCGGACTTGCCCTGCACCATCAAATGTGCTGTGGGAACACCAGGATTCGGTCACCCTGGTGGGCTCCCAGGAAGGAACTGATGTGACGGCCACCAATGAGGGCTGCCCAAGCACAGGAGGGCCACTAGGGCTCCCTCATTGGCTCCAGAGGCACCCCTGAACTACCACGGGCCCTTCTTTCATCTGCCTACAGTGGAGGGAGGCGAAGGTGGGCAGAGGAGACCCCTCAGGTCTCCAAGTGGCTTCAGTGGTCGACTGGAGCCCTTCAAGCCTGAGCTGGACCAGGATTTTCCCCATCACCAGTCTTCCCTGAAGCCCCAACCAGAAAGACACTCATGACTCCCTCCTCTCACCCCCCCCCCCACAAGTTCTTTAGCTCTTCCTCCAGAGCACTTACTTCTTTACTGGTGAGCTTCAGGCCTGTGCTGTCCCCTAGGAATCCAAAGAAGCTTAATATTTAGTAAAAGTGATGGACAAAATTCACCATACAAGAATTTATATGAGAGTGAGAAATGTCAAAAGAGAAATGTGCAAAATCTATAACAGAAAATTACAGGATGATCTAAATTACATTAGGGTGCCAAAGAAGTCATTTCTAAAGGAAGATGGTGATGATGTGATATGAAAGGTTAAGTAAATATGAGCTAGAGGAAAAGTGGGTATGAATCTCAGTTTGGGGGAAGTGGAGTCACATTTTAGATAAAATAATACAATGGGCCAAAATATGAAATAATTGATGAATTTCCTCATCAGTTCAAGAAATGACAAGAAAACGATTCACTGGAGCACTGAGAATGAGAGGAAGGAGAGTAAAGATGAGAAATCACAGGGAGCTGGGTGTGTTAGCATTTTGGCTTTACAGTATTGATAAATACTGAAGATAAATATCAATAGTAGTAAAGAGAAACTACTGAAGAGTTTTGAGGATATTAAAAGCAACATCAGAATACAGGTCCACAATCCCACATCAGCATTTCTAAATCCAAAAAACTCAGAAAACCAGTTTAAAAAAAAAAATTGGTGCAAAAATCCATTTGGAAGATCTTACCTGAGAAAGTTAGATGTGTCTCAGTTCTTATCATCATATGTGCGTTTATATTCTCAATATTTTAAACATCATACATATATGTATGCATATATTCATGATTTCCCTGATGGCTCAGATGGTAAAGAATCTGCCTGCAATACAGGAGACATGGGTTCAACCCCTGGGTTGCAAAGATCCCCTGGAGAAGTAAAAAGCTACCCACTCCAGCATTCCTCCCTGGATAATTCCATGGACAGAGGAGCCTGGCAGGCTGCAGTCCACAGGGTCACAAAGAGTTGGACCCAACTGAGTGAAAATGTCAAAACAGAGTTAAAGAATAATCCTGCGATTAAGATGAATAAATGAAAGCATTTAACAATTTCAACATGTGGATTAGCCACTAAGTCGTGTCTGACTCTTTCGTGACCCCATGGACTGTAGCCTGCAAAGGTTTCTGTCCATGAGATTTCCCAGGTGAGAATACTGGAGTGGGTTGCTATTTTATTCTCCAGGGGATCTTCCTCACAGAGGGATCAAACTTGTGTCTCCTGCATGACAGATTCTTTATCACTGAGCCACCTGGGAAGCCCTTTCAATAACATAGAATATACAATTACTACAGAAGATTGAAGCATTTTACTGAAAAATTTGTGCAGTCACTACTACTTATGACTTACAAAAGCAAGTTGTTGAAAGTTAACAGATGATGAAGAACTCATGCAATATTGAAAAACATTGCATAAAGTAAAAAATAAAAATGCAGAGAGTTCCAGAAAAACATCTACTTCTGCTTTATAGACTATGCCAAAGTCTTTGACTGTGTTGATCACAACAAACTGTGGAAATTTCTTCAAGAGATGGGAATACCAGACCACTTGACCAGCCTCCTGAGAAATCTGTATGCAGGTCAAGAAGTGACAGTTAGAACTGGACATGGAACAACAGACTAGTTCCAAATTGGGAAAAGAATATGTCAAGGCTGTATATTGTCACCCTGCTTATTTAACTTATATGCAGAATACATCATGAGAAATGCTGGGCTGGAAGAACCACAAGCTGGAATCAAGATTGCCGGGAGAAATACCAATAACCTCAGATATGCGAAGAATTGATGCTTTTGAACTGTTGTGTTGGAGAAGACTCTTGAGAGTCCCTTGCACTGCAAGGAGATCCAACCAGTCCATTCTGAAGGAGATCAGCCCTGGGATTTCTTTGGTAGGAATAATGCTAAAGCTGAAACTCCAGTACTTTGGCCACCTCATGCGAAGAGTTGACTCATTGGAAAAGACTCTGATGCTGGGAGGGATTGGGGGCAGGAGGAGAAGAGGACGACAGAGGATGAGATGGCTGGATGGCATCACTGACTCGATGGACATGGGTCTGTGTGAACTCTGGGAGTTGGTGATGGACAGGGAGGCCTGGCGTGCTGCGATTCATGGGGTCGCAGAGAGTCAGACATGACTGAGCAACTGATCTGATCTGATCTGATGCAGATAATACCACCCTTATGGCAGAAAGCAAAGAAGAACTAAAGAGCTTCTTGATTAAAGTGAAAGAGGAGAGTGAAAAAGCTGGCTTAAAACTCAGTATTCAGAAAACTAAGATCATGGCATCTGCTCCCATTACTTCAAGGCAAATAGATGGAGAAACAGTGACAGACTTTATTTTCTTGAGCTCCAAAATCACTGCAGGTGGTGAATGCATCCATGAAATTAAAAGATGCTCCTTGGAAGAAAGCTATGACCAACCCAGACAGCTTATTAAAAAGCAGAGGCATTACTTTGCCAATAAAGTCTGTCTAGTCAAAGCTATGGTTTTTCCAGTAGTCATATATGGATGTGAGAGTTGGACCATAAAGAAAGCTGAGTGCCAAAGAATTGATGTTTTTGAACTATGATGCTGGATAAGACTCTTGAGAGTCCCCTGGACTGTGAGGAGATCCAGCCAGTCCGTCCTAAAGGAAATCAGTCCTGAATATTCACTGGAAGGACTGATGCTGAAGCTGAAGCTCAATACTTCGACCTAGCTTTTTTGGTAAAACATGGTAAACCACAAGGAACTTTGGTAAACTTTGGTAAACCACAGGGAACTGAATTGAAAGGTGAGTAAAAGTATGGGTCTAGACTTTTTAGATATAACACAGTGCAATCCAATGTTTTTAACTTCAACACTGTTGACATTTTTGGATCAGGTAATTTTTTTGCTGTGAATGTGCTGTTTTGTACATTTTAATCCGTTTTCCTGCATCTCTGGCTTCTACACTCTAGATATCACAACAATCCCCCAGTTGTGACAATAAAAAATAGCTCCAGATATTGCCTAAAGTTGCTTGGCAAAGGAAGATGAAAGGGATATACCGTCTCTGGATAAGAATCATGGGGTAAACCATCTGAAAAATCTGTGATTAAAAAAGAAAAACATTGTTAATCATGGTGTGCTGAGAATTGGATTGTAAATGAAGTATTATATCTGTTAAAAACATTGATGTTATATGAAGTATGTTTTTTTTTTAATCTGGACCCAGTGCAAAGCTATTTTTCCAGCACATTTGTTACTGAATTTGTTTGAGAGGAAGGTTTACTGATTTCTTTGCCTTGTCAACAGTTGCTTCAGCTGTGTCCGTCTCTTTGCTACACCTCAGACTGTTAGCTTGCCAGATTCCTCTGTCCATGGGATTCTCCAGGTAAGAATACCGAGGTGGGTTGCCATGCCTTCCTCCAGGGGATCTTCCCCATCCAGGGGTCGATCCCGCACCTCTCAAGTCTCCTGACCACTAGTGCCACCTGGAAGCCCCAGTCAGTCACTAAGCCATGTTAATTTATTCATCCTTCTTGATTTTCATTCCACTGAGCCATTACTTATATTTAGTAGTAAATTTCAGCCACAGCCATTTCATCCAGTACAATGGCCCAAACTGACTCATTTTCTAACTTTTGATTCCCTACTCTCAATAATACTAGTAGATATCAAATCGCCAGCCTTGGTCAGATACAGAACTCTCACTTCTGTAATCAAGTTCCCTCAGAAGGGGGAAACTAAGAAAAGATGACATTCTCAATTAGACAGATTAGCAAAACTGAACAGACCTTCCTAAATCTCTCTGGCCCTTTAGGTATGATTGTAGGGAGGAGAGGAACCTGGATCAGACCATCCATGTCTTGCTGCTAAGTCACTTCAGTCGTGTCCGACTCTGTGCGACCGACCCCATAGACGGCAGCCCACCAGGCTCCTCTGTCCATGGGATTCTCCAGGCAAGAACACTGGAGTGGGTTGCCATTTCCTCCTCCAATGCATGAAAGTGAAAAGTCAAAGTGAAGTCGCTCAGTCGTGTCGGACTCCTAGCAACCCCATGTGCGGGGAGCTGCCCTTGAGAACGGGGTCCTTTGTCTGAAGGACACAGCTCTAGGAGCTGCCTCAGTCCTTGAGGGTTTGCTTGCAAACATAGCTCTCTGTCCCGCCACCCCAGAGATTAGGCGCTTATTTACTGCAGGCACCTGGAGTTCTGTGCAAACTTCTCACGCACAGAGAGATGTTATCTGGTGTAAGAAATAATAACAGGGAGCCATTCCCATGCTCTCAAGATTTCTTGTGACTGTTTGTAAGATGTATAGGCCAACCAAGAAAAAATGTCAACTGTCTTGTCTTTCTCACACTTTTCTGTATAAATATGAGATGTTGAATAAAGTTGGTGTCAGACTGCGTCCCTTCGTGGTGACGTGTCTGAACCTCTCGACCCCATCTTTGTAGTCTCTTGCTTTAGTTTCTTTCTTAGCCCCGCCATGCACGTTCTCGGGACCTGATCAACTTTGCCGGCTGGCTCCGGCACCCATGGACTGCAGCCTACCAGGCTCCTCCATCCATGGGATTTTCCAGGCAAGAATACTGGAGTGGGGTACCATTGCCTTCTCACTATTCACAAATCCTCTGAGGTCCTACTTAACAGACAAGAAAGTTAAAAAATAAAGTGTGAAGTTGCTGTTCACTGTAGCTTGTATATATCAACCTACATGGTTGTGGTGAGCAATGTTAGTCCACAGTCATGTTCTGTCTATATAGTAACAGAACTATATGTATGGCCATACATATAGTTGGCCATCCCTTGGCCATGTGCCATTTAGCAAATAAAAATACACTGTGCCCAACTAAAGATTCTGGATAAATTATTTGCTGTTTATTTGAAATTCAAATTTAAATTTAACTGACTGTCCTATATTTTATTTGGCAACCAAAGCTCAACTTGATAATAAAGTTGATAATAAACTCCAGAGAAGAATTCATGTTCCTCAACACGTAGCCATGATCTCTAGTACATAGTGTAAATCTTTATAGAAATTTTCAAATAATAAATGTGAAATGAATTAAAATTTCCCCTATATATTGAAATATACCATAAGGCACACTGATGTTACATATGAACATCAGAAATGTTACCAATTATTCAGACTCAGCTTAGCCACTATATATAGTATGAAGAATATGTCACAATTTTAAGGGACATGGCCTGAATACAGTGACAAAGCTAGCTCCCTTCCTTCCCCCATCCCATGATAGCTCACCCCCCTCACCCCCGCCGGAAAGGTAGGCACTTATGTGGGGGTGTCCCTGGCCCAAGCCAGGGGAGGGTTCATCACCATCAGTATCACTGTCAGAGCTGCCATCCAGGAGCCTCTGGGGAAACAGTCACACCATGCTGGAGAACAGGAAAAGACAAGGTGTGGGGGAGCAGGGAAGTCTCACTCAGTAAAGACATGAGCCCTCCTCCACCCACATTCCAAGTGATACCAACAAACGGCTCATATCTTTGTTCCTGGATTGGGTGAGCTCAGTATTGGAGAACCAATCAGCACCAGAGATGAGAAGCATCATCAGTTGCTGATCAGAGATTTAGTATGAGAGTCCTCTTCTGAAACTTTAGAATTTCTTCCCTTAAAAGGTTTTCATTTATTGCTTCAAAGGTTTGTCCAGTCACATATGAAACATTTTAATTGAGCCCTTGTTGTGAGCCATCTGTATGCTGGCCAGTGAATTATTAATATACTCAAGTTTGACTTTTAGGATTGCTTCTTTCCTCTGCATTCGGAGAAAGAGCTATTTTGACAAATGTATGTGTGGATGTGTTTAGAAGTTGAGGTGGTGGATAGAAAATGATTGCAAGTTAGGAGACCTTTAATCAGTCCCTTGTTGCACTGCAACTTAGTCTTACAGATTTGGGGAAATTACTTACCTTCTACAGTTGACCTTTCAGTTGCTTCAGTACTGAAAAGTGCTGTGATTCTGTGGACTCCTCAAGGAACAGTATCTCCTGGTAACTGATGATATGACAGAATTATCGCTGTTGATTAGACAGCAGCCTGTCCCTCCTAACAGCTTGAGACGTCTCAATAAACTAAAGAAAATTTAAAGCTAGACAATAATTTAACCCAAGTAAAAAGGTTTTTCAAATATGACTCCTGATACTGTCACTGACCTTAGTGACACCTCCAGAAAACACATTAAGAAGCTTAAAAGAGACAATCTCCATGGACTAGAAGGTATTAAAGATACCTTTGTAGAGTACACGATCTAACAGTGTGAAAAGGCCAACTGTCCAAATCAAAGTATGCAGGGAACTGAAGAATTGATAAAGGGCTCAAAGTCAGTCTTTGGCCCAATGACTCAGTTTTAGCATAATTAGTGTTTCTATGAAAATGTGTTCAATTTTTTACTCCCAGTGCTTATTATGATTTCCTCATTTTATTGGAAATATGTCCCCTGAATACATCTCCTCTTGTGCTTTATCCTAAAGAAAGATATGCAAAGACCTTGCTCTTAAATTTATTATGATGTGTTCAAGAAATAGAACACTATGAAAAGGAGACAAAAATATACAATGGAGAAAAGACAGTCTCTTCAATAATTAGTGCTGGGAAAACAGGGCTGCTCCATGTAAAAAAAATGAAATCAGAACATTCTCTAACACCATATACAAAAATAAACTCAAAATGGATTAAGGCTTAAATGTAAGACCAGAAACCACATAAGTTCTAGACAAAAACATAGGCAGAACATTCCTTGAGATAGATCATAGCAGAATTTTATGGACCTGACTCCTAAAGCAAAGGGAATAAAAGCAAAAATAAACAAATGGGACCTAATTAAACCTAAAAGTTTTTGCATAGTAAAGGAAACCATTCACAAAATGAAAAGACTGAATGGTAGATAATATTTGCTAATAGCATAAATGACAAGGAATTAATATCAAAAATATATAAACAGCTCATATAACTCAAAATTAAATTAAAAAACCAGACAACCCAATTTAAAAATGAGCAAAATACCTGAATATGTATTTTTCTAAAGAAGACATACAGATGGCCACTGCTGCTGCTGCTGCTAAGTCGCTTCAGTCGTGTCTGACTCTGTGCAACCCCATAGACAGCAGCCCACCAGGCTCCTCTGTCCATGGGATTCTCCAGGCAAGAACACTGGAGTGGGTTGCCATTTCCTTCCCCAGTGCAGGAAAGTGAAAAGTGAAAGTGAAGTCACTCAGTCATGTCTGACTCAGTGACCCCATGGACTGCGGCCCACATACCCAACATCACTGATCAACAAAGAAATACAAATTAAGACCACAATGAGATATAATCTCACACCTGTAGGAATGGTTATCATCAAAAAGAACACAAGTAACACATGCTGGAGAGGATGTAGAGAAAAGGGAACACTCGTACACTGTTGGTGGGAATGTGAATTGATGCAGCCACTGTGGAAGATTTCATGGAGGTTTTTCAAGAAACTAAAAATAGAACCCAGCAGTTCCATTCCTGGGTATATATCTAAAAAGAAAAAGGAAAGAAAACACTAATTCAAAATGATTGATGCAGCATTAATTATAATGGCCAAGGTATGGAGACAAGTTTAGTGTCAATCAACAGATGAATGGGTAAAGAAGATGTGGTATATATAGCCAACAAAAAAATAATGAAATTTTGCCATTTGTAGCAACATAGATGGAATTGGAGTGGTGTTATACTAAGTGAAGTCAGGGAGAGCAAGACAGATATTGTATGATAGCTCTTATATGTGGAAATCTAAAAACTAAAATAAACTAGCATGTGCTTGTATGCTACGTCGCTTCAGTAGTGTCCAACTCTGCGATCCTATGGACTACAACCTTCCAGGCTCCTCTATCCATGGGATTCTCCAGGCAAGAATACTGAAGTGGGTTGCCATGCCCTCCTCATGAAATCTTCCCAACCCAGGGATCGAACCCGTGTCTCTTATGTCTACCTGCATTGACAGGTGGGTTCTTTACCACTAGTGCCACCTGGGAAGCCCAAAACAAATTAGGATTTACAGCGAAAAGAATCAGATTCAAAGATATAGAGAACAAGCTAGTGGTTACCAGTGGGAAGAGGGAAATGAGGAGGGGCAAAAAAGGGAAGGGGGTTAAGAGGTACAAACTATTATGTATAAAATAAAAAATGAGCTACAAGGATATATTGTACAACAGAAGGAATGGAGCTAATATTTTATAATGTCTATAAATGGAGTTTAACCTTTTAAAATTGTGAATTACTATGTTACATACCTGTATCATATAATATTGTATATCAACTATACTTCAATTTAAAATAAAACAGAATGCTATTGAAAAACTATGTTACAGCCTTTATTATAGTTATATAATTTTAAACACTATAATTCTACTTTTATGTTTATTACACTTTGCTGCTGCTGCTAAGTCACTTCAGTCATGTCCGACTCTGTGCAACCCCATAGATGGCAGCCCACCAGGCTCCCGGTCCCTGGGATTCTCAGACAAGAACACTGGAGTGGGTTGCCATTTCCTTCTCCAATGCATGAAAGTGAAAAGTGAAAGGGAAGTCGCTCAGTTGTGTCCGACTCTTTTCGACCCCATGGGCTGTAGCCTACCAGGCTTCTCCGTCCATGGGATTTTCCAGGCAAGAGTACTGGAGTGGGGTATTACACTTTATGTGAATATAAATACAATCTCTCAGATGCAGAATGAACTTTAAAGTACAATTCCCTGTTTAAAGTTGTGTTAATTTACACTCCACCACAGTTCTAATAAGCAAGCCTCCTTTACATGTCTTAATATGTCTAGTGACAGACTACTCTCCATGCTATAGTTAAAATTCCTAAAATGTATTGAGCAATATTTGAGACTTTTGTATACAGAATTCACAATGGCATTTTACACATTTTTAAAATTTAATTCTCACATCATTTGAGTGATTTAAGTAGTCTTCTCAAAATACATAAGTAAGAATAAAATGGTTGTCAGAGGTTAAACAACCTTTGCAAGGATTCAAAGCTAATGAACTGTGCGCTCCTCATTGAGTCAAGTTATAGTAAGTTGTGGGCTTCCCTTGTGGCTCAGCTGGTAAAGAATCCACCGGCAATGCAGGAGACCTGGGTTTGATCTCTGAGTTGGGAAGATCCCCTGGAGAAGGGAAAGGCTACCCACTTCAGTATTCTGGCCTCAAGAATTCCTAGGACTATAGTGCATGGGGTCGCAAAGAGAGAGGTGACTCCAAACCCTAAAAGCTCAGCCATTACCTCATACCACCTCACATTGAATTTCTGAAATAAATAGTGCCTGTAGATCAAAACCATTCTCCTCACTTTAATTCATGGATATAGGTATCAATCAGACTACATTTTATAACAAATGGCAACATTTTATATGAATTGAGAGAACTGATATGGTACAATTACAGTTTATTCAGAATATTCCCATGACCAGCATTGTTAGTCTCCTCTGGAAATGAAAAAAAGTTGCATTTATCTTATGTGATGATACTCATGCTGCTGCTGCTGCTAAGTCGCTTCAGTCGTGTCCGACTCTGTGTGACCCCATAGACGGCAGCCCACCAGGCTCCCCCGTCCCTGGGATTCTCCAGGCAAGAACACTGGAGTGGGGTATTTCCTGATGATACTCATAGCTCCCTACTAATCTCCTTCTAACTGATGATAAGAGAGCACTCCAAATTCCTATATCAAATTTTGTTTTCAACTCTTAGGATTTATCAGTATAATGTAGTACAAGTATGAACATTTTGGAATAGAACAGAAATAGTATCTCACTTACTTTGGAAACATATATTTCTAGTAATGTGGAAAGTTCAAAACTTTTTGAAGAGGTTAGGTGAACATCATTATTGACCCTGAATTTGAGGAAAACCTATGTCCCCAGACCTCAGTGAGAATTCAGCACAATTGGAAGTTGTGTCGTTGCAACCAGGAGACTATTACATTCAATATCATAGAGCAATTTTGAGAATGTTGGAGGAGTATATCAGATGAGATCAGTCGCTCAGTCGTGTCTGACTCTTTGCAACCCCATGAATCGCAGCACACCAGGCCTCCCTGTGCATCACCAACTCCCAGAGTTCACTCAGACTCACATCCATCGAGTCAGTAATGCCATCCAGCCATCTCATCCTCTGTCGTCCCCTCCTCCTCCTGCCCCCAATCCCTCCCAGCATCAGAGTCTTTTCCAATGAGTCAAGTCTTTGCATCAGGTGGCCAAAGTACTGGAGTTTCAGCTTTAGCATCATTCCTTCCAAAGAAATCCCAGGACTGATCTCCTTCAGAATGGACTGGTTGGATCTCCTTGCACTCCAAGGGACTCTCAAGAGTCTTCTCCAACACCACAGTTCAAAAGCATCAATTCTTCGGCGCTCAGCCTTCTTCACAGTCCAACTCTCACATCCATACATGACCACAGGAAAAACCATAGCCTTGACTAGATGGACCTTTGTTGGAAAAGTAATGTCTCTGCTTTTGAATATGCTATCTAGGTTGGTCATAACTTTCCTTCCAAGGAGTGTCTTTTAATTTCATGGCTGCAGTCACCATCTGTAGTGATTTTGGAGCCAAAAAAAATAAAGTCTGACACTGTTTCCACTGTTTCCCCATCTATTTCCCATGAAGTGATGGTACTGGATGCCATGATCTTTGTTTTCTGAATGTTGAGCTTTAAGCCAACTTTTTCACTCTCCACTTTCTCCTTCATCAAGAGGCTTTTTAGTTCCTCTTCACCTTCTGCCATAAGGGTGGTGTCATCTGCATATCTGAGGTTATTGATATTTCTCCCGGCAATCTTGATTCCAGCTTGTGTTTCTTCCAGTCCAGCGTTTCTCATGATGCACTCTGCATAGAAGTTAAATAAACAGGGTGACAATATACAACCTTGACGAACTCCTTTTCCTATTTGGAACCAGTCTGTTGTTCCATGTCCAGTTCTAACTGTTGCTTCCTGACCTGCATACAAATTTCTCAAGAGGCAGATCAGGTGGTATGGTATTCCCATCTCTTTCAGAATTTTCCACAGTTTATTGTGATCCACACAGTCAAAGGCTTTGGCATATTCAATAAAGCAGAAATAGATGTTTTTCTGGAACTCTCTTGCTTTTTCCATGATCCAGCGGCTGTTGGCAATTTGATCTCTGCTTCCTCTGCCTTTTCTAAAACCAGCTTGAACATCAGGAAGTTCACGGTTCACATATTGCTGAAGCCTGGCTTGGAGAATTTTGAGCATTACTTTACTAGCATGTAGCCCTCACTAATAACTGCTACGATGCATAATTTGGTCATTTATTTATTCCATAAGTTACACCAGGAAGACAAGTGTATAAAAACTGATGTTATTAAACATCCACCTAGAGATCTAAAGATGAGCTGTCTGAGAAAGACACCCTGCCAGAATTTATAGTTCAGAATTTGGGACCTGACCTTAAAGATAAGTCTTTCAGAGGCTTCTAGTCAATTGTTAAAATGAGAACCAATGGCTCAGTTAATTTAAAAAATGACCTTGCTATATTGTTAACCAGAGGGGGGCGGGGAATGTTTTCTAATAACTACTGTAAAAGATAACATAATAACTATTAGAAGCATTAAACTTCTCCAAAAGTGAGGAAAACTTACTACTTCTAAAAATTGTAAACTATGCAAAACACAGAAAGATAAAAAGGATCAGTCCTATAGGAATTGATTCTGCCATCTGGGAAAAATACATAGCAGTTGGTTTTAACTCTTCTAGAACAAGAGTTAAACACTAACCTCTTTTAGCTGTCATCGTCTCCTTCGGTGCTACTGCTGTTATTAACTGCAATAATTGCAATATCTCCAGTCTGACCATGATCCTTTCCACACCCTAGAGTTCTATAGGCATGTGTTTTCAAGCTTGGCAAAACAAACTCCTTGTTGTGCTCCTATATGTACAAATCACTGGAATGTTTACCCAGATGGGCATCTAAGAGTGCCTCTGGTTGTCCCTCTTTGTTAGTTAAAAATACAGTCACTATAAGAAGATTCACACTAAGTGTGTTGTGAAATTCTTGATAGTCTTGATAACACTGAAGTAAGCCACGAAATGTTGGGGAAAACTTGTGGCCCATTTCTGGTAAATCACTTAAAGTATCATCGGTGAAGTTTAACTATAAAACGTCTTGCGAAAGCAAAGAGATGTAGAAAAATTCTCCACAGCTTTCCTAAGCAAGAAGTGTTGAAAATTGTGACTGTACAAATCTGCCCTGAAATAAAACCAGAAACCTGGATGCTGCTGCTACTGCTAAGTTGCTTCAGTCGTGTCCAACTCTGTGCGACCCCATAGATGGCAGCCCACCAGGCCCCGCCGTCCCTGGGATTCTCCAGGCAAGAACACTGGAGTGGGTTGCCATTTCCTCCTCCAATGCATGAAAGTGAAAAGTGAAAGTGAAGTCGCTCAGTTGTGTCCGACTCTTAGCGACCCCATGGACTGCAGCCCACCAGGCTCCTCCGTCCATGGGATTTTCCAGGCAAGAGTACTGGAGTGGGGTGCCATTGCCTTCTCCCAGAAACCTGGATAATTCAGACTTATCTCATAGGGCAGGGGTCTCCAACCCCCAGGCTGTGGACCACTGGCCTGTTAGGAACCGGGCCACACAGCAGGAGGTGAGCAGCCAGCTAGTGAGCAAAGCTGCTTAGTTTGGCACTCCCCATCACTCGATTTACCGCCTTAACCATAGCCCTCTCCCACTGCCCTCGTGCATGGAAAAACTGTCTTCTTCGAAACTGGTCCCTGGTGCCAAAAAGGCTGGGGACTGCTGTCATGGGGCACAAATTAATATGATAGTCCTCTCTTTATTGGATAGACCTCAAGGTATGATTTGTTATATAGAAATAAATCTTGAAATTTCCTGTCTTTCAATGAATTTCACCTAAAATAGCAAATCTGCTGGCACAAAATTCTTTATAATATCCTATTGGTATCTTTTTAATACCTATAGAATCTGAAAGAATTGCATCTTTTAAATTCCAAATGTTCATTATTTGGATTCTTCTTTTTTTTTTCCTTATCAATCTTTGAGGTTTATTAAAAAAAAAAAAAAAAAAAAACTTCTGACTCTGTTTCTTTCTTTTTTTTAATAAACATCAATTTTCAACTGTATTTATTTTCTCTCTTGCATTATTTTTTCTTCTACTTTTTAAAATTAAATTCACTTTTTCCTGATTAACTTAAGCTTTTGTATCTCTGATTTTTGTATATTTGTCCTTTTATAATTTAAGCATTTAAATCTCTAAATTTCTCTTTAGGAACAGTTTTGGTTTCATATCACAAATCTTGAAAACCTGTTTTACTATTTCTTTAAAATATTTTCTTATTTCTCATTTGATTTGTTCTTTCATAAGCCATATATTATTTAGAAGTGTATTGCCTCACTGCCAAAAGTTTGGCTATTTTCTCAATGTTATTAATTATAATTTAAAAAGATTGTTGTCAGGGAATATATTCTATATGATTGTATTCCTGTGACCCTTTGTGCAACTTGTTTTATGGCCATAGCATATGGTTTATTTTGTAGATATTCTTTGTAACAATTAAGGAAATACATACCCTGTAGTTATTGGAGGTAGTCAAATTCATGTCAACTATAAATTTAAAATTTTAGCTTCTTTACATCTTTGATTTCTTTACTTATATTTGTTTGCATGAATCTACAGAGATGTTTTTCTGCCTTCTATCTACTTCCTCTGAAGAAGGGAACGACAATCCACTCCAGTATTCTTGCCTGGAGAATCCCATGGACAGAGGAGCCTGGTGGGCTACAGCCCATGGGGTCGCAAAGAGTAGGTCTCAATCGAGTGACTAATACTTCATTTCATCTACTTTCCAATTTCCCATGCCACCACAATGAACTTTACCGAACTCAAGTTTGGCTGTTCACTGCTCCAGAGTTAACCAATACTTCAAATGCCGGCAGCCCACCACCTTCTTGGGCTGTTGGTTTTCTAAATAAGGTCCCTATTCCTTGTCCTAACACATTGTCTCTCAGTTGACTGGCCTGTTGCATTGGCAAGCCATAGGAGCTTAGACTCAGTAAGTGTTGAAGCCCATCATTAGCCTAATAAAAGAGTTCAAGAAATACCCACGATGGGATATTTTCTTTAAAAAAAAAAAAAAAAAAACAAGGAAAAGAGAAAAAAGAACAGGATTACAGGAATTATCAGGGCATCAAGCCCAGACAAGTCACCTATATTTCTTAGATTTTTTTTTGCCCCTTTCTGTAGCCCATGGTGTGAAGAAACTTGTGTTTTTGAGAACATAAAGATGTAGGAGACAGCCATGAAATGGGTTCAACAAGGGTTTGTTCTAGTTCAGGCAAATATTCCTAATTAGAGAATACAGAAAATCCAAGAAAAAACAAGAAAGGAAACAGGAAAATCTTTGGAGTGACAAAACTTCAGTAATGTAAATAAAGCCATTATTGTTTTATGATGCATTTCTGTTCTTTCTACTTCCTTCCTTGAAATTGTATAAAGCAGAAGTTGTTTGCTCCATATTTATTTGAGAAAGACTTTATGAAGAATGTGGGCAGAAGATGAGTTCAGATGCACAGGAGGCAGTAAAGGTTAAAAACAGAAAGCACCAGAAAAAAAATGAACATAAGGTATTGCAATCAATATTGAGGACTTCCAGGTCGAGAATAGGGGCTGAGGAAGCCATCAAGAAGCACATTTTCTAAAGGATCACTCAACCAAGAGGAAACTAGACCCTAAGAAGTACTATCGTGGAAAAAATGAGTGAATTAGGAAACTTTTTCATGCTGCTGAGACAGAAGGTTTTTGCTTGAGTGTCACCACCTTCACTTCAGCTCAGGAGTCCTGCAAAAGATAGAAGAGAGAGTTGTTTCCAGATCTAATTCTGCAAGCAGTTTTTTGCTCCTCTTTCAAGGGCCTCATGTTAAAGCATTGTAGTAAGAAGGAAAACAAATTAAGTCTCCCTGAGCCAAAAGCTACTTTAGAGCATAGGCCTTCTGTTTAGCAGAGAGAAGAAGCTTTAGTGGAAACACCCGATCATATGTCAGATCCATAGTCCTTCCCATTATTTCAGTCTCTGTCTTGTAGCTTCTACCACCTGTTCTAGGGAGACTACACATGTTTCTAAAAGAGAGTTAAAGAGCATTACCTGTTGGCTGAAGTGCAGGGTGTCCCAGGAAAGAGAAGGGAAGATACATGCTAAAAATATATGGAGGCAAGTTAGTCCCCAGATACAATATTCCCAGCCTCTGAACTCAGATTTCCCTAATACCAAATCCATATCACATGATGCCAGGGCAAGGAGAGCAGACACTGAGAGCTTGTGACCTAAGAAGCTTCTGTCACATAAATTCAGTGTAACTTCTTCAGTCTTAGTGTCTCTTCCTGCATTTGCCCCAGGATCTCTACCACAAATCTCCATGCATGTTAACATTTTCCTTATATCTGCAAGCCATCACCTCGTATTTAACCATAGTTAACCATGGACTGTCAATTTCCAGATTTTAGGAAATTTGAGGTCAACTAGGAAAAGAAAGATTTTATAAAGGGTTGTTGAGAGACCCTTTATAGAGAATTAACTGAGCAAAGTCATATTTCTTCCCCCCAAAGTCTGTAAGGAGTGTCAGCTGCCAACGGGCTCCTTCCCTTTCTGATTCCTGAAGTGGGTGAACAGCCCCACCACAAGGAAGAGCAGACCCAGAGCAAAGACCCTGACTCCACTCATCATCTTGCTCTGAGCAGAGTCAGACTGTGCCCCTGAGAAAAGAAGTTAGTTTTAGTGATTTTTAGCCCAATTCTAACTTCTCTGAGACTTTGAGACTCAAAACTGTGAGATTAGGGGGAAAAAAAGTTTACCCTGGAAAAATAATTCACCATTTCTGGAAAAGAGATTTAAGAATCACACCGAGCAGATACAAGCTGAGCATTAAACTCATTTAAATATCACATAAGGCTGCTACTTCAACATCTTAAGGGTGAGGTGCCAGGAACTCAATGATGTTAAGTAATTTGTCTAGCATGACAGAGCTAATAAAAGGCAGAGCTAAGACTGGACTCACTTCATAACAAGAAGGGCCTTACATTGTAGAGGATGTATCCCTTGTCAAATATCAATGAACTCAGAGCAACAGGGTCAGAAGTGCAAGCCCAGCCTGACAAAGGGAACTGGTGTCCTGGGCCATGGGGTGACCCTGAACTGTGATATCATTGGGACATTCAAACTAGGAGCAACTCTATTCTGCTGTCAGGTATAACTGCCTTCCTGGAGGGTGTAGGTATTAGTCAAAACTATCACAGGATATCTATAAATATCAAAGGATTTCTATCACAGGATAGTCGCAAGACTATTCTAATAACCTAAGCTGAAGGATAGAAGAAAATAGAGCAAATGAAAATAGGCTGCCGGGAGAGGAGACACCTGACACTCAAGAGTAAGCAAGCCTCCTCCTTGGTGAATGAGGAATTCATGAGATCAGAGAGCTTCTCACTCCATTCCACTGGGAGAGGGCTTGTCTGGCTGGGGTGCTCCACTTGGCAGGTGAAGACCTCTGAGGAACTCTTTCAAGCATCACCACGCTCTGGAAGGTCCAGTCTCCATTCTGGATCAGGCCTGTGGAGATCACCCAGCTTCCTCTTCATGGCCGTTCCAGAACCACCTGACTTCAATGTGGCCTGGGTAGAAACCATTCACAGAGCAGACCAGGAGGTCGTGGCGCTGCAGGGGCTGGGTCTTTACAGGATACACAGTCACTGTAGGCTCCCCTAGGACAGAAGAGATGGAGGGAATCAGTGAGGAAGACAGAGTAAGTCTCCCCGGTTGGCTGCCTTTCTGAATCAACTGTTTCCAGATTTCGGCCTCAGGCAGGCCTCACTCAAAACCAGCCAACTGGCCAACTTTAGAAGTTAGTGCCACAACCCTGAATTTAACCTTTACAGCACTGGCACATTAGTTTGAGAGATGTTGAGGATACTTACGTGTCTTTTTTTCCCCATTTCAGGAAACATTTATTGCTGAATTTTTACAAATCTGCATAAAGCATATAGTATTTAATTAAAAGTGTCATTTCTGAATCCATGTTCCTGGACTTGAATCCAGACTCTGCCTCTTACTGATTGATCCTGGGAGATTTTTACATTGCTCTGTGCCCATCTTTCTCACCTACAGAAAGGAATAATAATACCAGTTCACCTCCTAGGGTTATGTGAAGATTAAAGCACCCAAAGTACGTAAAGCGGTAACTGGAATTTAGCCTTCAGTGGATCACAGCTATTTATTATCCTTGTTCAATTTGAGAGAAACTATGATTCAAAGTGGGATGGGTAAATTAGGGAAGAGCAGTGGGGTAGCTACAAGGACAGAGGATGAAGTCCTAGAGGAAAGCTGTCTCCAGGCACTCACACCTTAGAACACCTCAGAAATGGTTCTACCCTGGTAAGATGGAAAGACACAGGTGAATCTCTAACTCTGAGTTGAATTCCAAAAAAAGCATGAGTCCAGAAGGAGAAGGAAAGAAAGTCATTAATTTGAAAAAGAATTCTTGTAATTAAACTCTGCTGATCAATCCCTCTCCTTTGCAAAACAAGTGAATTTACTATTGGAATTATTATCACTTTATAATTTTCTCCCTTTTCAAGAGCTTCCCAGGTGCAGCTGGTGGTAAAGAACCTGCCTGCCAATGCAAGAGACATAAGAGATGAGGGTTCCATCCCTGTGTCAGGAAGATCCCCTGGAGGAGGGCATAGCAACCCACTCCAGTATTCTTGCCTGGAGAATCCCATGGACAGAGGAGCTTGGAGGGCTACTGTCCATAGGGTTGCAAAGAGTCGGACATGACTGAAGCAACTTAGCATGCACATTCTTTTTAAGCTGACACTTGAGTTAGGGGCAGGGTCTGGGCCTCATTAGTATGTGTGCCTAGTGTCTGAGATAATCTCTGACAATATCAGCCTTAATAAATACAAGTTTAAAATAAAATAATGGAGAAACTTGGAAGAAAACAATTTAAAATATTCTAAAATGGTAAGTTTAAAATTGATGGTAAATCATTCCTAACAAGTTTGCAGCATATTTCATTAAACAAAATGTTTAAATTTCTGTCATTGAAAATAATAAATGGAGTCAAAAATATAAACCACACTTGAGAAAAAGATGAATCAAATATCAAATAGTGTTAATTTTGCTGGATACAGAACCCATATCACTGAGAAAAACACCAGGACCCTAGAAATAATAGAGAATAAATAATTGCTAGAGCAATAACAACAAGAGGCCAATAAATATGTGAGAGCTGTTCAAGAATCTTAGAAATCAAAGAAATACAAATGTTTTAATAAATATAAAATGTAAACTGAGTACTTGGCACTATACATCTTTGAAAAAGGATCTGATATCTGATAAAGGGGATTGTGAGGTAAACTCTTACAATTATAAAAACAAATGATATGAAACTACTCTAATAGTATTAGCATTATAAAAATAGTAATGTCCGTATGTTAAAAAATCATAATTCAAAAGTCGGTTACACAACCATTTCAACTATGTAAAAATACATAGACTAAAGGGGGGAAAAGGAAAAGATTTACACAGAAAAGAAGTCTCAGACAGATCAGAGAAGCTACAGAGGCTCCCTTCCCCCACCTTTCAGAAAGGAGTCTGCTATGTTTTTCTCAATGAAACACTCTGGCACACAAATGCCTGCACACTCGTTTCTGGGATGTCAGTATTAAATCTGGGTCTCCTGCAGTGACAGCAAATGTCAGATCCACCATACCCAGTGCTCACTTCTGTCATGTTTCTTCTCATTTCACCCTCCTCTTAGTCATACCACAAATAGCCACTCTCCCCCTCCTTGAAAAATCTAAGTTCCCTTGCTCTCTGCATCACATTCTCTCGGTTTTCATCAATATCACTGGTACTCCTACTAAGACCCCTTTGCTGACTTACTGACCCTGGCTCGCTTCTTGTCTTCTGCTACTTACTCCCTCTCCATGTGCAACTTTAACGCAGTTGTCCATGACCACAACATATATATATCTTCAGCCCTGGCTTCCCCATGAATTCCAGTCTCATAAATACAACTAGTGCCTTAACAGCGCCACATAAATGTCCCAAAAATTATTTTAAGCTTAAATAAATCTTTTATTCCTAACCACTTACCTCAAATTTTTTCCTCCCTTAGTCTTCCCTATCTCAATAAGCAGGATCCTTACATTTATTCCAGCAATTCAAGACAGAGTCTTGAGGGATAAGCTTGATTTTTCTACTCCTCCCTAATATAATTTATTAATAAGGCATACAAATATCTATTTCAAATCTATTCCCTTTCTCTTTACCACTGTCTTTGTCACCACCACAATAAATGAGGACATAAGCACGCCTTCCCTGGAGAATTCTATTGCAACCCTATGTGGTGTCCCTGATGAATCCCTATAATCCAATATACACTAGAATTATTTTTTTAGTAAATATAAACTGACTTTTTGTAACCCTTCAGTAGCTTCACATATCTTTTTCCATAAATTAAAAAAAAAATCTTACCTTAGCCATCAGGGCCAAATTATTTGGCTCCTAATTTACTTTCCAACCTTGTATTTCTACTCATCAATTTACTTATTCTGCTTCAGCCACTCTAGCCTTTTTCCATCCTTTAAACACATCACATACCTTGCCACACTTGGTTCTTTCTCAGTTGTCTTATGTCTTTTACATAACCACTTCCTTCTCATCACTCATTTTTCAACTATTAATAAAAGTCTCAGGGAGGCCTCCCTAGCAACTTGAACTGAAGTCAAGTGAATCCCATTTTCTCTGTCCCATGACCCTGATATATTTTTTATCATAGCACTATTGCTCTCTGAAATATTTTTCTTTGTTAATTGGATTACCTTTCTCTCCTGTCACTAGCCAAGTTCCAATGATAATTGGGATTTTTCTAGCAATGTTATTCATATAGAATTCTGAGTCCAGACAGAGCCCTGTATATAATAGTTGCTCAGAAAAACATCAGTGACCTAAACAAATAAATTCATGGTCTGGGGAATTGATTATTATGAGGATCTTGGAAAAGAAGAAGGAGCTCCTGTTCCAACACTCTTTCATTTTAATGATATTATGTCCCTTCCACTTGCTGTAACAAATTCAGACAAAATTCCTCTTTCTTCTTCTACTATTTGCCTGAAACATTCATAGGAAAGAAAAAGGTGATTTTTAAGCAAAAGGGAAATTTTCATTAAGTTTTATCTCATCCAGTGGATCTATTATAATGCTAGGGGTCTGTACAAATGTTGGGGACTTTCAGTAATGGCAATGACAAAGCTGGGGAAAAGTAGGGAAGAACTAGAAGGAGAGATAACAAAACATGATTAATTAAGGAACATAGTAGGCATGATGAAAAAACCTTTTATTTATTCTCTACTAGTTGAATCTCTTCTCATGTGCTCAAATCAAAGAATGAAGAGATGTAGGAGAAATAATCTAGAAAGTTTCAAAATACATTCCTAGTGAACACTAACCTGTGTTAGGTTTTCAGAAGATGCTTTAAGTTCTTTAAATCATCAAAGAACATCCCATGTATGGTCCTCATCTAAATAGTCATTTCAAGTACTAAAGATTACTAGAAGCTGTTTAAACTTTATCCAGCTTTATCCTGAAGACACAGAGAGAAAACTAGTCCCAGCTTTTGCCAGAGAACCTCCAGGGCAGGGATACAGACATTTTTAACATTAGGGTTCAGGGGAAGGAAAAGATATGGGGGAGATCCTTTGATATATTCTCACATATTAGAGAGAGGCACCAACATCACAGATCCTCTTGAGGACATAACACAGAATCTTCTAGGAGGGATCTTTCTAATTCTTTACAGTTTCTCATAAAATTCTAAGAGAAAGTTTCCCTTTCCCTGGCATAACTCAACATAATAAAGGAAAATGCCAATGGGGAATTATTTTGACAACTTTATTTCTAAATCCTTTTAAGACACTGAAAGAATGGGATGGAAGGCTAGGGATGTTCTATTGGAGGAGAAGTGAAGAAAAAAAACTGTGTCTTATACATACGGAAGCCCCTGATGCAGCTCTATAGAGGGCAACTTATCTACACACTTTTTGTTGTAGAAAGAATTGGGGATCCATATGACAGAGATAGCTGGTCATTGAAGATTATATCACAATATTTAAGGGACATGACCTGGACACAGTGACAAAACTAAGTTCCTTCCTTCCCCTACCCCACAATAGCTCACTATCCAAGGTATATGCTTACATTGGGTCTCCCTGGCCCAAGCCAGGGGAGGGCTCAGCACCAATTGTTCTGTCAGAGCTGCCATCCAAGAGCCTCTGAACAAATATAGGCACACCATGCTGGAGAACAGGAAAGGGCAAGGTGTGAGGGGAGCAGGCAAGTCCACTCAAATGGGTTCTGTGATCCTCCTCCACCCAAGTGATAGCAACCAATCCAGACTTTATTTTGGGGGGCTCCAAAATCACTGCTGATGGTGACCACAGGCATGAAATTAAAAGACGCTTGCTCCTTGGAAGAAAAATTATGACCAACCTAGACAGCATATTAAAAAGCAGAGACATTACTTTGCCAACAGAGATCTGTCTAGTCAAAGCTATGGTTTTTCCAGTAGTCATGTATGAATCTGAGAGTTGGACTATAAAGAAAGCTGAGCACTGAAGAATTATTCTTTTGAACTGTGGTGCTGGAGAAGACTTTTGAGAGTCCCTTGGAGTGCAAGGAGATCCAACCAGCCAACCCTAAAGATCAGTCTTGCATATTCATTGGAAGGACTGATGTTGAAGCTGAAGCTCCAATACTTTGGCTACTTGATGCGAAGAACTGACTCATTTGAAAAGACCCCGATGCTGGGAAAGATTGAAGGCATGAGGAGAAGGGGGTGACAGAGGATGAGACGGTTGGATTGCATCACCGACTCAATGGACATGAGTTTGAGTAAACTCCGGGAGTTGGTGATGGACAGGGAAGCCTGGCGTGCTGCAGTCCATGGGGTCACAAAGCATCGGAAAATACTGAGTGACTCAACTGAACTGAACTGGGTGATCTCAGTATTAGAGACCAATTAGCATCACAGATGAAAAGCATCATCAGTTACTGGTCAGAGATTTAGTATGATGGTCCTCTTTCTCTAACAAAAGGATTGTTTTAATTTAGTGCTTTAAAGGTTTGATCCAGTCGGGTCTGAAATATTTTAACTAGACCCCTATTGTGAGTCAGTTCTGTGCTGATCAGTGAAGAATCACACATTTGAGCCTTTTAGAAGCTTGCATTCCTCTCTATTTGGAGACTGAGCTATTTTGACAAATGTATGTGTGCATGTGTTTAGGAGTTGAGGTGCTGGAGAGAAAATGATTGCAAGTTAGGAGACCTTTAATCCAGCCCTTTTTGCACCATAACTTAGTGTTGCAGATGTGAGTAAATTACTTATCCTCTACAGTAGAAACGAAAGCATTATAATCTTTCAGTTACTTCAATACTGAGAAGTGCTGTGATTCTGTGGACTCCTCAAGGAATAGCATCTCCTGGTAACAGATGATGTGACAAAATTATAGCTGTTGATTAGAGCGTACTCTGTACTTCCTTACAGGTTGAAATGTCCCTGATAAACTAAAGGAAATTTAAAGTTAGTCAATTATTTAACCTGAGTGAAAAGGTTTTTCTTTCTTTTCTGTCAGGTCTGTCTCCTGTTACTGAGTTTAGCGGCACCTCCAGAAAATACTTATGGACACAGTAGGGGAAGGAAAAGTGGGACGAATTGAGAGAGTAGCACTGACATATTTACACTTCCATGTGTAAAATAGATAGCTAGTGGGAAACTGCCGTATGATACAGGAAGCTCAGCTCAGTACTCTATGAGGACCTAGAGGGGTAGAATGGGGAAGGGGGTTGAAGGAAGCTCAAGAGGGAGGGGATATATGTATACTTATAGCTGATTCACATTGTTGTACAGCAGAAACTCACACAACATTGCAAAGCAATTTTTGTCCAACTAAATTTTTTAATTTATAAAATTTAAAAAAAGAAAATATATAAATAGACCTTGCTAATGAATATATTACAGAGTGTTCAGGAAATGGAACACCATGGAAAAACTATGAATTACGTATTGTGATATATAATTTAATACATAATTTTATTTTAAAATAAACAGTACACAGTAATGTAAATATCTCACATTTAGAATGGACTTTAGAGGTCAATTATCATTTTAAAGTTCTGAATTAATTCACACTTCACTACAACTCTGATAAGCAATCCCTCTTTACGTACCTTAATAGTTCTTGTGACAATACTTGCCATATCACAATAAAAATAACCAAAATTTATTGAACAACTTTTAAGCCTTTTACTTTCTACCATGAATTAATTTTGCTAGGCTTTTTTATACATCTTTTGAAAATTTAATTTTCACATCATCTCCATGAAATACACTTTCTATTTCTTCAGATGGAGATAAAAAGATGATGAATGGAAAGTAACTTTTGCAATGATGCAAGGCTGGTAAATTGAGCCATTTTATGTGATTCCAAACTCCACAAGCTCAGCCATTGCATCATACCACCTTATGTTCAATTTCCAAAGAGAATAGTGCCCCTTATATTGAATCTAGTTTTATCACTTTAATTTCATGGGTATGCATATCAATAAAATTACTTTTAATGAATGCCAGCATTTGACTCACTGGAAAAGACTCTGATGCTGGGAAAGATTTAAGGCAGGAGGAGAAGGGGTCAACAGAGGATGAGATGGTTGGATGGCATCACCGACTTGATGGACATGAGTTTGAGCAAGCTCCAGGAGATGGTGATGGACAGGGAAGCCTGGCATGCTGCAGTCCATGGGCTCACAAATAATCGGACACAACCGAGCGACCAAGCTGAACTGCTGCTGCTGCTGCTGCTGCTGCTGCTAAGTCACTTCAGTCGTGTCCAACTCTGTGTGACCCCATAGATGGCAGCCACCAGGCTCCCCCATCCCTGGGATTCTCCAGGCAAGAACACTGGAGTGGGTTACCATTTCCTTCTCCAATGCGTGAAAGTGAAAAGTGAAAGTGAAGTCACTCAGTCGTGTCTGACTCTTAGCGACCCCATGGCACTGCAGCCTACCAAGCTCCTCCATCCATGGGATTTTCCAGGCAAAGTACTGGAGTGGGGTGCCATTGCCTTCTCCAATGCTTAACTGCACTTGATGTAAATTGAGGCAGCTACTTACAGCAATTCTAGTTACTTAAAGACTGCCCTCATCAGCATTGTTACACTCCTCTGGAAATAATAAAATTTGAGTTGATCTTATGTAATGACCCCATAGGTCCCCACAAGCCTCCACCTTATTGAAGATAACAGTGTCTTTAAAATTCCTAAATCCAGTCTACTGTTCTCAACCATTACTTCAGCATAATGTAATGCAAGTTTGAAATTTTGAAATGCAATATAAATAGTGTCTCCCTTATTTTGGAAAAATGTATTTCTCTTAATATGGAAAGTTCAACACTTCTTGGAGAGTCACCATTGTTTCTAGATCTGAGAAGAATCTATGTCCCTAGATACCAACAATAATTAGTACTACTGGAAATTGTGCTATTGCAACCAGGAAAATATCATGTTTAATTTGACAAATAGAAAATTATAATTTCCTCAGAATTCACTACTGTGACATGGTAATCGGGTAAAGCCAAGTTAAAGTTCACCATATCACAGAATAATAGGACTGGCAAAAAAGATGTAATTGTATATCAAAAACATTCTGAATTACAATTAAAGAGAACACTATGAAAACTTGTTCATATAAATTACACATACAATTTACAAATCATACTGCTGCTTCTAAGTCGCTTCAGTCGTGTCCGACTCTGTGCGACCCCATGGACTGCAACCCACCAGGCTCCCCCGTCCCTGGGATTCTCCAGGCAAGAACACTGGAGTGGGTTGCCATTTCCTTCTCCAATGCATGAAAGTGAAAAGTGAAAGTGAAGTTGCTCAGTCGTGTCCAACTCTTAGCGACCCCATGGACTGCAGTCTACCAGGCTCCTCCATCCATGGGGTTTTCCAGGCAAGAGTACTGGACTGGGGTGCCATTGCCTTCTCCACAAATCATACTAATTTATTTTTAAAAAGAATGAATCAATTACTACAACCTAAGTTCTGTGTGTTTTATACATTAATGAGTAACAAAAATGCGCTGTTTTAAACATTACTGGACATGACTGAGCGACTGAACAACAACAACAGAGGAGTCACCCTTATGCCTGAGACATCTGATGGTTTCTGGAAGGTAATGTCTTGTTTTTTTGTCTCCACTCCTCTCCCTTCCCCACTGGCTTCTGAGGATCATTAGTAAATCAAATTTCTGGATTTGGCAAAAGAAAATAATGAACAAGGAGAGAGACACTGTGCCTGAAACTCCAGTGTCCTTTGCGTGCATTTAGCTAATCAATTTAATGAACAGGTGCAAGAATCAGGGTAATGGACAGAGCTCAAAAAGTCCTTTTTGGAGGATATTGGAAAATAAATCTTATATAAGCTATGAAATGACAGAGAATGGGGTAAAATGAGAAAACACCATAAGTATTGCTATGTGTTATAAATTAATTTTTTTTCATATTTTGAGATTGGCAAGCTAAATATTTAAATACTTATTAAGAATACTCCTGGTAAAAAAAAAAAAAGAATACTCTTGGTGAGGAACAGGGCTTATAAGACTATCGTATATAATATCTGAAAGGATATTCTTTCCAACAACTAGCCATGTATAGTTCTGAAAAACCAAATTAGAAGCTGCAGGATGGGGCACCAATGTTGAAGAGCCACACACTTCTTTTCTAGAAGTAATAGAAACATTTTAAAGTAGTCACTAATTTATTAACCATTTAAAAAATTAGCATATGAAATTAGCATAATAGAAACATTTTAAAGTAGTCACTAATTTATTAACCATTAAAAATTAGCATATGAAATTTCATTAGCATATGAAATTTATTAACCATTTAAAAATTAGCATATGAAATCCAATAAGTAAGACATCTGACAAAGTGCTGTAAGATAAGCTGGAGAAATAATTTTCTTCCATAATAAAGTTATGGAATGTATTAAATTAATTTAAAGGTATGTTGCATGTGTATTACTCAGTTCAGTTCTGTCACTTAGTCGTGTCCAACTCTTTGCCACTCCATGCACTACACCACGCCAGGCCCCCTGTCCATCACCAATTCCTGGAGCTTGCTCAAACTCATGTCCATTGAGTCAGATTTGCCATCAACCATGTCATCCTCTGTTGTCCCCTCCTCCTGCCCCAAATCTTTCCCAGCATCAGGGTCTTTTCCAATGAGTCAGTTCTTTGCATCAGGTGGCCAAAGTATTGGAGTTTCAGTTTCAGCATCAGTCCCTCCAATGAATATTCAGGACTGATTTCCTTTAGGATGAGCTGGTTGGATCTCCTTGCAGTCCAAGGGACTCTCAAGAGTCTTCTCCAACACCACAGTTCAAAAGCATCGATTCTTCGGTGCTCAGCTTTCTTTATAGTCCAATGCTCACATCCATACATGACTACTGGAAAAACCATAGCTTTGACTAGACGGACCTTTGTTAGCAAAGTAATGTCTCTACTTTTTAATACGCTGTCTAGGTTGGTCCTAGCTTTTCTTCCAAGGAGCAAGCGTCTTTTAATTTCATGCCTGCAATCACCATCTGCAGTGATTTTGGAGCCCCCAAAATTAGTCTGTCACTGTTTCCATTGTTTCCCCATCTATTTCCCATGAAGTAATGGAACCGGATGCCATGATCTTCATTTTCTGAATGTTGAGTTTTAAGCCAACTTTTTCACTCTCCTCTCTCACTTTGATCAACAGGATCTTTAGTTCCTCTTTGCGTTCTGCCATAAGGGTCATGTCATCTGCGTATCTGAGGTTATTGGTATTTCTGCCGGCAATCTTGATTCCAGCTTGTGCTTCTTCCAGCCCAGCATTTCTCATGATGTACTCTGTATATAAGTTAAATAAGCAGGGTGACCATATACAGCCTTGATGTACTCCTTTCCCCAATTTGGAACCAACCTGTTGTTCCATGTCCAGTTCTAACTGTTGCTTCCTGACCTGCATACAGATTTCTCAAGAGGCAGATCAAGTGGTCTGGTATTCCCGCCTCTTGAAGAATTTTCCACAGTTTATTATGATTCACACAGTCAAAGGCTTTGGCATAGTCAATAAAGCAGAAGTAGATGTTTTTCTGGAACTCTTGTTTTTCCTATGATCCAGCGGATGTTGGAAATTAGATCTCTGGTTCCTCTACCTTTTCTAAATCCAGCTTGAACATCTGGAAGTTCACAGTTCGTGTACTGTTGAAACCTGGCTTGGAGAACTTTGAGCATTACTTTGCTAGTGTGTGAGATGAGTGCAATTGTGCGGTAGATGGAGTATTCTTTGCCATTGCCTTTCTTTGGGATTTGAATGAAAACTGACCTTTTCCAGTCCTGTGGCACTGCTGAGTTTTCCAAATTTGCTGGCATATTGAGTGCAGCACTTTCACAGCATCATCTTTTAGGATTTGAAATAGCTCAACCGGAATTTCATCATTTCCACTAGCTTTGTTTGTAGTGATGCTTTCTAAGGCCCTCTTGACTTTGCATTCCAGGATGTCTAGCTCTAGGTAAGTGATCATACCATTGGGGTTATCTGAGTCATGAAGATCTTTCTTGTACAGTTCTTCTGTGTGTATTCTTGCCACCTCTTCTTAATATCTTCTGCTTCTGTTAGTCCATACCATTTCTGTCCTGTATCGAGCCCATCTTTGCATGAAATGTTCCCTTGGTATCTCTAATTATCTTGAAGAGATCTCTAGTCTTTCCCATTCTGTTGTTTTCCTCTATTTCTTGGCTCTGATTGCTGAGGAAGGCTTTCTTATCTCTCCTTGCTATTCTTTGGAATTCTGCATTCAAATGGGTATATCTTTCCTTTTCTCCTTTGCATTTCACTTCTCTTCTTTTCTCAGCTATTTGTAAGCCCTCCTCAGACAACAATTTTGCCTTTTTGAATTTCTTATCCTCGGGATGGTCTTGATCACAGCTTCCTGTACAATGTCATGAAGCTCTGTCCATAGTTCTTCAGGCACTTTGTCTATCAGATCTAATCCCTTGAATCTATTGCTCACTTCCACTGTATAATCATAAGGCATTTGATTTAGGTCATACCTGAATGGTCTAGTGGTCTTCCCCACTTTCTTCAAGTTAAGCCTGAATTTGGCAATAAGGAGTTCATGATCTGGGCCACAGTCAGCTTCCAGTCTTGTTTTTGCTGACTGTATAGAGCTTCTCCATCTTTGGTTGCAAAGAATAGAATCAATCTGATTTCAGTATTGACCATCTGGTGATGTCCATATGTAGAGTTTTCTCTTATGTTGTTGGAAAAGGATGTTTGCTACGACCAGTGTATTATCTCGCAAAACTCTGTTAGCCTTTGACCTGCTCCATTTTGTACTCCAAGACCAAATTTGCCTATTATTCCAGGTATCTCATGACTTCCTACTTTTGCATTCCAGTCCCCTATAATGAAAAGGACATCTTTTGGGGTGTTAGTTCTAGAAAGTCTAGAAAGTCTAGAAAGTAGGTCATCATAGCACAGTTCAACTTCAGCTCCTTCAGCATTACTGGTTGGGGCATAGACTTGGAGTACTGTGATACTGAATGGTGTGCCTTGGAAACAAACAGAGATCATTCTGTCTTTTTTGAGATTGCATGCAAGTACTGCACAGACTCTTTTGTTGACCATAATGGCTACTCCATTTCTTCTAAGAGATTCTTGCCCACAGTAGTAGACATAATGGTCATCTGAGTTAAATTCACCCATTCCAGTCCATTTTAGTTCTGATTCTTAAAATGTCAACATCTACTCTTGCCATCTCCTGTTTGACCACTTCCAATTTGCCTTGATTCGTGTACCTAACATTCCAGGTTCCTATGTAACATTGCTGTTTACAGCATGAGACTTTACTTCCATCACCAGTCACATCCACAGCTAGGTGTTGTTTTTGCTTTGGCTCTGTCTCTTCATTCTTTCTGGAGTTATTTCTCCACTGATCTCCAGTAGCATATTGGGCATGTATTGACCTGGGGAGTTCATCTTTCAGTGTCCTATCTTTTTGCCTTCTCATACTCTTCATGGGGTTCTCAAGGCAAGAATACTGAAGTGGTTTGCCATTCCCTTCTCCAGTGAACCACATTTTGTCAGAACTCTCCACCATGACCCATCCATCTTTGATGGCCTTAGATGGCACGGCTCATAGTTTTATTGTGTTAGATAAGGCTTTGGTCCAGTTTGTAACATGTGTTTTGCAAACTTTAATCAAATGCAAAATTATTTCATGAAATATATAGTTTTTAGAAATAACTATTATTGGTATCATATGTAAGATTACTTTATTAATATGTGAATTAAATTCCTTATTAATATAGTATATAAACATTCTTTATTTTTTAAATATTTAGAAGTCAGTGGGAAAAGGACAACAGAAGCAACAGGCTTCTAATCTGTTTTATATATGTAGGAGTATTTTTCCTTGAAGTGAATAACATGTGAGTAGTGTTATGTTTTTAACTTTAAAAATTAACAGTGATAAAATTAAATGCAATAAATTGCATAGCTTTTTATTGCACTAGATAAAATAAATTAAATCTTGTTGTAGGTTGAAAAGAGAGATATTCAGTAGAAAATAAAGTCCTAAAAACTTAACACAGCAAAAAAGACAAGAAATGTTGTTTAGGACAAAAAATGCAGATGATAGAACTCCAAAGTTAAAAGGATAAGGAACCACAGTGGATTAAGTAATTTAGCCACATATATTATAAAAATGAAATAAGTTAATGTTCTATTATTTATTTTATTTTTATAACAAGTATAGTTGATTTACAATATTATATTAGTTTCAGGTGTACATAGTTGTTCAATATTTTTGTATATTATACTCTGTTCAAAGTTATAAAATAATGGATTTATTTTCCCGTGCTCTACAATATACCCTTCTAGCTTATTTATCTTATACATAGTAGTTTGTACCTCTTAGTCTTAGTCTTAGTCTATCTTGTCTTTCCCCCTTTCTCTCTCCTTATTGGTAATCACTAGTAGTTTTGTTCTTGCCTGGAGAATCCCATGGACAGAGGAGCCTGGTGGGCTGCCATCTATGGGGTTGCACAGAGTCGGACACAACTGAAGCGCCTTAACAGCAGCAGCAGTAGTTTTCTACGCTGAAAATCTGTTTCTATTTTGTTATATTAATTCATTTTTTGTTTTTTATATTCTCTATAGAAGTAACAGTATGCAGTATTTGTCTTCCTCTTTCTGACTTATGTCACTAAACATAATATCCTCTAGGACCATCCATATTGTTGCAAATGGCAGGACTTCATTCCTTTTTATGACTAATGTTCCATTGTGTATATATTATATATGTATCAGTTCAGTTCAGTTCAGTGGCTCAGTCCTGACCAACTCTTTGCAACCCCATGAATCGCAGCACGCCAGGACTTCCTGTCCAACACAAACTCCTGGAGTTCACTGAGACTCAAGTCCACTGAGCCAGTGATGCCATCCGGCCATCTCATCCTCTGTCGTCCCCTTCTCCTCCTGCCCCCAATCCCTCCCAGCATCAGAGTCTTTTCCAATGAGTCAGCTCTTTGCATGAAGTGGCCAAAGTACTGGAGTTTCAGCTTTAGCATCATTCCCTCCAAAGAAATACCAGGGCTGATCTCCTTCAGAATGGACTGGTTGGATCTCCTTGCAGTCCAAGGGACTCTCAAGAGTCTTCTCCAATACCACAGTTCAAAAGCATCAATTCTTCGGCACTCAGCCTTCTTCACAGTCCAACTCTCACATTCATCCATGACCACAGGAAAAACCATAGCCTTGAATAGACGGACCTTTTTTGGCAAAGCAATGTCTCTGCTTTTGAATATGCTATCTATGTTGGTCATAACTTTCCTTCCAAGGAGTAAGTGTCTTTTAATTTCATGGCTGCAATCACCATCTGCACTGATTTTGGAGCCCAGAAAAATAAAGTCTGACACTGTTTCCACTGTTTCCCCATCTATTTCCCATGAAGTGATGGGACCGGATGCCATGATCTTAGTTTTCTGAATGTTGAGCTTTAAGCCAACTTTTTCACTCTCCACTTTCACCTTCATCAAGAGGCTTTTTAGTTCCTCTTCACTTTCTGCCATAAGGGTGGTGTCATCTGCATATCTGAGGTTATTGATATTTCTCCTGGCAATCTTGATTCCAGCTTGTGTTTCTTCCAGTCCAGTGTTTCTCATGAGGAACTCTGCAGAGAAGTTAAATAAGCAGGGTGACAATATACAGCCTTGACGTACTCCTTTTCCTATTTGGAACCAGTCTGTTGTTCCATGTCCAGTTCTAACTGTTGCTTCCTGACCTGCATACAAATTTCTCAAGAGGCAGATCAGGTGGTCTGGTATTCCCATCTCTTTGAGAATTTTCCACAGTTTATTGTGATCCACACAGTCAAAGGCTTTGGCATAGTCAATAAAGCAGAAGTAGATGTTTTTCTGGAACTCTCTTGCTTTTTCGATGATCCAGCGGATGTTGGCAATTTGATCTCTGCTTCCTCTGCCTTTTCTAAAACCAGCTTGAACATCAGGAAGTTCACAGTTCACGTATTGCTGAAGCCTGGCTTGGAGAATTTTGAGCATTTCTTTAGTAGCACATGAGATGAGTGCAATTGTGTGGTAGTTTGAGCATTCTTTGGCATTGCTTTTCTTTGGGATTGGAATGAAAACTGACCTTTTGCAGTCCTGTGGCCACTGCTGAGTGTTCCAAATTTGCTAGCATATTGAGTGCAGCACTTTCACAGCATCATCTTTCAGGATTTGAAATAGCTCAACTGAAATTCCATCACCTCCACTAGCTTTGTTCATAGTGATGCTTTCTAAGGCCCACTGGACTTCACATTCCAGGATGTCTGGCTCTAGGTGAGTGATCACACCATTGTGATTATCTGGGTCGTGAAGATCTTTTTTGTACAGTTCTGTGTATTCTTGCCACCTCTTCTTAATATCTTCTGCTTCTAAAGCACCTTCTTTAACCATTTATCTGTTGTTGGACACTTAAGTTGCTTTCTTATCTTGGGTACTGTAAATAATGCTGGTGTGAACATTGGAGTGCATGTATCTTTTTAAATTGGAGTTTTTGTTATTGTTGAGTTGTGTGTTATTTATCTGTTTTGGATATTTTATGCTGATATATGATTTGCAAACATTTCCCCCCATTTAGTAGGTTGTGTTTTTTGTTGATGTTGGCCTTTGATGTGCAGAGGCTTCTTAATTTGATGCAGTTCTATTCATTTATTTTTGCTTTTGATTTCCTTTTCCAAGAAGATATACACAGAAAGATATTACTAAGATTCATGTCAAAGAGCATACTGTCTATGTTGTTTCTAGGAGTTTTATGGGTTCACTTTCTGTGAATGTAGGAGTCTCTAATTGATTTCGAGTTGTTTTTGTATAAGGTGTGAGAAAATGGTTTAGTTTCATTATTTTGCATGTGGCCATCTTGTTTCCCAACATCTTTTATTGGAGAAACTATTATTTCTCCATTTTATATTTTTTGCTCCTTTGTTGTAAATTAATTGTAGAAGTATGGGTTTATCTCTGGGCTCTCTCTTCTCTTTCATATCTGTTTGTGTCTATTTCTCTGCCAATATATAGCTTTGTATTATTATTTGAAATCATGGAGTGTGTAGGAAATAGCAGTTCATTTGGAAAGATTGTATTTGTTGTAGGGGAGACTGTTGAGAGACTTTTCCAAAATCAAAAGATGAGGGGAGAAGAGGAAGGAATCTAAAGGTGAGAGCACAATATATTCAATTTAAACTCCATGGTAACTCTGTAAATGTAAGGGTTAATTTGAATCCATACTGGATCTGCATCTGTGACTTTAATTCTTATTTTGTTTTTCTTATTATAGGCATACATACCAACCTGCCTCAGGGAGCCCTGCCCAGCCCCTTCCACTTGACCCTTGGTCTAAGGTGTTTTGTTTGGCTAACAGGGAGATAGCTTGACCCTGCCCACTGTCTATGGGGTCGCACAGAGTCGGACATGACTGAAGCGACTTAGCAGCAGCAGCAGCAGCCCACTGTGAAGGGCTATAAAGAAGTGAAGCTAACATATTTCCTGCTGGAGGCTTGCCATTCTAGGAGTATTTGCAAGAATTAAATGGTCTTTTTGTTTCCTCATTTCCACCCATCTCTGAAAAGAACCCAACATTCAGGCCCTGACAAGATGGTTATTTTCAGGCACTAGCCTGCCATCTTCTCAGTAAGCTAACTTTCCAAATAAAGTCCCAGTTTATCAAGGCTCAGTCTCATTCAGAGGATCTGCAAACAATCCAGTTGCTGTGGTCCAGTTCTCATCTGGAAAAACCTAGAGCAGTGTTTGTTTGGAGATCTCTACTTAGCTCTAGGTTCAGAATTTGGTTTTGGTTCTTGATTCTCCAGGTCAATGAAATATTTGCACCTTCAGTAGAATGAATCTGAAAGCCTAGGGTTTGGCCTCTGATAAGGGGTAAGACAGATGGTGGGGAGGAAATGGCAATGGAGTGGGGAGCAGAATAGAGGAGTATTTATTTACATACAACATCAACATCACCCACTCCATACTTAAAGAGGATTGAGATAGGACACTAAGGATTGACATTACCCATTTCATTCATATCTACTGGGATACCTGTTTCATTACCAAGAGACTAGCCTGCCTTATTCTTGGAGCCATCTTGTTTTTGAAGATGTGTTCCTGAGTGAAAAACCTGAGTAAAAGATGGGGGAGATACAGCTTAAAGTGGGGGCAAAGAATGTTTGAGTCACAATGAGCTATTTCTCATTTATCTTTGAAATTATGACTTGATTAATCTATTTCCAAAATGATCAACAGAACCTACCCCAAATCAAAGGGATTAATCACCCAGCTTATTTAATTTAGATGCAGAGTACATCATGTGATGTACTGGCTGGATGAATCAAAACCTGGAATCAAGGTTGCCAGTAGAAATATCAGCAACCTCAGATATATCTCATAGATACAGATGATACCACCCTAATGGCAGAGGGCAAAGAGGAACTAAAGAGCCTCTTGATCAGGGTGAAACAAGAGAGTGAAAAAAGTTGGCTTAAAACTTAACACTCAAAAAACTAAGATCGTGGCATCTGGTCCCATCACTTTAAGGCAAATAGATGTGGGGGAAATGAAAACAGGGACAGACTTCATTTTCTTGGGCTCCAAAATCACTGCAGACAGTGACTGCAGCCACAAAATTAAAAGATGCTTGCTCCTTGGAAGAAAAGCTATGACAAACCTAGACAGCATATTAAAAAGCAGAGGCATCATTTTGCTGATAAAGGTTCGTCTAGTCAAAGCTATAGTTTTTCCAGTAGTCATGTATGGATGTGAAAGTTGGACCATAAAGAAAACTGAGTGCCAAAGAATTGATGCTTTCAAATTGTAGTGCTGGAGAAGACTCTTGAGAGCCCCTTGGACAGCAAGGAGATCAAACCAGTCAATCCTAAAGGAAATCAGTCCTGGATATTCTTTGGAAGGACTGATGCTGAAGCTGACGCTCCAAAACTTTCGCCATCTGATGTGAAGAATCAACTCATTGGAAAAGGCTCTGATGCTGAGAAAGATTGAGGGAAGGAGGAGTATGGAGCGACAGAGGATGAGATGGTTGGATGGCATCATCGACTCAATGGACATGCGTCTGAGCAAACGCCGGGAGATAGTGTGCCGCAGTCCATGGGGTCACAAAGAGTGGGTCGCAACTAAGCAACTCAACAAAATTATCCCTGATAGTGTGGTAGACTGGCAAATTATGCTGTTGAAATGAATTAAACTTGGGCTTCATCTTGACTCTGTCATTTGCTAACTATATATTCACTGGTGTCTACTTAAATTAGCCTGATTCCTCTTATGAAAACACTGATGAATTGTAATGAGAATTAACAGAAAAATTCAAGCAAAGTAATTTGGTACATTGCTTAGTAATAATAAAGTTGCAAAAAATATAATTCCATTATTTTTCTCAAAATTTTTACAGCTTGATGATAAAAATCTGAGATAAGTAAAATAAAATCACAAAGCAGAAAGCAAAGCAGCCTGGCCTTGAAGGGGAGCAAAGTATGTTACCCCAAAATATGCCTATAGGCATAAGAATTATTCTGAGCTTATAGGGGTTTAGATAATAGAATTGTTTTAGATTATTTGTTGGCTGAACGAAGAGGAGTCTGTGCCATCACAAATATCTCCTGTTATACAAATATCTCCTGTTTTACCTGGTTTAATACCTCTGCTATTAAAGAAATACAAATACAAGTAAAGAACTAACAAGATACTTGATGAGATTAATGTCTCTTTAGGTACATTTTTTGATTTATTTGGTACAAAATGATTTGGTTCATAGGGGCCCTGGCTAAAATGCATATTTATGCCTCTTGGTATTATCTTCTAATAGCCATTATTTTAATCTCTGCTTCAATAGCTTTATAAACCCTGCAATAGTCCAATTGTTCTCCTCAGTGAAGACAACCATATTTCAGCATTTTGCAGTCTTTTAGCTACTATAAATGTACTTACACCTTCCTTCTATGAAAGCACAGGAGAAGAAACAGTTGCCTTTTCCTGCATTTCAGATAATTGGTGATGCCACCAGCCTGATAACCAACTCTGCAGATTTACTACCTCAGGCCTATGTGTTATGTGAGATAATAATTAAAAGTAAAGCCAGTTAAAATGGGTTTTCTAACAGAAAACATCTTAATTCAGATATTCACACCACTCACTTTTCTACATTATTTTTCACAACACTGATCTCAAACAAAATGAGACAAGTCATTTCTTCATCTTGAAGAACAAAGTGAGAGTAAAGCTGCAACCCTAGCATCAAACAAAATTTACACCAAATGTATACATAATGCAGATATGACTATCAGCTTATCAAATTCCTATAAGATGATAACCTGTTTCACACATAATCAACATATGCATAAAATAAATTTTTACTACGGTTGAAAACAAAATAATAGTTGCTTCTGACTGTGGAGAAATTGTGTTCAATTACCATTACTCTGAAATGAGCTTCTGAATCTACTATCTACTCTTTAGATTTGACTTACATTTAAAGCTCTTAGCAAAACCCACTATCTGCCTCTCCAATGTAGTCACCTTTCTCAGAACCTATCCAACTCCTTTATACAACTGAAGTCTATGGAATTTATAGATAAATGCTGATTTACAATTATAGTTCCACAATGTTCTATGCAAGAGTTAAAAAAAAATGCTAAAAAAGAAAAGTAAAAAATTACTTTTCTAGCTTGTTTTTCATCATATATTTTTGATAAGTCTGTTTCAATCATTACAGCTTGTTTTTAGTTTTTGATATCACCTTTTACATATTTAAATTTTTATTACACAAAATATTCAAAAATGCCTCAAGTTAAAATATTAAATAAGATTTATTTGGAAAAGTCCAGCTTTCATCTTTGTCCCCTTCAACTTATCCCCTCATTCTGCTTTAAAGGCAACATTAAAAAAATCCTTCCTTTATCTCTACTTATGAATGTAAGTAGATGATATGTAGATAGATTGAATGAATGGGTTTAGTTACACGTTCCTATTATCCTCTTCTACCTTATTAAACAAAATGCTGTGTATGGTACACACACTTCTGTACATACTGAATTTTGGAGATTACTCCATAGCAAGACAGTCTCATTTTTTTTCTAAAAATGCAGAGTATTCCATTGTTGGATGTACATCACTGTATTCATATAACCCCTTTTGTTTCCCAGCAAGGTCTCTGATTTCTGCTAAGACCCATATGGGATTTCCCTGTGACAGACAGTAAGTTTGTAACAGAAACTGGAGGGTTTCAGAAGTGCATGTTATCGACTTGTGGCTTTGTCCTGATAGACTTCTGAGAACTATTTATGGTGAAGAATGCATCCCAGCCAAAGAACCAGCACATCAATGATGTTTATTGGAGAGACAGAAAAAGATTGAAGTATTATAGCCCACTATCAGTATAACAAAAAAAAAATAGTTCAAGAAGTACCCTAGTTTATATACTTTCTTTTAAAAAATCAGTGAAAAAAAGACAAGAGCATGATTACAAAAATGTTGAGGGCATCACATCCTTACAAGTTACCTGCATTTCTTACATTTGTTGTCCCAATTCTGTATCCAATAGTGTATAGAAACTTGTCTTTGAAAATGCAGATATGTAGAGGACCATCATGAAATGGGTTCATTAAGGGCTTTCTCAGGAAAATGGGTTCATTAAGGGCTAGCTTGGGAAAACATGTCTAATAACAGAATGCAGAAAACTCAAGAGAAAAAGTAAGAAAGGAAACTTTCTAGATCTACAGGTGACCAAAATTCAGGAATATAAATAAAAATGTTATTGTTGTGTGATGTAATCTTCCCTTTATCTTTTCTTTGACTTCTTTCTTTGAAGATGTATGAAGCAGATGATTTTCACTCCGTATTTATTTGAGAGAACACATTATAAAGTAAAATGAACAGATGAGCTCAGATGCACAGGAAACAGAAGTTGAAAACAAAGGGAACCAAGGAAGAAAGAACATAAGGTACTGGAATCAATATTGATAACTTCCAGGTCAAAGACTGAGGGCAGCAGGGTGGGGGTGACTGAGAAAACCATCGAGGACAGTTTTTAAGGGGTCACTGAGCCAGGAGCAAATGAGATCCTGAGAAAGTACTTCATTGTGGAAGAGTTAGCACTAAGCAGGAAACCTTTCCATGTTGTGAAGAAGCTGGGACAGAAGGTTGTTCCTTGAGTGTGACCATCTTCACTTCAGCTCAGGAGCCCTGCAAGAAACAGAGGAGAGGGTTGTTTCCAGACATAACTCTACAGGGGAATGTTAATGTTACTATTAAAGCATTACAGTTAGAAGGGGAAAATATTCTTAAGTTTCCTGAGCCAAAGCTACTTTAGAGCACAAGCCTTTTATTTAGTTAAGAGAAGAAGCTTTAGTGTAAACTGCCTGATGAGAAGTCAGATCCAAAGTCTTTCATTATTTCTGCCTCTGTCTTGTTTCCTTTACCATCTGTTCCAGGGAGACTAAACACAATTCTAAAAGATAAAGAGCGTACCTGTTGGCTGAAGTGTAGGGCGTCCTAAGAGAGACAAAAGAAGATATATACTTAAAAGATATAGAGGTTGATCCATCCCCAAAACACAATGTCCCAAGCCCCAGGGCCCCACCAGAGATTCTCCTAACACATCATCTGATGCCAGGGTTTATACGAGGGCAAACACTGAGAACCTGTGACCCATGAAATTTCTCTCATACCAATCCAATGCAATTAAGTCAGTCTTATTGTCTCTTCCTGCATTTGTCCCAGGATCTCCACCCCAAATCCCCATGCCTGTTAACCTTTCCTTATCTCTACAAGCCACAGTCTCTTATGTTTCACCCATAAGTGACCATGGACTACAGATTTCTGGATCTCCAGGATATTAAAGTCAGTTAGGGAAATAAGCTTTAGACGAGGCCATTGATATACAGAGAACTAACTTGAGCAAAACCATATGTCTTCCTCCAAAAGTCAGTGGGGAGGCTCAGCTGTCCAAAGAACAAGCTCCTTACCTTTCTGATTCCTGAAGTAGATGAAGAGCCCCACCGCAAGGAAGAGCAGACCCAGAACGAAGCCCCCGACTCCACTCATCATCTTGCTCTGAGCAGAGTCAGACCGTGCCCCTGAGAAAAGAAGCCAGTTTTAGTCATTTTTATCCCAAATTCTCTTCTCTAATTGTGATGCTGAAATTGTGAACTATGGGAATGAGGAAAGAAGGCTACCCCGGAAGAATCAGAATAATTGGACATTTCTGGAAAAGAGATTAAAAAATCACATTGAGTAGCTACAAGGTTCAGACAGTGAACTTATTTAAATATCACAGCCATGCTATTAGGTCACATGACTTCAACATCTAATGGATGAGGAGCCAAAGGACTCAATGAGGTTAAGTAGCTTGTCTGGGGTGACAGATGTAATAAAAAGCATAGCTGAGGTTGGACTCCACTCATGTCAAGCACATCCGTACATTGTAGAGGGTGCATCTCTTTTCAGATCACAGTGAAGAACTCAGAGCAACAGTGTCAGAAGCCCAATCTGAGGTAGGGGACTGGTGCCCAGGGCCATGTAGTGTCCATGACTTGTGAAATCACAGGAAGCTCAGAACAGGAACACCTCTTTTCTCCTTGTCCGGCAGAAGTGCCTCCCCAGGGGGTGTAGGTATTTGGAGAAACTATCCCAGGATATCTGTAAACTATCAAAGGATTTCTATCATAGGCTATCTCAGGGCTCCCTCAATAACCTCAGCTGAAGAACAGAAGAACAAGGAGCAAATGATCACATGGTGTAGGGAGAGGAGACACTCAGGGGACACTCAGGGCAAAGCAAGCCCCCTCCACGGTGGGTGAGGAACGTATGAGATAGAGAGCTTCTCACTCCATTCTACTGTGATAGGGCTTGTCTGGCTGGGGTGCTCCACTTGGCAGGTGTAGACCTCTCCACTCTGAGGAACTGTTTCAAGCATCACCATGGTCTGGAAGGTCCAGTCTCCATTCTGGATCAGGCCTGTGGAGATCACCCCAGCCTCCTCTTCATGGCCATTCCGGAACCACCTGACTTCAATGTTGCCTGGATAGAAACCGTTCACAGAGCAGACCAGGAGGTTGTGGTGCTGCAGGGGCTGGGTCTTTGCAGGATACACAGTCACTATAGGTTCCACTAGGAGAGAAAAGGTGGAGGGAATCAGTGAGGACAACAGAGTAAATCTCCTTGGTTAGCTGCCTTTCAGCCCCCACTCTAAAGTTCCAGACTGCAGCCTTGGGTAGGTCTCCCTCATAGCTGGCCCAGTGAGGAATTAGTGCCATGAGCTTTATCTTTAACATTTACACACTGGACCATTAGTTTGAAAGATGTTAAGAAAATGTGTGTTTTCTCATGCAGTGAAATAGTTATTCATTGTTGAATTAAAGTGTTTACACATCTTTGCAAGGCATATAGCATATTAATTAAAAGCATAATTTCTGAAGCCAGACTGCCTGGGTTCAAATCCAGGTTCTACTTCTTACTGATTGACCCTGGGAGAATTTTTACATTCCTCTGTGTCTTGACTTTCTCATCTATAAAGAAGGATAATAGTACTAACTTATCTCTTAGCATTCATTAGTGATGATTAATATATCTAAAGTATGTAACACAATAACAGGAATTTACCCTATAATATATGTTAGCTATTATTATCCTTGTTTAATTCAAAGCCATGTGGATAAATTGGGGGAAAGCAGTAAGATCGGTGTGGAGAGAAAGGATGAAATCCTGGGAAAGCTCTCTCAAGGCACTCATATCTTAGAATATCTCAGAAATGGTTCTACCCTATGAAAGATGAATGTGATTGTACTCTGTGAGTTAAATCTCAAGAAAAGGGTGAGTCCTGAAGGAGAGGAAAAGCCATTAATTTTTTTAAAATGTATATAAATTATTACATACCACTGATCTCCTTTGCAACCCATCTCCTTTGCAAAACAAGCATACTTACTATTGGAACTATTATTATTTTACATTCTTCTTTCTTTTTAAGCTCATATTTGAGTTCAAGAGAGGATGGGAGACTCATTAATATGTATGCTAAGTGCCTGATATAATCCCTAAAGCTAACGGGTTCATAAAAAAATGAAATCTGAGGAAAAGACATTTTTACAATATCATAAAATGAAAGATTTAAGATTACTCTAAAGCATCTTTTCCAACCACAACACTGTAAGATTAGAAATCAATTACAGGAAAAAAAAAAAAACTGTAAAAAACACAAACACATGGAGGCTAAACAGTATGCTACTGAATAATCAATGGATTAATGAAGAAATTAAAGAAGAAATTAAAAAATACCTAGAAACAAATGACAAGGCAAATGCAACAATCCACAGCCTGTGGGACACAGCAAGAGTGTTTCTAAGAGGGAAGTTTATAGCAGTACAATCTTAACTCATAAACAAGAAAGATCCCAAATAAACAACCCAGCCTTACAACTTTAGAGAAAGAAGAACAAACAAAATGCAAAGTTAGTGGAAGGAAAGAAATCATAAAGATCAGAACAGAAATAAATGAGATAGAGATGAAGAAAACAATAGCAAAGGTCAATGAAATTGAAAGCTGATTCTTGAGAAGATAAGTAAAATTAATAAACTTGTGGCCAGATTCAATCAAGAAAAAAAAGGGGAGGAGAGAGGAGTTAAATCAGTAAAATTAGAAAACAAGAAAGAAGTTACAACAGACACCACAAAATGCAAAGGATCATAAGAGACTACTACAAGCAACCATACACCAATAAAATGGACAACCTGGAAGAAATGGACAAATTCTTAACCTCCCTCCTGTATCCCTCCCCAACACCTTCCCTCCCTCCAGGCCCACTCAGACCCCAGGGCACTGTTCCCATCACACACACTCTTCTCTTCGTCCCACTTCACACACACACACTCCCCTCAACAGTCACTGACAAATTCACACACTGTCTCTCCAACAACAGACTCTCACAGGAACCCCAACTTCTACTTGCTCACATCCTACATGTTAATACTTACCCTGGACTCAGTCTACCTCTGTCTCTGGCCCTGTCTCTCTCTCTCTCTCCCGTCTCACAGACACGCATTGACAAAATCACAGTGTCTCCTGACAACAGGCTCTCACAGGAACCCTCCTAACTTGTACCCACTCACAGTCGTACACACTCGACCCAGAGTGAGTGAAGTATCTCTGTTTCTGTCTGTCTGTCTCTGTCTCTCTCTCTCCCACTCTCTCTCTCTCTCTCTCACTCACACACACACACACACACACACACACACACACACACTGCTCCACATTGGCCGTCCACCCCCGCGCTCACCTCGCCGCTGCACAGTGAAACTCTCCACGCCCCCGTAGTTGTGTCTGCAGTACGTGTCCACCTCGGCCCGCCTCTCCTCCAGGAAGTCCTTCTGGCTGTTCCAGTACTCGGCGGCCGGCCGCCCCAGCTCGGTCACCGCCCGGAACTCGTCCCAGTCGCTGTCGAAGCGCACGAACTCTTCTCCATTATAGAAGTGTCTGTCCAGCAACCGCACCCGCTCGGTCCCGTTGAAGAAATGACACTCGCCCTTATGATACTGCAGGAAATGTGCTGCAGAGACAGGATAGATCTGGTCACAGGAGTGGACTCCTGGGGAGAGGCTAATGAGGGATGGAGGGCAGGGGCGACACCCACCAATGCGGGACGCCAGGCTCAGTTGGGGCCGCTAGGACTAGCCCTAACCCCCTCGCTGGCTCCACCGGCACCCCAACTACCAGCACACCTTGAGTTCTTTCATCTTCCTCAACAGACGGAGGCTGCAGGAGGCTTGGGGAAATCTCTCTTATCCAAGCCTTTCTGACCTAGTCCAGCTTCCATGCTTGGCTGGAGCCCTCTAGGCCTGAATCCTCTAAGCCTGAGGTCTTAGAGGATTTGCCCCTTCACCACCTCTTCCTAGAACCCTCCACCAGAAAACCAGGGCTCTCCCGTCATCCTACAGCTCTTTTAAAGGTTCCTTAAACATGTTCACCTCATTTTGCAAATGTTCGGTTGGGGCTGACCTTGCTACAGGCCTGTGCTACTCTCTGAGAATCCAAAGAAGCAAAAACAGACATGTCCCCTCTGATCATGGAGCTTAAATTTTAGTGAAAATGATAGACAAAATTAAACCATAAAAGAATTTATACAAGAGTGAGAAATATCAGAAGTGTTAGACTTCTGTAACGATTATAGGATGACCTGAATTACATTAGGTGCCAAAAAGTGGTCTCTAAGAGTGACATTTAATGTAACATGAAAGGCTAAGTTGGCATGCACTGAGGGAGGAAACTGGGTGTGTGCATATGTTTAGGGTAAAAGGGAGATGCGTTTCAGGTGTCTGTATTTTGTACATTAATACCATGTACAAAAGCTTGGAAGAAGTGACGGACTTCTTTAAAGAACTAGAAAAAATATTTCATTGAAGTGCACAGAGTGAGAGGGAGGAGGTAAAAGACTATACTGGAGAAATCAAGTATTTGAGCCAGTAACTTAAAAGTCCTGTAGGTGATGTTAGGATTTTGACTTTATACTATATGTAAGGAGAACTACTGAGGAGCGTTAAGGAAATTAAAACCATAAACCTAATACAGTGCTACAACCTCTTTTCTGCATTTTCAAATTAAGAAAGCTCAGAAAAACAGATTTTTTAAAAACTGGTAACAAATCTCAATTGGCAAATCTGACTTGATGAGTTAAGGGGTCAAATATGACTCTGAGGGTTGGGGTGGGGTCTGTTCGGCACATGGTAGGCTGTTTACCAGCATCCCTTATCCCTACACAGTGGATGTCAGAAGAAACCCTCAGTGTAACAACCAAAAATGGCTCCAGATATTTCCAGATGTTTAGGAGTCAAGGAGTAGGGGTAAGGAGTGGTGGTTCGTCACCAGATGAGCTCCATCAGTATAAACCATCTGAAAAAATCTATGGTGCAAAAACCATTGTTAATTTTGGAGCAGCTGAGAATTACACTGAAAGTTTTGCCAATAGTCTGTCTTGGTCCTACATCAAATCTATACTTTTTAAGAATCCAGCCCCAGTGGAGAGCTACTTTTCTAGTAAAACACATTTATTCAGTACGAAGCCTTCTTTGTTTCCCTCACCAACAAATTACAAAGTCATGTAATTTATCCTTCACATCATCTTCCTTCTTATTTCTCTGCCACTGGCCCACTACTTGTCTATAGTATAGGAGTAAACTACAGTCACAGACATTTTATTCCCATTCAAAGCCCCAAATAATTCCTTTTCTAACTTTGTCTCCTACTCCCAATAATACCAGTAGACATTAAATTATCAGCCTTGGTCATACAAAGAATTCTTATTTCTGTAGTCAAGTCCCACTGAAAAGGAAGAAAGTAAGGGAGAAAGTGACCTCATTTAGACAATTAACAAGAAATGAGCAATTCCCCAGACTCTGAGAAGAGACTTTCACTTATAAATGATAAGTGCACTGTGAATCAGATCAAGTCTATCTTAATATTCAGAAATTCTCTAATATCTTCTTGTCAGTGACAAAGTTAAAAAATAAAACTGTGTGATTTTTTTATGGTAGCTTATATGGTTAGGACTGTTACTGCAACTCATGTGCCCAATTTAAGGTTGCCAATTTGGTAAATAAAAATATAGGTTTCCCAGTTAAATTTGTATTTCAGAAATTATTGTTGTTTAGCTGAAATTTAAATTTAACTGGATCCTGTGTTATATTTGGCAACCTTAGCCCAACTTGCTAACAAAATTTCAGAAGGAGTACTTCTTTTTCTTCTTCTTCACATGCCCATGACAGCCTGCACATACGCTATGAACCCATATGAAACTTGTAAAATAAATGCAAAATTAATGAATATTCCTCCTATTTATTGCTTCTAGCAGTCTTTCTAGTGTTGTTCATATCATAAGTACTCAATAAATACATTGCCATTTTAATTTTTATAAACCCTATGAATGTAAGCTCACAAGATCTATTTGTTTACTTTCTAAAGCAAGTGATATCTTCATCATCATTTGGCAACTGTCTTCAATTAATGTTATCACTAATTACCATTTTGAGCACAAAAGAGCAGAAACATTGCTTTCTATAAAATAATAATGTATATATGAATCCAACACAGAGTATGCTGACATAAAAGAAAAGGAATTTCCATAAACTCGATTTCACACTATATAATCTGGGCTCTAGCAGCAACTATGTGACTGGGTAAATTATTGAAACTTTTTGAATATTAGATTCCATAGATATATTTTAATTGCTACAGATTTGATAGGACAGTTATAAACTTATGGACCTGGTACATAACAACTATGAAGTGTTTTGATGTTCCATGCTGATAGAGATTGGGTTGTTTTGTTTATTACTCCATCCTCATCAGCGAGGGGAAAAACTGTTGTACTCTAGGTCACTAATAAATATAAGGTTGTATAAATCAATAGCTTTTTCCATAACCAGTCACCCCTGCATACATACAAGGGCATTCTAGTGTTTTTTGCTGGTGACTGAACCTCTCTGGTTCTCAAGTCCTCTCAGCGTTTCTTCAGGTTCTTTTATTCTTATACTTTAGGTCCAGCTTACTCTCCGATTCTAGGGCACAGTCTCCCCCTGATTTAAGCTACTCAAATGTGGCATCTGTAATCCATTCCTCACTTCTTCAGCTCTCATTCTTTCTTCAAAGGGTCCAATCTAGTTCCTATCTTGTACGTTCTGTTGACTGTAAACAAGTCCGCCAAACCCAGTGTTGATTTCTTTGTCATGTTCTCACTTGACCCTCCTTAGTCAAACTCATCACAACTGCCACTCCTTCCCTTCTTGAAAAATCTATTTTCTTCACTTGCATGCATCACATTCTCTTGGTTTTCCCCAACATCAACAGTACCCCTTCCCAGGCTCTTTTACAGACTCACAAGCCCTTGGCCCTCTGGACATGGCCCTTGCTCTCTTTTTCTGATCTACACACACTCTCTCCTTCCCCCACTTTCTTATATTTTAACATAGTGCATATGTCAGTGACCCTGACACTCATACCTTTGGCTCTGGCCTCCTCTTGAATTTCAATTTGATGTTTTCGATTGACTTCTCGAAGGCTCCACATACGTGTTAATACATTATTTCAAACTTAAAATAAACAAAACTTATTCTTCTATCTACCCACTTCAAATTATTTCCTTCCAAAACTTTTCCTATTTCAATAAACAGCACCACCAAGTGCTTTCCTAGGTGCTGTGCTGTTCTCAAGTCATGTCTGACTCTTTGCAACCCCATGGACTGTAGCCTGCCAGGCTCCTCTGTTCATGGAATTCCCCAGGCAAGAATACTGGAGTCGTTATCATTTCCTCCTCCAGGGGACCTTCCTGACGTAAGGATCAAACCCACGTTTCTTACATCCTTACATCGCCTGCATTTGCAGGCAGATTCTTTAACACTAGCGCCACCTGGGAAGCAATCCCTCAGTAGCATTCACATATCTTATTAAAGAAAATTTAAATGTTTTACCACAGCCATCAGGTCCTAATATGATTTGTCCCCTGACTTCATCTTCAACCTCATCTTATTCCACATGCCAACTTGCTTTCTATGCTTCAGCCACTTTCTTGCCTTCTTTTTTGTCCCTTTAGAAAATCAAATATCTTCCTCACTTCATTCTTTCCCTGTTCCCTTACATCCTTCACATGACTGGCTTTCCATCATCAAAATTTCCATATTTCAACTAAATGTCATTTTTACTAGCCACCTGAACTGAAATCAGGTGGCAATTCTCTTTGTTCCATGACCCTGACATACTTTTTTTCAGAGCACTTATTTGTCTCTGAAATGTTTTTTCTTTGTTAAAGTTTATTGGGTTGTTGTCTTTCTCTCCTGTCTCCATGATAGCAGGGGTCATTTCTTCCTTATTCAAATAGAATTTTCTGGGCCTAGAACAGAGCCCAATATATAACAGCTGTTCAGAAAAAAAAAAAAAAAAAAATTTTTGGTCTAAACAAATAAACCCTGAGTTTTGGAAGCTGATTTTTGTGGGAATCTTGGAAAGCATCCAGAAGGGGCTCCAGCTCCGACACTTTTATTCTGATGACACATTAACTTCCTTCTACCTTCTATGACAAATTCAGACAAATTTCCTCTTTCTCCTCCCACTAATTGTAAGAAACTTTCAAAGTTAAGTAAAAGGTGATTTTTAAGAAAGAGAGAAATTTTCACTAAATTTCATCTCATCTAATGGACTATATAGTGCTGATGGTCTGTGTAAACTTGGGGATTTTCAATAATGGTGATGACATAACTGGAAAAGGAGTAGGGAATAACTGGAAAGATTTATGAACATGAATAATTAAGGAACAGAGACTACATGATAAATGAAGCTATGAAATTTGAGGCCAAGACCTCAATAGGCCAATGAACCCCCTTGACTCGCTTTTTGACTTTCAACACTATGGGATGGAAACAACCTTCATACTCTGTACCCTGCTTAGGGTTTATGGTTTGAACAACATGAAATTGCTGATAATTGATTGCTACTGACTTACAAAAACAGAATTTTATACAATTTGTCCTCCACTAGTTAAATCCCTTCTCATGGGTTCAGGGCAGAGAATGGGGAGACGTAGGAGAAATTGATTGTGCAGAAAGATTCAAAATAGATTCGTGATGAATACTAACCTATGTCAGGTTTTCAGAATATATGTGAATTCTTTAAGTGTCATAGAACATTCCATAAGGTGCTCCTTATCTATACAGTCATTCCAAGTACTAAGAATCTCTGCTTAAGCTTTAGGGTGCTTTCCACAGAATAGAGAGAAAACCAACCCCAACTTTTGTCAGAGGATTTCACAGGTACATAATCCTTATAAACACTGGAGCTCAGGAGAAAGGGAATGGCTTAATGGGAAGAGACCTTTTGATATATTCTTACATGCTAAGGAGAGACAGCATAGGTCCTATTGAGGACACAACACAGGATCTTCTAGGAGAGATCTTTCTAATTCCTTTTGAATCCACAGAAAATTTTTGGTGAAACTTTCCCTTTTTTTGGCATGCATGCTAAATTGCTTCAGTCGTGTCTGTCCCTTTGCAACCCCATGGACTGTAGCCCATCAAGCTCTTCCATCCATGGGATTCTCCAGGCAAGAATACTGGAGTGGGTTGCCATTCCTTCTCCAGGGGATCTTCCCGATCCAGGGATCAAACCCCATCTCTTATGTTTCTTGCTTTGGCAGGCAGGTTCTTTACCCCTAGCACCATAGGGAAGCCCTTTTTTGGCATAACTGGTGGCTAAAACCATAAAGAGTCTGCCTGTAATGTGGGAGACCCAGGTTCAATCCCTGGGTCATGGGATCCCCTGGAGATGAAAATGGCTACCCACTCCAGTATTCTTACCTGGAGAATCCCACGGACGGAAAAGCCTGGTGGGCTATAGTCCATGTGATCACAAAGAGTCAGACATGACTGAGTTAGTAACACACACACACACACTATAAATAAAGGAAACTACTGTATGAGGAATTATTTTGACATTATTATTTATAAATCTTAAGACCCTAAGAGAATTGAATGCAAGGCTGGATAGGTTTTACTGGAGGAGAGTTGAAAAGAAATGGTTCATATGTATGGCGACAACTTATACAACTCTCATTAAGTGCGGAAGCACCCAGGCTCCTTTACTATGGAAAGAACTAAGGATCCATATGATAAAGATAGGTGGTCAGTAAGAATATATCACAATTTTTAAGGGACCTGGCCTGGATATAGTGACAAACTCCGTTCCTCCCCACCCCCCAACCCCCTGATAGGTCACCATCCAAGGTATATACTTACGTTGGATCTCCCTGGCCCAGGCCAGGGGAGGGCACAGCACCATCAGCATCACTATCAGAGCTGCCATCCAGGAGCCTCCAGAGAAATACAGGCACACCATGCCGGAGAACAGCAGAGGATAGAGAGTGAGAGGAGCAGGCAAGTCCCTCTCAAATGGGTACTGTGACCCTCCTCCACCCACATCCCAAATAATACCGACCAAGGAACTCATTTGCTCCTGGATTGGGTGAGCCCGGTCTAGGCAACCAATCAACATCAGAGGCAAATAGCATCATCAGTTGCTGGTCAGAGATTCAATATGAAGGTCCTCTTCTGAAACGTAGAATTTTCTCTACTAAAAGGATTGTTTTAATTTAGTACTTTAAAGATTTGACCCTGTTGCATCTGAAATATTTTAACTGGGCCCCTATTGTGATCTAGCTTTGTGCTGGTCAGTGATGGTCACACACTTGTTTCTTTAGGAGCATTCATTCCTCTCACTTGGGAAACAGCTGTTTTGACAAATGTATGTGAGTGTGTTAGGAGATAAGGGAGTGGAGAGAAAATGATTGCAAGCAAAGATCTTAAATCTTGTCCTACTTGCACCATAACTTAGTGGTGCAGATTTTGGAAAATTACTTAAACTCTCATAATTGAAAAGAAGTCACTTCAGTCTTCCAGGAATTTCAGTACTGCATGTGCTATGATTCTGTGAACACCTCAAGAAACAGTATCTCTGGTAACAGATGATGTTACAGAATTATCATTGTTGATTGGAGACTATATAGTCTGTACTTCCTAACAGGTAGGGGTGTCTCTGATAAACAAAAGGAAATTTAAAGTTAGTCAATAATTAACCTGAATGAAAAGAACTTTCACGTTTGTTCCTGATGCTGTCACTGAGTTTAGTGGCATTGCCAGAATATTCATCTAACTGTGCTGTGTCAAACTATCCACCTCTTTACTAAAAGTACAAATACTGGTCTAATTATTTTTCAAAATTCCACTTAGATTTTCCACTAGCAAATTCCCAAGTGATTTCAGGTGTATGTCTGCAATGTTGTCTGTTTTACTTACAATACACAATAAAATATTTCAGCAGTTATTTCGCTAGTACTCCATCCTTATAAACAAGTTTGTACCCTCACAAAGTAAGCTTATTAGTAATGATTCTCCCTCAGTGGGAAAGGACATTTCTTCCTACGTGGTGTACCTGTCAAAAAAAATCAATTTTTCAATACTGTAGAGCAATTTTGAGAACACTGAAGCAAATGACCCTCAATAATTATTGCTAGCATCCAATTTTAAGTCATATGTTCATTCCATATGTTGCACAAGCAAGGTAAAGGAGGAAAACTTGGTGCTATTTAATACCCATCCAGAGATGCTAAAGGTGATCCAGGTGCAGAAACGCTTGTCAGTCTCTGTAGTTCAGGATTTGGAACCTGACCTTGAAAAATACTTTCAGAAGAGAGAGGAGTTCAGTAAACTGTTAAATTAGAATGAAGTGGCCAGTTAATTTAAAAAATCATCTAAACCATGCCTACATCAATAACAAGAGAAAAATGCTTTTTAATAATCATAGCAGGACATAACATAATGACTATTCAAAATATTAAGCTTCTCTAGGAATGACAAATACTTGTTTTTTACTGAATAAAAATTCTAAGCTATGGGAAACGCAAAAGCATGACAAGAATCACTCCTACCGGATTGTTTCTGCCATCCAAGCAAAATACATAGCAGTTGGTTTATTTTCCTTTCAGAACAGGAATGAAACACCAGGAGTGTTTAGCTGTCTATAATTCCTTCAATGCTACTGCTTTTCTTAATTACAATATCTCTAGTCTTGACAGTGTTCTTTTCATCTATTATATGATCTTATAGCTATGTGACTTCACACCATCCAAAACAATTTCTTGTTATGTTCCTATATGAACAATTCACTGGAGTGTATACCTAGATAGGATTCTAAGGGTATCTCTGTTTGCCCCTTTCTTTTAGTTAAGATAGTGATTCAAACTGTTAAGTGAATTGTAAAATTCTAGATAGTTTAGAGAAGACTCTTGAGAGTCCCTTGGACTGCAAGAATATCCAACCAGTCAATCCTGAAGGAAATCAGTCCTGAATATTCACTGGAAGGACTGATGCTGAAGTTGAAGTTCCAATATTTGGCCAGCTGATACAAAGAACTGACTCATTGGAAAAGACTCTGATGCTAGGAAAGATTGAAGGCAGAAGGAGAAGGAGATGACAGAGGATGAGATGGTTGGATGGCATCACCAACTCAATGGACATGAGTCTGAGCAAGCCCCAGAAGTTGGTGTTGGACAGGGAGGCCTGGCGTGCTACAGTCCATGGGGTCGCAAAGAATCAGACATAACTGAGCAACTGAACTGAACTGAAATGAGATAGTTTCAGGAATGTTTAAGGAGGCCTTGAAATGTTGGAAGTAACTTGTGGCATGTAAGAATCTTTAGCACACCTCTGGCAAATCAGTGTCATAATATCACCTGTTGAGCCTAAATACAAACTGTCTTGGGAATGCGTACAGGGATTCAAGCCCCCTTGGCCACCAGAGTCAAGAGATCAAAAGGTATCCCTGAATGGCAGCCACAAAAAATAAACAAGGAAGCAGATGAAAAACCAGATATTTGTAAGAGTGTCCCTCTGAGAGACACTGGTGCTCTGGGGTGGCACAGGAAGAGCACAAAGACAGCCCCTGCCTTCTGGGGTCCCTGGAAAGATTTACAGTTAGCCCTTTGGTTCAGTTCAGTTCAGTCGCTCAGTCGTGTCCAACTCTGCAACCCCATGGACTGCAGCATGCCAGGCCTCCCTGTCTATTGCCAACTCCCACAGTTTATCCAAACTCATGTCCATTGAGTCGGTGATGCCATCCAACCATCTCATCTTCTGTCATCCTCTTCTCCTCCTGTCTTCAATCTTTCCCAACATCAGGGTCTTTTCTAATGAGTCAGTTCTTCGCATCAGGGGGCCAAAGGATTGGAGTTTCAGCTTCAGCATCCGTCCTTCTAAAGAATATTCAGGACTGATCTCCTTTAGGATTGACTGGTTGGATCTCTTCGCAGTCCAAGGGACTCTCAAGCGTCTTCTCCAACACCATAGTTCAAAAGCATCAATTCTTAGGCACTTAGCTTTCTTTGTAGACTAACTGTCACATCTGTCACCACATGACTACTGGAAAAACCATAGCTTTGACTAGACAGATCTTTGTTGGCAAAGTATGTTTCTGCTTTTTAATATGCTGTCTAGGTTTGTTATAACTTTTCTTCCAAGGAGCAAGTGTCATTTAATTTCATGGCTGCAATCACCATCTGCAGTGATTTTGGAGCCCCCCAAAATAAAGTCTGTCACTGTTTCCATTGTTTCCCCATCTGCCATGAAGTGATGGGACCAGATGCCATGATCTTAGTTTTCTGAATGTTGAGCTTTAAGCCAGTTTTTTCACTCTCCTCTTTCACTTTCATCAAGAGGCTCTTTAGTTCTTCTTCACTTTCTGCCATAAGGGTGGTGTCATCTTCATATCTGAGGTTATTGATATTTCTCCTGGCAATCTTGATTCCAGCTTGTGCTTCTTCCAGCCCAGCGTTTCTCATGATGTACTCCGTATATAAGTTAAATAAGCAGGGTGACAATATACAGCCTTGACATACTCCTTTTCCTACTTGGAACCAGTCTGTTGTTCCATGTCAAGTTCTAACTGTTGCTTCCTGACCTGCATATAGGTTTCTCAAGAGGCAGGTCAGGTGGTCTGGTATGCCCATCTTTTTAAGAATTTTCCAGAGTTTGTTGTGGTCCACACAGTCAAAGGCTTTGACATAGTCAATAAAGCAGAAGTAGATGTTTATCCCAGTTAGCCCTTAGGTGTGTGTTTAACGAAAACCGCACCCTTCAGGCTGCAAGTATGATAATAAATTAGAGGTTTCTTTCACAAGAAGACTGAGCTCCTGGGTCTGTTGTCTCTTGCTGTGCCCTAAGGGTGGGAGCTATTTAAGAAATCTTTCTCTGCTGGTTATTGTCCTGCAGGACCTGTGAGCATAAACCCTGACAGCCACCAGAACCAATTAATCTGGAGGTGTCCCCTGGTCACAGTTCACAAACTAGGGCACCGGACATAAAAGCAGGAGCACCAGACATGTGTAAGAGCCCCCCTCTGGGAGACACTGGATCTGTGGAATGTGACAGATGGAGAGCATGAAGCTGGCACCTGCTGAAGAAGAAAATAAAAAGATGGTGGTGCCCACTAGGTTCAGTAAGGCAGACCAAGAGCACAGAGACAATGCTTGTCAGTTGAAATGTGAAGTAGCATTCACCAAGGGAAAAAAATTTGGAGTAAAATCTATAATAAAATAAAATTGTGCCTGCCACCTTTAGCAAGGCAGAGAGGTCAAAATGGAGCCTGCTCTTGCCTTTGTCCCTAGAGAGAATTCCAACAGGTCCCTGTCCCTCTGGTCAACGCTCTAAGATTGAGTATCTTTTGCACATGGGCACTTTTCAATGTCTGCTAAGGTGTTGGTGCCTGGAACAAATGAATCTGCCCTTTAAGAGTCTCTTTTCACTTCTCCACTGGTATGGGAGAATAGAGACAAGAGATCAATCTCAAGACACTCTGAAACAGATAATTCTATAAAATATCAGGATTATGTTTTGATGAGACTTTTTTGGAAACATTGAGGAGTCGGGGAAAGTAGAAAGGACATCCAAAAGACCAAACACCTTAAATCCAGAAAATGTTTTGTGATTAATAAGAAATTATGAAATGAGGAGCACTGGGTGTAATCTGGGAAATGATCCTGGGACTGGTTAACCCTTGGTCACTAGTCAGTTTATTCTCTCATTTTCTAGGAAGAAATAATTATCTGTTTCTACACAAGAGAAATTGTTGGTGTCACACAGATTGGCAGTAGTAAGCAGTAATTTGGTGAAAAGACAATTTTGGGGTTGTCCCTCTTTCACATATTTCCAAATCTCATATCCTCACAGTCAGAAAAATATTCTTGATGCCTATCTCTCATATCTTTTCCCTACAATGATACTAACCATTCACCACCATTTAACAAATTTTAGCTGAGAACCTACCACATGTGCAGGTACATCACACATGCAATCTAGTTAGGTAGGCAGGTTTAGTCAGTAAGCCATGTCCAACTGTTGCAACCACATGAACTGTAGCCCTCCAGGCTCCTCTGTCCATGGGATTTCTCAAGCAACAATACTGAAGTGGGTCGCCATTTCCTTTTCCAGGGGATCTTCCTGATCCAGAGGTTGAACCCGGGTTTCCTTCATTGCAGGCAGATTCTTAACCAACTGAGCCACCAGAGAAGCCCTAGTTTTGGGAGTATTCAATTCACAATGTTTATTGAGTGCTTCCAATATGCGTAGAATTCTTCTAATGCTAAGGCTTAAAATATACACATGACTTAGATTCTACTTTTAAAAAGACTAAAGCCCATAGTAAAGATAGAGATATAAAATTTTTTTTTTTAATGTGATGAAACCTACCATAGACACATCTGTTAAAAAACAAGCAAAACACAACTTGGTGACACTAATTTTCAAGATAAAACAAAATAATTAAAAATAAGTGAAAACATACTTTACAACAAAAAGGAAGTATTCGAAGAGATGTGAGTTCTGGAGGAAGTGAGACTTAGAACATAGAGGAAGGGGTTATGTTTCAGATTGTCTAGAGACATCTGGGGATTATGAACCACAGTGAAATCATGTGTGTAGGGGGAGGGATGGTCAGGAGGTGGTAAATAGTGAGGAGTCCTTTTGACAGAATTAAAATTTCTTCCTTAGTAACACTGGGTGATCAGAGCCAATATGCAAAGTTTAAACTATGCTAGGTAAGGCATTGAAAAAGTATAAAGAAGTTACATTGTTTAGAAAGGAAGGAATGAGATTATAAAAAATACTTACTAGGAAAACATTTAGCAGTCCAAGGTTAGTTATGATGAGTTGGGCAAAGAGATTAGTGTGATAACAGTAGGAATAAACAGTAGGAATATTATACACTTTTGGACTTCCAGGCATGTATTACAACTAATATTTGATTAAAAAAAAAAAGGGAGGAACCTGAGGTCTTTCATAAGTGTCTCTTATTTCCTTTTGGATGCAGCACCCAGAAGATCATTCCTCGTATTAGTCTGGGTGTTGGTTCTTTTCTTCTGAGTAAGACTTTGGAGAAATATAAAGAGAAAGAGAAAGATTTTCTGGAAAAACCACATCCTTTCTCAGATAACTGTTTTTATATATATAACCAATGGAGATGAAGAATGAGGCAGCATCACTTATCTCCAGCAGATACTAAGATACACACAACCACAAAGTCTTATTTAAAGTCTTGGATAGAAATTAGGAAAGGATAGGATGACTAACTTAGATATTGATAATAGCCAAAAATACCCTGGACATGGTTAGGTGGTTGTCAAGGAAAGAGGGTTTGCAGAGTAAAGTAAAGTGTAGAATGAGGACTGGAGGAGATAGGCATCTAGAATAATAGAGATATGATGCCTGACTTTTCAAACTATGTGAGAAGTCCCTTCCTATGATTTAAAAGCACGAATAAAAAGCTGTGATGTTGGTATCTCCCCACCGTTCCTAGCCTAGAAGAGATGGAGACTGTGAATGAGGTCTACTGTCCCAACTCTGGTTTCACAGACAAATGAAGGGAAAATCAAGTAACAAATTGTCAATTATTTTCTACAAAGCACTGAGTTATGTACTTCCAGAAGCTTTAGTTCATTTAGTTCTCATCATAACCTTGAAATAGCTGTGTCATACCACATTATATTTTCAGTTAAGTGCAATCTATCACAGCTCTTGTTACAGTGCATTATAACAAGAGCAGGTAGGCTCTGAACTCCTAGGTACAAGTCTGTAGGTCCCATTCATGCTGGCAATGCCAGCACCTTGAACGTGTGTGTGTGCTAAGTGTGTGCTAAGTTGCCTCAGTCATGTGCGACTCTTTGTGCCCCTACGGACTGTAGCCCACCAGGCTCCTCTGTCCAGGGGATTCTCCGGGCAGGAGTTCGGGAATAGGTTACCATGACCTCTTCCAGGGGATCTTCCTGGCGCAGGTATCAAGCCTGAGTCTCCTACATCTCCTGCATTGGCAGACCGTTTCTTTACCACTAGCGCCACACAGGAAGCCTTGAAGAATACTTTGCTCAATTTTCAACACTAATACATTTTTACTAATTTATAGCTTCCAGAGAGAGAATCTTCTTTTATTTTTGAAATCATGATAGAAATCCTTTACTCCTACTATCACTTCCAAAAAAAAGTATAAAATGTTATTTGCAGATGCGTTATAAAGATTAAATGAGATAATTGAAAAATGCTTAATTGGGACCTGGAACTACTGATTTCTGTTTCCATCATTGTCCCTGCACTTTCTCATGATAACCAGCAGGTGGAGAGATAGCCCTTAACACCTCTCTCCCTTCCACAGAGATTAAATTTTTACCAGCAATGGGATACTAGTATCATAGCAATTTCCTTTCCAGTTAATCCCGTCCAGGGGCTTTCCAGAGATGCTTGAAAAGGAACAGATATCCTGATTACAGCACTCTGCATGCGTGTGTGTGTGTGTGTGTGTGTGTATGTGTGTACACGCATGTGCTAAGTCACTTCAGTTGTGCCTGACTCTTTGTGACACCATGGACTGTAGCCCGCCAGGCTCCTCTGTCCATGGAATTTTCCTGGCAAGAATACTGGAGTGGGTTGCCATGCCCTCCTCCAGGGGATCTTCCTGACCTAGGGATTGAACCCGTGTCTCTTATGTCTCCCAAATTGGCAGGCGGGTAGCGCCACCTGGAAAGCCCTTATAGCACTCTACACCTATCTAAATTATGCTTAAAACCAAAAGGGAAGAGTTCTTGGCAATCCACACAGTCATATCCTGTTTCTTTTCACAAACTCCTTTCAGCACATAACTCATAACCTGTCCCTTTCTCACAGAATCTTGAAACCAGACTAATACTAGGACTATTGCAATAGCATTATTCTGTCTGTCTACTCTTATCCCACACTGTTCTTCAATGTAGACATTCACTCCAGTCAATCAGGGCTTCTCCTTAAATTAAATCACCCCTCATTCCTCCAGTACTTCCAACCCCGAGCCAGTATCATGGTTATTTATTTTTCCTTGCTGTTCTTCTGAATCATATCTTTTCAAAGGCAGCATCTATAGGCTCAGCACTCAAACCCAGGATCTGCCTCATCTATTCATTCAGGTCCAGGTTAATTCCTTTTTAGGAAGGTATTAGAGCTTTTCACATTGAGGCATTATAAGAAAGAAAAGCATTTCCAGAAATCCCCATCCCTTCAAACTTTGTCTTTAACCAATAGGAAAAGAAAATGAAGCAGCATCAGTCGTCTCTAAGCAGATGAATCTTTTAAGAAGGCAGCAGCAGCAGCATACAAGGCAATGGCACCCCACTCCAGTACTCTTGCCTGGAAAATCCCATGGACAGAGGAGCCTGGTAGGCTGCAGTCCATGGGGTCGCTACGAGTCAGACATGACTGAGCGACTTCAATTTCACTTTTCACTTTCATGCACTGGAGGGGGAAATGGCAACCCACTCCAGTGTTCTTGCCTGGAGAATCCCAGGGACAGCGGAGCCTCGTGGACTGCTGTCTATGGGGTCGCACAGAGTTGGACACGACTGAAGCGACTTAGCAGCAGCAGCAGCAATCTGATCCCAGGTCTTAAGGAAAAGCTGGAGAAGGGATGGAATGACTCATATATGGTGAGAAGAGTGGCTGACAACCTAGTGTCATGGGGAAAAAATGATATTCCATGTTTAAGTACCAAGACCACATTTTGTAGTTTGAAGCAGCATATATGGTGAGTATTTAAGTACTGGGCTTCCCAGGTGGCTCAGTGGTAAAGAATCTGCCTCCCAACAAGGGAGATGCAAGAAGAGATGTGGGTTCGATCCCTGGGTCAGGAAGATCCCCTGGAAAAGGGCATGGCAAGAACACTTTAGTATTCTTGCCTGGAAAATCCCATGGACAGAGGAGGCTGGCAGGCTATACTCCATGAGGTTGCAGACTGAGCATGCACACACACATCTAAGTATTTAGTGTTGGGTGGAAAAGAAGAGGGAGCTTGATTTTTTTGTGCATCTGTGGGAAGTCCCTGCTCAGGTTTTAAAGAGGAGGAAACAGTCATGACACTGAACTTTCCCTGCTTCTGATGCATACGTACCTGTGGTGGACGAGACGGAAATTGTGAAAAAGTCCACAAGCCCACCTGCTGATTGTCACAGGACAATTTGAGGGAAAGTCGCATTACTACATGCTGATGATTTTGCTCTAGAGAAGCAGTGCTTCCAGATGTATTATCTCTCTCTATTAATCATCATGACAGTCTTGCATTTTTCTTAACTGCTGAATCTGTAGCACCCAGAATAGTTCTTAGCATGCAATAACTAGATAGGCAAATAATCAATAAATGAATAAGTGACTAAGAATGAGTGAATTTAAGAAATATAAGGTCATAATTATTAGGATCCAAACTTAATTCTATGTAAGTTCAAAAATCCAGAAAATATTAGTTTTTCTGAGCTCAGAAGAGTATCTGGAATAAAAATTGAATGGATCTTCATTCTAAGAATTTCACACACCTCAATTTAATATTTCTTCTTCTAAAAGTCCTCCATACAGAGCAACATTTCACTTGATCAGAGAACCCTGGAGCTAAGTTAGTGAATATGTACCATAGGGTGGAAAAAGCAGTTTTGATTATCATAAGGTTGGAATTCTGGGGCCTAATCTATAGCCTTGTCCGATGACTTACTCTTTTGAGCTTCTAATTCTTCATCACTAACATCGAGAGACTGAATTACATCATTTCCCATGTTAACACCCAACTGATTGCTGGAACATGAGAAATGTTAATAAACACTGAACCTTTATTCCACTGTCACTGATCATTTCACTAGCTGAAAATAATTACAGAAAGGTACTCTCAGAGAGGTAGTGGCTGCAGTGAAAGACAACTGGGAGTTGTCTTTCATGGATCTAATGAAGATGTAGCCTAGACTAAAGGTTGACTAGTTTGCAAGTAAAAACCAGGGAATAAGACACTGGAGAGGTGCCCTCTTGGAGTCAGAACAAATATCAAACACCTCAGAAACTATCCCACAGAAGAAGTCACAACTTGATTGGATTTGTTTATAGAGGAATTTATGCCCCAGGGAACTGTTGAAATCAATGGCTGTTCAGTTCAGTCGCTCAGTCGTGTCCGACTCTTTGCAATCCCATGAGTTGCAGCATGCCAGGCCTCCCTGTCCATCCCCAACTCCCAGAGTTTACCCAAACTCATGTCCACTGAGTCGGTGACGCCATCCAGCCATCTTATCCTCTGTCGTCCCCTTCTCCTCCTGTCCCCAATCCCCCCCAGCATCAGAGTCTTTTCCAATGAGTCAACTCTTCACATGAGGTGGCCAAAGTATTGGAGTTTCAGCTTGAAGCATCCCAATATATTTGATTAAAATACAATTATTAATGTATCAGAAAGGAGAAACAGACAGCAATGTAACAAGAGTAGGAGACTTCAATAACCCACTTTCAACAACAAATAGATTATCATATTAAAAAATTAATAAGAAAAAAACGGACTTGAATGACAACTTAGATCAAATGGTTCTAATGGACATAAATAGAATATCCAAAAGCACACACAGAACATTCTCCAGGATAGACCATATGTTTAGGTCACAAAGCAAGTCTTAAATTTTTACTCTGACCAAAATGGTATGAAACGAGTATAAATAAGAGAGTGAGATTGGTTCAGGGACAGGCAAATAGACACAAACAAGGTCCAGAACCAACGCATTCATACTGGAGTCAGCACTGGAATTCACTTAGGAAATAGTGCAGTTTTTCATAAATCATCCTGTGAGATTTGGTCACAGAGGGAACACTCAGCACTGGACCCAGACCACATAACAAAAGTCAGTGCTATGCAGAATAAATACTTAAATGTGAAGAAAATTTTTTAACTTCCAGTAAAAAAAAAATAGTTTGCTTTTATGAGCTTAGGTAAAGAAGCATTTCTTAACAGGAACACAACGGCAAAAACGCTGTAAAATATTGATAAATTGACTTTATTACATGCTTCTTAAAATCATATCAATTTTAAGGCATTTTTGAAATATGTAACAAATTGGGAGAAATCATTTTAATACATAGAACTTATATAGAAAATTGAGATTGAATTTGAATTGAATTTGAATTTGAATTGAATAAACTCCAAATCCTATAAACTTATTTCTATCTAGACATGTGTCTATTTTTATATTTATAAAAATAATAAGAAACAATATCACTGGAAGGGCTAGATTTAGATTATAAAAAGGAAATACAGCAGTCTAATACACATGTGAGGATTCACAACCTTACTAGTAATCAATAAAATGCATTCTGAAACCAGGAAGAGGCACCATTTAATACTCAAGAGATGGACAAAATGAAAAAGTCTGAAAATACCAACTACTGGCAAGAAATCCATTATGGGATTAGTTATACACTGGTAGTGGAGGTGTAAATTCATACAGCTAGCAGCTAAATTCAGTAAAGGTATAAATACACATACAACGCACAGAAATTCTACCCTTACACATGCTGTAAACAACTTTACACACCTGGACCAGGAGCCATGCCAGGATGCTCAGAGAAGCAAAGACGATAACAGCAAATGAAAAAAAAAATGGAAATAATCAGAATTCTGTTACGGAAAAGGTTCTCAGAAACATTCTCAGAATCTTTTTACCATTTATAGGGATCCTCAGAGCCTTGATATGAAGTCATTCAGATCAAAACACTCAGAGTAGAGGAACACATCAGTGCCTGTCACTGAACTACTTGACACAGTGCAGCTGATCTCCCATGACCAACCCCACAAAGCCAGTCATGTCCTCCATTTTCCTCAAGGGACATAGTGAGGACTCCCATATTAAGGAGATCTCAGTAGTGAAGATAACTAGCAGAGAAACTTATCATTGCCAGGTTGTATTGGTAACCTCCAGACTCACCAGCTCATAGGAAGATTGGTAAGTAAAATGAAGAGAGAGATGCTGCCTTTCAGTGTCCAAGTGTCAGAAAGGATTACTAGTCTTAAAATTTAGATATAGGAAATTACTGGAAGAAAGAGGCTACAAAATTTACAAGCTTAGTTGAGAATGCCTCAGCAGAAGTAGGAAAGAACAAACTACAAGAGAGAAAACCCAAGAAAGCTAAAAATGAGCACTTTGTGGTACCAATCTTGTTACAGTGAAAGTAAAAAGTGAAAGTCACTCAGCCGTGTCCAACTCTTTATGATCCCATGGACTATATACTCCATGGAACTCTCTAGGTCTGCATACTGGAGTGGGTAGCTGTTCCCTTCTCCAGGGGATCTTCCCTGCCCAGGGCTTGAACCCAGGTCTCCCTCATTGCAGGAGGATTCTTTACCAGCTGAGCCACAAGGGAAGCCCAGAATACTGGAGTGGGTAGCCTATCCCTTCTCCAGGAGATATTTAAGACCCAGGAATCAAACCGGGGTCTCCTGCATTGCAGGTGGATTCTTTACCAGCTGAGCTACCAGAGAAGCCCAAGCAGTGTCCCTCTGTTTAAAATTATGTATATCTTTATTCAACACTCGAAAAGAACAGGTATAAGTATAGGCATTGAGACAATTTACATTGTCACTGGTAAATTTGTATGTGAAAGTTGCTCAGTCATGTCCAGCTCTTTGCGACCCCATGGACTACTGGGGCCCAGTGCCTGTAGCAATAGGGAGAAGGATGGTTAGGAGTGGCTGCTACCTAACCCTGGGGGAACTTGCAAATGTCACCCAATCCATCCTGGCGACACCACATTTATAAAGCAAGAAACTACAATGGTCATCTCTCCAGAGGTTATGGTGCATAGTGAAAGTCGCTCAGTCGTGTCTGACTCTTTGCCACCCAGTGGACTATACAGTCCATGGAATTCTCCAGGCCAGAATACTGGAGTGGGTAGCCTTTCCCTTCTCCAGGGGATCTCCCCAACCCAGGGATCAAACCCAGATCTCCCGCATTGCAGGCAGATTCTTTACCAGCTGAGCCACAAGGGAAGCCCAAGAATACTGGAGCGGGTAGCCTATCCCTTCTCCAGCAGATCTTTCCAACCCAGGAATTGAACGCCTGCTGCGTTGCAGGTGGATTCTTTACCAACTGAGCTATCAGGTAAATTTTTATATCAATGGATAATTCTATTCTTATACTCGAGTTACCACTATACACTGTTCTTGAATCAGTAGCAATAGCTATTTGACTCAAAATATCAGCCATCACATTTAGCAAATCCTGTCGTACAAAGCAAATTAGGGTTGCTTTACCAGATTTACCATTGGGTGGGATGAAGGGAGAGAGGGCATTGGCTAATTTAATGCAGACCCTGAAGGGTTTACTGTTCCAGAAAATATACTTGTACCCTTACTATGGTCCAACATTTGCACAGAATTTGAGGTTTGGCTTCCAGCAAGGAGCTTTTTCCACGGCCTGGGCCCCAGAGCTGGCAGTCAGCCTTGTTCCAATCCCTGTTCAACTGTGAACTTTGTAGATCCTGCCCCCTGGATAATGAAGTCCTCACCATTCAAAACCTGCCTCTGTCAGATACTGAAACAGGGGCCCTCATTCTGTTCGACTGAGAGCTGGACACAGTCCTCACTATTATGCGAATTGCAGATCCTTCTTACTGCAATGGGTTTCCTAAATGCTTTTTTTTTCTTTTTGAGACGCTTCTACAATGTTATTACTGATATGCTGGATTCATATGCTCAGAAAGTACCCTGTAAAATAGTCTTAGTGAAAACTGCCTTCACAGTTGGGAGCCTTAACCTACATTCCTTTGATTCACTTCCTTATTAATAGTTTCTTATGCTCTTTACATCTTACATGAAGGTTGTTGGAGGATTGATCAAAGACTATATCACTTTTGAAAAACCTCGGAGAAACTAATAATCTATTTGACTCTTGTAGGAAGACAGGAGGAGAAGGCAATGGCACCCCACTCCAGTACTCTTGCCTGGAAAATCCCATGGACAGAGGAGCCTGGTAGGCTGCAGCCCATGGGGTCATGAAGAGTCGGACATGACTGAGCGACTTCACCTTCACTTTTCACTTTCATGCATTGGAGAAGGAAATGGCAACCCACTCCAGTGTTCTTGCCTGGAGAATTCCAGGGATGGGGGAGCCTGGTGGGCTGCTGTCTATGGGGTGGCACAGAGTTGGACACGACTGAGGTGACTTAGCAGCAGCAGCAGGAAGAGAGGAGATATTTGGGAAGTGGATATTAGGCCAGGGCTGTGTTTGAAGAGGAAGGATATTGACGTAAATCTTTGCATAAACCACGTTTACATGAGTTGTGATGTATTTTAAAATACTTTCCTTTCTAACTAATAGGATGAAGAAAGGAAGGCAGCATCATTTGTCTCTGGCAGACTAAAGTCTTCAAAAGGCACACTCAAAGTTGTGGTGGTGAGGCAGGGATGAGGGGAAAGAAATTCCATTTACATCTCACTTTAGTGAAATTATCATAAGTAATATTTGAATAAGGAGCATTATGTAGAATTTCTGTGAAGCTATCTACCCACACCATCCCCACTGTGTCTATTCTCTTTCTTCTTCTCCCACGGGCATTCATGGTTCCCCTGGGATTGTGGCCTTAAATATGTAAATTTCCAATCTTAGTGAGTTCTCAAGCATACTTTTATATCCTTTTGCATATTTTTGGCCTTTTTTTTAAATTGAAGTAGAATTCTAAGTGAGCTATTTAAAATCCTAAAAGATATGCTATTAAAGTGCACACTCAATATGTCAACAAATTTGGAAAACTCAGCAGTGGCTACAGGACTAGAAAAGGTCAGTTTTTATTCCAATCCCAAAGAAAGGCAATGCCAAAGAATGTCACTGTCACATCAGTGGGTCAAATTCACAGTTGATTCTATGAGCATATTTGTTTGTTCAGTCACTCAGTAGTGTCTGATTTTTTGCGAACCCACGGACTACAGCATGACAGGCTTCCCTGTCCTTCACCATCTCCCAGAGCTTGCTCAAACTCATGTCCATTGAGTCAGTGATGCCATCCAATCATCTCGTCTTCTGTCGTCCCCTTCTCCTATTACCTTCTATCTTTCCCAGCATCGAGATCTTTCCCAATGACTTGGAGCTTCGTTTCAGGTGGCCAAAGTAAATGGGGCTTCAGCTTCAGCATCAGTCCTTCCAATGAATATTCAGGGTTGATTTCTTTTGGGGTTGACTGGTTTGATCTCCTTGCTGCCCAAGGGGCTCTCAAGAGTCTTCTCCAACACTACAGTCCTAAACTGTGAACTACAAATAGTTATTCATATACTTAACTGTATATATATGAACAAATACAGTTTAGTAAATAGGAGCCTACATCATGAGACCTAATTGGCATATCATGAAACTCACTTAGGACTGAGTGGACATAAAGAAATGAAGCATCCTCAGCGTTTCCAGAAATAGAAACACTTTAGGATGTTCGTATTTATGGTTGTCATTTCTCTACAGGTGTATGGGTGAGAGCCCATTCTTGGTTTAAATTATAGCACTTGATCGTGACCTACATTATAAGGGTAACACAATACATGTTCCCTCAGCTGACTGCTAAGCCAGTCTCTTCTCTTTTCACATGGTACACTTTTCTAGACAGAGAAGCAGAGCACCCTAGAAGGAATACCCATAAGTGCTCTCTGCATTTCCTCACCCCCAGTCTCCACAATGCTTCTCCTCTAGCCACACTTTGATGACAAACAAACTTTGCAGAAGTCGGGTTTAGCTGAAACCAAAATGAGACATTGAAAATTTGCCTCTCAGGCAAGTTAAGACCATATGGGAGGAAGCATCATTTGTCTCTGGCAGACTTTTTTGTTTTTTCTTTTTTTTTTTTTTAACTGTGAAAGACTATTAGAAAAAGTAGTAATAGAAAAAGAAGGACTTCCCTTGTGGTGCGATGGTTAAGAATCCGCCTGTCAACACAAGGGACATGGATTTGAACCCTGGTCCAGGAAAATCCCACTTGACTAAGCCCAGGGCCACTAAGCGCACTCTAGTGCCCAAGTGCCGCAACTGCTGAGTCCCATGTAACACAACTATCTAGCCTGCATACCTAGAGCCTGTGCTCTGCAACAAGAGAAGCCACCACCATGAGAAGCCCGCAAGCAGCGACGAAGACCCAGTGCAGCCAGTAAATAAGCAATTAATTTTTTAAAAAAATAAAAAGCTTTTTTAAAAAGAAAAAAATATCCATTAATGAGGGCAAATGCTGCAGTCCATGGGGTCGAAAAGAGTCGGACATGACTGAGTGACTGAACAACAACAATGAGAGCAAAAGTCATACATTTAACAAGGAGTCATTAGCGAAAATATTACAAAACCTTTCTGACCACCAAAGAAGATGAATAAGCAGGGGAGAATATGTTGCTCTGAGAAAAGAATATAACATATAGATATCATGATACTTCCATCAAAAGCTACATGGGATATTGTGCTTTCAAAAATCAATCTTAAAAAGTATCTATTTATATAAGGTTGCTACTCTATTGAGCAATTTTTAATAAAATAATTAGTTTCTTTTCTACTGTATTGCTTAATTTTCAAAGCTGCTGTTTCTTTTTTGTATTATTTTGTTTTTCTTATATGCAGATGACTTATTCCATTATCTCTGATCACCATATTAGTAATTACAGTTTGGACCTAAAGAAATAAATCCCAGAGACAGATTCAAATTACCAGAGGGAAAGAAAAAACACATCCAGAGTAGCTTTACAGCCTTGTCTTGCTCAGCTCAAGTCCCATCCCACCACCACCTCTTGCCCACAAAGAAAACATAAGCTAAAACTGACAAATAACATTTGCAGAAGTTACATTTAAGTGGAACAACAATGTGGCATTGAACATGTTATCTCCAGCCAATGAGGATCAGGTAGAGGGTAACATCACTTGTCTCTGGAAAACAAAGTTATCCAAAGAACTCACAGTAATGGAACTACAGTGTACAGAAGTGTCTGTCTTCACAATAACAACACAATATAATATGTAAGAAGCAAAGAATATAATAGAACTTTACTAATGTATTTAATGTAACATGAAGAGCTGAAGAGATAAAATATAAATCAAACGCCACTTGAAATTGTAAAATTAACAATGTGACTCTAAAAGTCAGTAGATAACTGATAAGACCAATGAACACTTAATTAACTTTACCACTTGGTTTATAATTATTGTCTTCTCAACTACACTGTCTAATTTTCAAAAATGTTTCCTTTTTAAGCATGCGTTTCCTATTTAAGCATGCGTTTCCTTTTTAAGCATGCATTTCCTTTTCTTAAGGAGACAATAATTTCTCAAATATTTCTTTATTTTGAGGGGATAGAACTTTTCCTAAAGTTAGTAGTTGGAAGGGATGGACACACAAGTATAAACTAACTCTCCAGCCCTACTTGATAAAACAAAGGCAGATGGGACTTCATGGTGTCTGCATTTATCTTGGAAGTGAGCTGTACACTTGAACAGTGAATTTCACCTTTGTTCTGACTGTAAATTGACAATCCCTTGTCACTTCACATCCAACTAGTAATGTCAGTGGTATATGCAAGGTATTTGAGAAATACAAGGCTGGAAAAAAAGCCTTCTCAAAAGTCTATGCTTGTGACTTCCCTGATGGTCCAGTGGTAAAGACTCTACCTTGCAATTCAGGGGACATGGGTTCGATCACTGGTAGGGGAATTAAGATTGCACATGCCACGAAGCAGCTAAGCCCACGAACCACAACTACTGAGTCCATGCACTCCAAAACCCTTGTGCCACAACTAGAGAGTCCATGCATCAAAACAAAATATCACACATGAAGCAGTGAAGATCTCACATGCCACAACAAAGACCCCACAGAGTCTAATACATAAATACATTTTTCTAAGCCTATGACTGCCTCATATGCTTGCAGCCTGGAGGAGGGACCTTCACAAACATATCTACCCTTTCCATACCAGATGCTCAGGCTGTCACCTACAAAACTCATCTCATCAGTCTTTCAAACTCTGTTGCTAGGGGGCTTTTTTAAGATTTTTTTTTTATGTGGACTTTTTTTTAAGTCTTTATTTAATTTGTTGCAATATTGCTTTATGTTTTATTTATTTATTTATTTATTTTTGGCCATGAAGCATGTAGGATCTTTTTTTTTTTCTCATGCAATTTATTTTTTTATTTTATTTTTTAACTTTACAATATTGTATTGGTTTTGCCATATATCAACATGAATCTGCCACAGGTATACACGTGTTCCCCATCCTGAACCCTCCTCCCTCCTCCTTCCCTGTACCATCCCTCTGGGTCTTCCCAGTGCACCAGCCCCAAGCATCCAGTATCGTGCATCGAACCTGGACTGGCAACTCGTTTCATATATGATATTATACATGTTTCAATGCCATTCTCCCAAATCATCCCACCCTCGGCCTCTCCCACAGAGTCCAAAGGACTGTTCTATACATCTGTGTCTCTTTTGCTGTCTTGCATACAGGGTTATCATTATCATCTTTCTAAATTCCATATATATGCGTTAGTATACTGTATTGGTGTTTTTCTTTCTGGCTTACTTCACTCTGTATAATAGGCTTCAGTTTCATCCACCTCATTAGAACTGGTTCAAATGTATTCTTTTTAATGGCTGAGTAATACTCCATTGTGTATATGTACCACGGCTTTCTTGTCCATTCATCTGCTGATGGACATCTAGGTTGCTTCCATGTCCTGGCTATTATAAACAGTGCTGCGATGAACATTGGGGTACACGTGTCTCTTTCAATTCTGGTTTCCTTGGTGTGTATGCCCAGCAGCGGGATTGCTGGGTCATAAGGCAGTTCTATTTCCAGTTTTTTAAGGAATCTCCACACTGTTCTCCATAGTGGCTGTACTAGTTTGCATTCCCACCAACAGTGTAAGAGGGTTCCCTTTTCTCCACACCCTCTCCAGCATTTATTGCTTGTAGACTTTTGGATCATAGCCATTCTGACTGGCATGAAATGGTACCTCATTGTGGTTTTGATTTGCATTTCTCTGATAATGCGTGATGTTGAGCATCTTTTCATGTGTTTGTTAGCCATCTGTATGTCTTCTTTGGAGAAATGTCTATTTAGTTCTTTGGCCCATTTTTTGATTGGGTCATTTATTTTTCTGGAATTCAGCTGTAGGAGTTGCTTGTATATTTTTGAGATTAGTTGCTTGTCAGTTGCTTCATTTGCTATTATTTTCTCCCATTCTGAAGGCTGTCTTTTCACCTTGCTTATAGTTTCCTTTGTTGTGCAGAAGCTTTTAAGTTTAATTAGGTCCCATTTGTTTATTTTTGCTTTTATTTCCAATATTCTGGGAGGTGGGTCATAGAGGATCCTGCTGTGATGTATGTCAGAGAGTGTTTTGCCTATGTTCTCCTCTAGGAGTTTTATAGTTTCTGGTCTTACGTTTAGATCTTTAATCCATTTTGAGTTTATTTTTGTGTATAGTGTTAGGAAGTGTTCTAGTTTCATTCTTTTACAAGTGGTTGACCAGTTTTCCCAGCACCACTTGTTAGAGAGACTGTCTTTAATCCGTTGTATATTCTTGCCTCCTTTGTCAAAGACAAGGTGTCCATAGGTGCGTGGATTTATCTCTGGGCTTTCTATTTTGTTCCATTGATCTATATTTCTGTCTTTGGGCCAGTACCATACTGTCTTGATGACTGTGGCTTTGTAGTAGAGCCTGAAGTCAGGAAGGTTGATTCTTCCAGTTCCATTCTTCTTTCTCAAGATTGCTTTGGCTATTCGAGGTTTTTTGTATTTCCATACAAATTGTGAAATTATTTGTTCTAGCTCTGTGAAAAATACCGTTGGTAGCTTGATAGGGATTGCATTGAATCTATAAATTGCTTTGGGTAGTATACTCATTTTCACTATATTGATTCTTCCAGTCCATGAACATGGTATATTTCTCCATCTATTAGTGTCCTCTTTGATTTCTTTCACCAGTGTTTTATAGTTTTCTATATATAGGTCTTTAGTTTCTCTAGGTAGATATATTCCTAAGTATTTTATTGTTTTTGTTGCAATGGTGAATGGAATTGTTTCCTTAATTTCTCTTTCTATTTTCTCATTATTAGTGTATAGGAATGCAAGGGATTTCTGTGTGTTGATTTTATATCCTGCAACTTTACTATATTCATTGATTAGTTCTACTAATTTTCTGGTGGAGTCTTTAGGGTTTTCTATGTAGAGGATCATGTCATCTGCAAACAGTGAGAGTTTTACTTCTTCTTTTCCAATGTGGATTCCTTTTAATTCT